>NC_091515.1:12173184-12486787 GCF_947461875.1 Haliaeetus albicilla | reverse complement strand
CAAACAGCAAGCACAGAAGCAGCTGTAGCCAAAAGTGCCTAAGAATGGCAGGGAGTGTGCTGATGTGCAGACAGCTAGGATGCTGAAGTGGTCTTAATTTCATCTAAATCCAAAAACTCAACACATGTGGGGGAGGGGCAGTGCCCCAGGCCGTGACTGGGGTGGGAATGCCAGACTGTGAGGTCACAGAGCCCCGCTGTGCCACGCCATGATGTGCAGTGCTGTGCCACAAGCACCGCCCCAGCAGTGCCAGCAGCAGCAGCGGCAGCAGCAGCAGCAGCAGCAGCAGCGGCATGGTGCAGGCGTGGGGGGCCATGACCCCCGCCTGCCTCCTCATCCTCTTTGTGGTGTCCCTGCAAGCCTGGGATGTCGGGGCTGCTCCGTGGCAAGCACGGGGATTAGGTAGGTGGGCAGGCGAGGGCCAGCACCCAGCCCTGGCAGCGTGGCGCAGCACCCACCACACCTCGGGGTGACAGCGGGGCTGGGGTTGTGGTGTGGCAGGGCTGTGAGAGCAGCGGGGCTGGGCTGGGCCGGGTGAGCCGTGGCCAGCTTCATGGGCAGCGGGAGGCAGATGTCCCGTGGGGAGGTGCAGGGGGCTGCAGCCGCTGCGGAGGCATTTTCCAGGTGAACGGTGGGGCCGAGAGCAGCACCACGGGGTGAGGAACCATCCCCAGAGCCGGCCCTGTGCTGCGCTGCCCCAAGGCAGCCTTCCCCTGGCCTGCATGACAGGGCCAGAGCAGCACCGCAGGGGCCAGGTAATAGCCTGCAGGGGCACTTCTTCCCTGGGCTGGTCACAGCCATGCCCGGGGCCCTGGCTCTACCGCTCCCTGGCTGGATGCTGACTTTCAGCCTCAGGGACATCCGTCCTTGGGAGATGTCTGCTCAGAAAAACAGGAGCATTCCTGCTCTAGCCCGATATTGCTCTCCTTGGGTGAACGCAGGTCCCCCAGGCCCTCTGCAGCTTTGGAAACCTCCACCCATGTCTGGGTCCCACGTCATTACCTGACCCCCCTCCAGTGACTGCAGGTCACTGAGAAAGAAGTAGATCACAGCCTCTAATGGAAACGTGCTTGCTTACAGCTGTGCCTGTAGCCGATGGCCACCCGACTGCTCAGCCGGATCTTGTCCGGGAGCCTCAGGGCAACCCCACAGGTATGTCACTTGAATGAGTGGGCATTTAGGTTTTCATATTTGTTCATATGAAATTTAAGTTAGTATTTTCTTGGCCGATGCTTAGACATGCAGAAGAGCAGAGAGGGAATGGGTCAGGCTCAGTGACGTGGCCTGGTGTGCTCTGCCTTGCAAAACATTCTTTCCCAGCCTTTCTGACCCTGCACTGCTTCCAGTGCCTGCTGCAAAGCCAGCGGGCTTGTTGGGGTTGAGTTTAGAGCCGGTGTGGGCTCCAGGGAGTCCTTTCTGCCGGCAGCTCTGTGCATGGTTTGTTTTAAACTGGCATGCTGCAGGCACCCAGTAACGGTCTGCACAGTGCTCCTGAGTGGCAGGGAGAGACGAGTGCCATGGAGCAATCCTGTGTGTGAACTGCATTCATTGCCGTTCACATCTGAAGAAGTCTATTGCAATATTTCACGGGAGCTTCTCTGTTCTGTTTGTTTACAGGTGTGGCTGGACGCAATGGCTATCCAGCTTCCAGCCGGGTTCCAGGGCTGACGCGCAGGGAGATCGCACGGGTACGTCATGGCTTTTTACTTCCTTTGAGAGCTGCCAGCTCAAAGCCCAAATGTGAGCAAGATGTCTCTTGCAGGTGTGAGAATATAGGCCTGCATCGTGTGTGCCATGTTGTTCTGTGATCCCCTTATATGTTCTGCTATTCAGTATGACAGTGTATATCACAATGTATGATGGGAACTTCTCGTGGGTGTTTGGTTGCAGATGTGGGTACAGGGAGGGCTTTTCCAGCTTCTCGGCTGGGTCCTGCGCTGGAGCTCACCTGGCATCCCAGGGGTGAGTAGTCAGTCCTGACTGACTTCACAGACTAAGCGCTCGTTTTCAGTATGTTGTTCTTGAGAAATTTAACTTTATACTTTCTGTTCAGGTCCTCAAAGAGCAAAGTATAAAGCTAAAGCTGAAATAGGAAGATCTTCCCAGCGGTCACCAGAAGTCCTGAAGGAAATCCTGAAGGAACTGGACAAAGCAGCACGTGGTGGGTATAACCGGAAGACTTGGGAAGCTGAGGTTTCAGATGCATGTATGGATATGAATTCTGCGCAGCAGGAAGGGATCGATCAGAGCCTCACTGCGCTGACACTCATATTTCACGCCTTGTAGGTGCTGGTGAGCTGTAGAGATGGTGCAGAGTCTCTGCTGCCAGTTGTGGTTCAACTGAGCCCCAGGGACGGCTGCTGCCCCAGTTACAGCGTTACTGGCCAGATCTGTTCTGGCAGACGTTGGTATCCAGCTGGCAGGAACTGGCGGTGCTCACACCTTGAGTGTGCGAGGGACTTGGCTGAGGAGCCGATTCCTGATAAGCCATGAGAGGGCCAGCACCCTGCCAGTCAGTGGCAGGGAGAGTGCCCTTGGCCAGTGGACAGGATGCGCCGGGAGCTTGGGGTCACTGAGACCAGCAGACTTTGCCTGGGCTGCAGGCATCCCCTGGCCAGGATGGGAGCACCCCGGCTTCACAGCCTGGTCTAACCCCATTGTTCTCCTTGATGTCTGAGGACTCTCGGTGACACCTCGGGGTCAGGGACAGGCGAAAGCTGGACACCCAGCTGAAGGCCCGACACCTAACTTGAAGGCAGCTAAAATGAAGGGCTGTGAATTCGGTGTCGGGTGGTCTGCCTGCCTGTTTCTAGTTGTGTTTTAGATAACTTGGTTGTGGTTTTCCTCTTGTTTTGGGGGACTGTGGGCTCTTCACTGCCACTTGTGAAAGTGCCCAGAATATGGTTGCAAGAGCTTGCGGTTCAGTCCACCATGCGTGTCTGTTACCCTTACCATGTGGTGGAGTTGGTATGATGGGAAGTGCTTCTCAGAACGACTCTTTCCCCAGCTGAACTGGTTACAGCATCTTCCTGTCTTCTCTGAAGGAAGTAATTTACCATCATCTTGCGGTTTGCCAGCAATGCACCAAGTGGAATGTGAACAAGGTCACATGCAATCCCCTAGTCTCTTAGCAGGTCAGGATTTGCTGTCTCCTGGTAAACTGGAAAGTGTCTAGCGCTTAAATTTTTCTCCATGAATGACACGTCGTTTGGACTAGTGACTAGGTGCACCCCCAAATGCCCAGGCTTTGTTTCTAAGCGTTATTAATGTATTTTGAGAAGTATTGCCTCCTGAAGATACCACGTTCCTGATGAGGAACGGTTACTTCTAATTAAACTGAGCCACTTTCTTTCTAAAGGGATGGACCGTGAGACTGTGGAGAAGGAGGCGTTTCAGGAAGGAGATAGTCACGCAGTGCCAGTCTCTGACGAAAAAACAGGGGCAATTCAATCAACAGGCGTGCCAGGTAATTGCTGTCCTTCAGTCATCCAGTGTCATGAATCAAAATCACCGTGTGTCTGCAGCCTCTTCCCCTGGTGCCCGCTACTGCACATCTTGTCAGCAGCCAAACTCTTAGTACAGAGCGAGTGTTCTAAAAGAAGCCAGCAACGGCTCTCTGAGGATGACTGTCATCTCTGGGGTGTGGAGGTTACTGCCATCGGTGTGCCAGAGAGACACTCACTCGTAACCCTCTGTGTGGGTGCAGTGAGATGCTCACCTCCCACCGCCCCCTGTTCACAGGAATTTCAGAACTTTGCCGTTTTGGGGGTGAGGCCATCTGAACCACCCTCAGCAGACGATGGGAAATACGACGCTTAATCGAATGTGCCTCCTGCAATACCTGCATCCCAGAGCTTGCCCTGAGTCCCCCTAAGCACAACAGAGGGGGATCCCTCCTGTGAACTGAGGTCCAAAGGGATTCACTGACGGATCGGGCATGGGCTTAGAGGGAACCTGTGCCACCCTCCTGCCTCTTCTGTGCCTGAGCCATGCTGAGGCTTTACCTTTCTCTGATTCTTGGCAGTGGCAGTGCTGTCCAGCCCTGGAGAAGCCCACCACGCCAGGAGATACGAATTTTCTCCAAAGAATGCAGGTAATTAGCAGTCTTGCAGGGGGCCATAAGGGGAAGACAAGTCCTGAAAGCTGGGGGCATGCAAGCAGTGCCCACGCTGGAGAAAAGGCGAAGCAGGAGAGCAAGGTTCAGGTGTCTCCCGAGAGGGCCTGACTCCATCCCCTCAGGGTGTGGGTGATGGGCTGGGAAGAGAGCTGGGGGTGGCACTCCCTGATGCAGGGATGCTTTTTGTCTGTCTCACTCAAAGGGGCGATTGGTCAAACAGCTGTGCTCCCCCACATGCTCTCCATCTGGCCTCATGAGTTCTGTTCAGTGGGACAACTTGTCCCAAAGGGTCAGAGAGAGCCTCCAGGCAGCAGCACTAGCAAGCCTTGGGGAGTGAAAGTGGGGTGAGGGCAAAAGAAATTGTGTGCAAATGTGAAGGGTGGCCGAGAAGGGGGAGCAAACCCGTGGCACTGGGAAAACTGGATTACGGCCATGCCAGAGTGTAAGCAAAGCTCTGAGGAGAAAGAGAGGCTCCAGAGTGCATTGATTTGCAACGGCTTTGGGAGTTTCCTTTGCTTCTACTGAAACCAAGGAAACATTGCAGCCCCAGCATGTTCGCTGGTGCAGAGATGCTAACAAAGTGAGAAGGAACATTTCCTGGCAATGTCAGACCTCCTGTGAGATTACCAGTAGCGTGCAGGACACACTAATGCACAGAATTGTTCCTCCAGGTGTGGATGACAAGAGAAACACAAATGCTATGGATCCTCAAGATTTCCGGTACTACTGCATAGAAGGCGCCGTGGCGGTCTTGGGCTCCGTGCTGTTTGGGATGATATTGTGTTGTGTGATCCGTCTGTGGAGGAAGAGACGACGGTGAGTTGTTGGGAGGGTTTTTTGCCAAACTTCTGTATTAGATGGCTGCTATTAGCCATGAAGCATTTAGAGGTAGGGTATTCTGGAGTGCCGAGCCAGTTACTGGCCAAACTCTACTGAGATTTCTGCTGTAAGTTGTTTTAACTGGCCTCTCAATTCATGGGCACTCTTTTGTGAAACCCCTTCCTCCTGTGGCAAGTGTTAGTTAAAAGTGACCCTGCCTCGACAAGAGCAGACCCAGCGACAGACGTAGGATGAGCAAGGTCAGGAAGAAAAACGAGGGATGACATTGCCATAGAAAGCGAGAAGCGCAATAGTGACATCTTCCTGCCAGTGAACCTGCCAGCAGAAATCACCCTGTTAGGTGATGCCATAAATCCCAGAGGTTCACCTCGACCAGGGTGTCCCAGCAACTCAGACCGTGGTGAGGAGCCTTCCCAGCTCTCGGCCTTGCTTTGGAGAAAGAGTCAGCCTGTCCCATCTGCACCTGAGCACTGCCAGCGTGCGTGTTCTCAGCATAGGCAGGGTTTTTTTTCTGTGCAGGGGTACATTATCTCTTTGGATACGTATTCTGAAGAGAGGATGGAGAGCACCTCACTGAACAGAGAGCCGAGGCTGTGCCCTTGTCTGGTCAGGGACAGGCAGGGGAGCCGAGTGCTGGTCTCTGCCAGGCACGCTGAGAAAGGAGAACAGGAGGCTCTCCTGGCCCTGCAGTGCTGTGCCCAGCTTTGGTCCCCTCGGTCTGTCGCGGGCAGGTCTCCTTCCAGGCACGTGCAGAGCAGGCAGGTCAGGATGGTCAGGGCCGAGAGGAGACGAGCCGTGGGCAGGCGAGCAGAGCCCCAGACGAGGGGTGCAGGGTGCCCCGTTTTCTGCACGGAGCTCTCCATGCCCACAGCTCCCACGTGCAGCCAGGCATCCGCACCCCGTGAGGCGCCCAGTGCTGCCCCGCACCTTCACACCCGCCCAGCCCCACATTCGCGGTGGGGCCTCAGCAGCCTCCTCTCTCCGCAGGCGCCTCTCCGCAGCTTCGCGAGCCCGGTCCGACACCAGCAGCTGCTCCTCGGGCCTGGACAGCCGGAGCAGCCGCTGCAGCACCCCGGAGAGCTGGACCCGACAGCAAGAGCCATCACCTGTGCCTGGAAAAGCGGCCCGCCTGCCACAGAGCAGCAGGGAACGGGCCTCCGCCAGCCCGGACAGCCGCCCGGCCCGCCCGCCTCCACCCCGGCCCTCATGGCTGTCCAACTCAGCCAGCCGGCTGTCGCGGGAGCAGCACAGAGACCTCGAGCCCCCAGAGGACTTGAAGCCACCCGCCCGCGCCCCAAGCCCATCGCGCCGGCCCTCCTGCAAGGGCCTGAGCCAGCCCCGCCAGGGTATGGGTTTGGGCTACAATGACAGACTCCTGACGGACAGCTTCAGGGATCGACCATTCGTGTCCGAGTAATGGCACAGCAATAAATACAGATCAGTAGCACAGTTGTCCAGGTCGTAATGGCAGCAGACCCAGGGATTCACCAATCCTGGGCCGAACTTCGTATCAGGGCACACAGGGACCTGGATGCCCACGGTGTCAGCAGGCAGGGAGCTGGGCATGGGACCCACCAACAGGCTGGGGGAGCCCAGCTTCCCTGGCGGGACTGTCCTGCTAAATTCTGAGCCACAGAGGCACCAAAGGGGCTCGTTAACAGGTCATCATCCCCACCTCTGCTCCCTGGGCCAGCTTTGTCCTGGAGTGCACAGGACAGGGGTACTGTGTAGGGCAATACCAGCCCCAGCCCCTCCATTGCGTGCACGCCAGATACACCACATAAAGCAAAGCCAGAAATAAAACGCAGAGAGCACCAAGCTGCTATCGAGCCATAACAGAGACACCGTCTGTTCTGCTTTTGGCTGGGATGGAGTTAATTTTCTTCCTAGCAGCACATATGGTGCCGAGTTTTGGATCGTGTGACCAAACCAGTGTTGGTAGCACACCCATGTTTTAGCTATTGCTGATGGCTGCTTGCACGGCCCCAAGACCTACTCTGTTCCCATGCTGCCCTGCCAGCGAGTAAGCTTGGGTGAAAAGCTGGACATGAGCTGGCAATGTGCACTTGCAGCCCTGTCAGTGCAGGTGGGTGGGGGGCAGGGGGGTCAGTGAGGGGATGTCGGGGTCGGTGAAGGGGTTTGGGGGGGGATTTGCGAGGGGTTTGGGCGGTCCGCGACTGGATTTGTGAGGGGATGTTGGGGTCTGTGAGGTGTTTAGCGGGGTCTGTGAGGGGATTTGAAGGGTTTGGGGGGTCTGTGAGTGGATATGTGAGGTGGTGAGTGGATTTGTGAGGGGATGTCGGGGTCTGCGAGGGGTTTTGGGGGGGATTTGCGAGGGGCTTGGGCGGTCCACAAGTGGATTTGTGAGGGGATGTTGGCGTCTCTGAGGCGTTTGGGGGAGTCTGTGAGGGGATTTGTGAGGTGGTGAGGGGATTTGTGAGGGGATTTGTGAGGGGATGTCGGGGTCTGCGAGGGGTTTTGGGGGGGATTTGTGAGGGGCTTGGGCGGTCCGCGAGTGGATTTGTGAGGGGATGTTGGCGTCTCTGAGGGGTTTGGGGGGGTCTGTGAGGGGATGGAGGGGTTGTGAGGGCATTTTTGAGGTGTTGAGGGGATTTGTGAGAGGATGTTGGGGCCTCTGAAGGGTATGGGGGTGTCTGTGAGGGGATTTGAAGGGTTTGGGGGGTCTGTGAGACAATGGGGGGTCTGCGAGTGTATTTGTGAGGAGATGTTGGGGCCTCTGAGGTGTTTGGCGGGGTCTGTGAGGGGATTTGAGGGGTTTGGGGGGGGGTTGTGCGGTCTGCGAGTGGATTTGTGAGGGGATGTTGGGGTCTCTGAGGGGTTTGGGGGGGTCTGTGAGAGGATTTGAAGGATTTGGGGGGGTCTGGGAGTGGATTTGTGAGGAGATGTTGGGGTCTCTGAGGGGTTTGGCAGGGTCTGTGAGGGGATGGGGGGGGTCTGTGAGGGGATTTATGAGGTGGTGAGGGGATTTGTGAGGAGATGTTGGGGTCCCTGAGGAGTTTGTGGGGATCCGTGAGGGGATTTGAGGGGTTTGGGGGTGTCTGTGAGGGGATGTTGGGGTCTGTGAGGTGTTTGGGGGGATCCGTGAGGAGATTTGATGGGTTTGGGGTCTGTGAGGGGATGGGGGGATTTGTGAGGGGTTTGGGCTCCCGTCACGCAGCTCCTCCTGCCCAGGGCTGTGGCTGGCAGCACAGACAGACCCGCCTTTTGGGAAAGATTTGCCGACCCGGAGCAAACGCAGGGCAGCTCCTCTCCTTCCCTCCATCCCCGAGCAGGCGCAGACCCCACAGCAGCTCTGAGGGACGGCAGAGCTGCACGCACACCTCGCAAGCGCTGCCGAGGGAACAGCTCCGGACCGAAGGGCCCTTCCCGAAGGCCGTGCGCTGCCGAGGGAACAGCTCCGGACCGAAGGGCCCTTCCCAAAGGCTGTCTCTCTGCAGGTGTGCTCTGGTGGGGACACAGGAGGTGCCCTTGCTGTCCCCAGGCCTCCCTGTGGGTCTGATGGCCCCGAGGTCTGATGCGTGCCTTTCACCCCATGCAGGCTGTGCTGCGGGCTGTCGCGAGTCCAGATTGAGGATCCTGCCGGCTGCACCAATCTCTCGCCAAGGAGCAGAAAGCACCTCGCTCAGGAGGAGAGGAGAGAAGCATCAGTGTGTTTTATTGAGGTAAAATAATAATTTGACAGAGTTCAGTATATTTGGGGAATTTAACAAAGTTTGACAGTGGTTTCCCGAGGTTCAGTAAGTTGGACAGCAAGGTTCGCCTTATTAATTACTGCACGGAAGAAATGTATGAAGGAGAACTGAGTTAGAATCGAGCTGGAAGGATTCACACAGAGACCGGAGACACAAAAGTGTAAGGAAGACCCTCCTGTTGAGTCGCGAGGTTCAGAGGGGACCCCCTTGCTTTCTAAACTCCTTATGGAGCCTAGGGGCGGCTCGGTCCAATCTTAGTCTCAGACTTGGACAACAGTTTATGTCTAATGGAATTATCTGTACAAAGTTTATAATAGTTAATATGAAGTAGCTACATGGATTAGTAATGTTTCCTCAGTACGAATTCAGCATGCTGTCAGTCACTTAGCAAAGATCTGCCATTGAGAACAGGTCTCTCTGCCTCGAGGAGCAACCTTGAGAGGCGTCCCAGCTCAAGGGGAGATCACTGCCGTGCAGCCACGCTGCCTGGCAGGGAGAGCTGAAAGAAGGCTCCCTTAGGCTGTCATATTTATGGGCTAAAGTGGCTGGCTCCTAGTCAAATCACATGCAATGGGAAGGGTATGGATGAGACTCCTTGTGCCCACAACTTCCTTTGCTCCTTGATAAATGAGTCTTGGAAAAGCCACCCGCTATTCCTGTGTTAATCGCATGATGAGTGTTCCAAGGTGATAGGCAGCGGTGCTCACTGGGTCACTCGGCTCCTTTGTGGGTTTTCAGAGAAGAGATTGAAACTAGAGGAGTTCTTGGCCTGGCTATGGCTCAGGCCTTTACCTCCTTTGGAGCCTGTACCAAACTACGGCTAGTTTGGTTATGGGATTGAGTGTACCCGTCACACCGGCTCTTGGGAATTGAGGGTACATGTGACCCTGTGCGAGGTCAAGCTAGAACATGCTTCGCAGTTTGTGTATTTACTGCCATGAATTTTCTGCTCTTCCTGGCTGTCTTCTGTGGTTTTCAGCCTGCTCTCGCCTCCACAGAAAGAAATGCTGTGTGTATGAAAGAGGCCATTATGAATCTTCCCTTAGGAGGTTTTTTTTTGCGCTCTGCTCCTGAATTACGATCTGTATTATATCTGCGAATGTTCAAAATATCTTTCTAATTCCCTGGTTTAAGTATTCTGACCCTACTCCAGCTACATGTTACTATGCACAATGACGTGCGGAAAACAGACTCCACAATCAGTGAGATTGTAAAGTAGGTATGTTCGTTCAGCGCTGGGTGGCACGGGGGGTAGTCCCACCAAAGTCGTGCGCGCGTGACTCGGCAGTTCGCCTAAAGTTTATACAGTCAGGTATTACATATTCACAATACGCCTATACATATGCATGACCTATCCCCGCTTCATATTAAAATTAGCTCCGAGAGGTCATTTCCATAGTCCCCTCCCAACTGCGCCTGCACAGGGCCTCTTTATGGTGGTCGTCTGGTGGTCGCAGAGATGAAGACAGATGACTCCTCTTCGTCACCGCTAGTAACCTTTTTCTTTGCGCAGGCTCAGTGATTTCTTGGTATACACCCAAGCCGCAAGACCAGTCTTAGTGGGTTCTTGGGACCAGCTCTTCTTATCAAGGACTGTCTCTACCTCAGCTAATTTCAACAATGTAAGCACTAAACATCATCTTTCACCCTCCTTTATTATGTCTACTGAGATTCTTTTGACTCCCCTTGTCTCACACAACTCCCACCAACCATCATTTTTTATTTCAAGTCGTTTTTCGTGTAACACACATCACAGCCAGAATCTTGTGTTGTTGTTCCATGGTTTTCTTTACAGTTTTCCAGCTGTATTCCTCCTCCCCATGATAAACAGTGTTGCCAGTATTTCTTTTTCTCTTAGAATACACATGGTAAGGGTGGTTGCTGGATGTCTCATCCTTTTTAAGGTCGTGAAGACATGTTCTGATAAGGCCTTTTCCTAGTCCCAGGTATTCAGGGACACAAGATGTGCCTATTGCCATCAGCTCTGTGGAGGATTTAAGAGAGATTGTGCACCTGAAGGTTAAACCGTGCTTCTGTATCAGAAGCTGAATTTCAGCAAGCAAAAGCAACTTCCCCAACTCTTAAGTTGTGTGCCCTTTTAATGCTGCAAAATTGAATTAAATAATGATCCTTGCGTACATCTTTCTCAATTAAGCATACAGTGGATGTCTCCTCCTTCAACTAGCCTGGAGCTTAAAAATCAGCGTAAAAATTCTGGATAGTGTAATTTTTGCTGCACATGGCCTCAGTCCACTTGGCAGAAAATTGTATTAGTTACACAAGTCTTCATGGAAGGCTCAAAGAGAGCCTAAGGTTTTGAGTGCCCAAGGCTGCTCTTTTCAAGTAAGTTAACAGGCACATAAACACCCTGTAATGGCGTAAGGACTCCCCAGAACATCTTCAGTACAGCTGTATTTTACATAAGCCGCTGTTTTCATGCAACCTCAGCTAGCGCTGTGCTGCTCTTTACAGGATGGGGTGAGTGGTGTTGTCTTTGGCTGTGTGGGCTTAAATGTGTTTCTAATGTGCGTGTCAAATAATTACCTGTGAAACAGACTGCCAATCTGAAGCCAGTGCTTCCGAGAAGATGAACTAAAAGCTTTGATGGTACAGTCCTGCCATGAATATGATCTGGTCAAGTGTTGATCATGTCCAATCTGTTCTTTGAAGATTATGGGAAAATGGCAGAGATGTGTGTTTTAACAAGAGAGACACGTGCCTACCTTTTTCTCTTTTCCCCCTCAAACCTTTTAGTTACATGAAGAAACCCTTGGGTCCGCCTCCACCATCATATACTTGCTTTTGTTGCGGAAGACCTGGCCACTACATAAAGAACTGCTCGAAAAATGGGGTATGATTGTGGGGGACTTCTGGTGTTACTCTAGTTTTTAATGGTTATAACTTCACAGTTACGTAACAAATCCATGACCACTCATGTTAAGAATTGTTTCTCTTGGGGTGAAAGGCGGAGGTTATATGGCAATGTTGCAAAGCCCTTCCAAATTCAAAGGGAAGCTGGAATTATAAAGGTGGAATTTTCTTTCTAGGTCATAGACATTAAATATGTCCATAGATCTTTATGAATTTTCATGCATATTTTTATATACTTCAGTATTACTGGATTTTTTTCTGTTTTCCACTCTTTTTAATGACAGTTCACAGTTTTTATTATTTTGTATCAAACCAAGACATTTCTCTTGACCCCATCTATTGCATATTTGCGTGTTTTAATTACACTAAGTCCCTGCTTGAGTATTGATGCCATTTCACGTTAGTCACTGAAGGTATACGCGTGAGGGATGAATTCAACCTTCACCTACAGACGGTGAGTGTAGGTTTCTCCAGTGACTGATTCAGAGCACAAGATTAAGCTCTCGCTCTGAATTGTGCTTTGAAGGAGGAGCAGCGGGTTTGTGTCTCTTCTCTGAGTGGATGGTGAGCTAAGGGATATGTCAGCCTTAAGGAACCTGAAGTTAAGCCAAAGAATGTCGCTCGAGTTCAAACCCCTGCTCAAGCCTTTGGAACATCCTGGCTATATTTATGTAGGAGAAGCAGTATTTCAGTTGAGCAACCTTTATGCTAGGTAAAAGGAGAGGATTAAAGGCTTTTGCTGCTTAAAATCATCAGGGAAATGTCATTTTAAGTGTGGGTCTTGAGGTACGTCTGCCTCTCTTTTCTTGAACAGGACAAAAAATTTGAGTCTGTTCCCAGAGTTAACAAGAGCACAGGAATTCCACAGAGTTTCATGACAAAGGTGAAGGATCCCAATACGAAGGGTGCTATGCTGACAAGATCTGGAAAATATGCAACACCACCTATTAATGCATAGGTATGGAACTAAGTGGACTGACCAAAAAGTGAAGGAGAGAAAGCATGCATAAATATCTGAGTGGCAATGCAACCCAGTTGGCCAGCATCTGTCATTCCAAGGGAGGAAGCACTGTCATTGTACCTTAACCTGAAAATCTGTGGTACTTTCTAATATTAAAAGAGGGTGGTCCTACTGCTCATGCCCCTGGAAGTTGGCTAAACTTGCGGTATGCTAAGAATCTGCGTTTCTGCAAAACACTTCAGAAGTGTTTACAGTGGAGTCATTCTCCTTGAAAGCTCATTTTGCTTCTGTTTTCTGTTTCAAAGGCTTCTTGCCAAATTTAGCAGGTAGCTGTTGGCCTGAGATTTCCTCCCCCTATGACTTCCATTAAATCCCATGTGTGAAACAGACTGACGTTTTCCTGTTGCTATAAACTGAGAAAATACTACCGTGTGCTGACAAGAGTGGCTGTTTTAAAATGCACTTGGTAGCACTTTTGGTTTTCCATCATGGATCTCCTTTTGTAGAAGCTGTAACATAGACGTTTTCCTTTTAGAAAAGGTAATTACTTGGAGACTAGCTTTATCCTGTGCCTGCAATTTACATTTATCCTCTGGCAAAGGAGAGGTGGGATTCATTTTGCCTGATTTCTAGCTGTCAAAAAAATATTTTCCTAGTCTGAGCTTCTTTCTTAGTTGATCCAATGAATGGGAGAGTTCTGCAGAAAGAAAAGTGTTCCCCCTCACTTTCTAGTGTTGTGGCTGTAGAAAAGTAGTTTAAACTAAGCACAAGTGTTTTAGAAGGCTAATGTGGAGTGAGAAGAATTCCATCTCTTCTCTTCCTTTGGTAAAATCCAAAGCTTGGAAAAGTTTTCCTTTACCCATCTTTAACTTGTTTCTTTTTCCTTCCCCACCCTTCCTCCAGGGAAGCTTCTGCTAGGGAAAAGAAGGAAAAGCCTCCTTTTTTACCAGAGGAGGCATCCTCCTCCTCCTCTGATGATCCTGTTCCAGACGAGTTGTTATGTCTCATTTGTAAGGATCTAATGACTGATGCAGCTGTTATTCCCTGCTGTGGAAACAGTTATTGTGATGAATGTAAGTGTTACTCCCATATTTGTTGATTCAAAACATCACATCTGATCTTCTGAAAGCAGAAAGAGGAGATAACGAAATAACTTTGTTACCAGTTCTATTTAATATTTAATACGAATTGAATACGAAAGCGCTCTTCTCGTATAAAGGGCAAAAGAAAGCCAGGAAGCTTTCCCCCCTTTTTTACATGTCTAGTTAGATCTTCTTTACATGCAGAAGGACGAGTATGAGAAGAGTGGCTAACTGTGCAGGTGATTACAGTGTCAGATATTAAATGCGTTTAGTTTGTCCACAGCCCTTTCTCTCATAGAAAAATCTGTAGCCAACTCTGGAGACTTTTGGTGGTCTGCAGGAAGCGGATAGTTAGGCATTTAATCCACATTCTTCTCCACGGGAGAGTTGGTTAAAACCTTCAGAACTCGAACCTACTAATGTTTTTTTGAGACGTGTTTTATTCATTAACCTTGAGGTTGGGGACTTCTCACTGTACTAGATGGTGGGAAAGAGACTAGTTGAAACATCAAGACACAGCCTATGCTCCATCTTCAGATGTCACACTAGTGAAATATCAAAACTGTATAGTTATTTGCTGCATACTAGAAATTTTTTACACTGTTGAACATTTCTAGCTTCATGCTCTCAATTCAAGACCATATTCACCCATTAATCATATGTGTGCTTTTATAATTGATGAGAACCCCCAAAACTTCCTTAGTTGGGCTAAATACTATTTTGATTATTCTAATTATACAGAGGTATTAGAACAGCATTGCTGGAATCTGAGGAACATACGTGCCCAGCATGGCATCAGACGGATGTTTTGCCTGATGCTTTAATTGCCAACAAGTGCCTACACGAGGGAACGGGATGACATTTACATAAAGTGCTTGTAAGAAAAGGCTATTTGTAGAAAGCTGAAAGGGAAGAAGGTACTAGTTTACATCTCCTTAAGCAAGGCGTAATTGAATAAGGCTAAATTTACTTTTCAAATACATTATCTGTTGTTGTCACAGAAGCTTACAACTCTTTAGAGACAACCTGGCAAATTCAGGTCATGCTTTTGTTTAACATGTTTGCCTCGCTTTCAAATTCGGCGTTAACACTGAAGTACATTACATACAGTTACTCTGAGTTACCAGTCATTAGTATGAGTGTTTCATGTGATGTGCATGTTGGTTTCATATATCTGTCTGTTAGTTTCTTTTAGGACTGATAGCATTTACAGGAATACACAAGTAATTTTCCTCTGTGAAGGCTTTTGTTCGTAGATCTGCTGAAGTTTCATCTTACCCTTTTTGTAAATGTTTTTCTGCCTCTAGGCTGTGAACAATTTAAGAAATGGAACTGGCTACACAAAAAGGCTGCGTCAGCAGATTCGGCAGCAACAGCAGCAGCAGCCGCTACTGCCACCGCCTCCACCACCACTCATGAGTGTTACACCTCCTGCTGCTCTGGTGACTGCCGCTGAACCTTCTACATCTTCCTCTCTGTCAACCAGCAGGTCGTTGGAAGAGAAGGTAAGCTTTATTTCAACATATGCAGCGATTCTTATATTTTAGTAGAGCTTATTTTCCAACTGTCTGTGTTTATTCACAAGGGCTATCAGGTTCCTGTGCGAAGACAGCCAGTATTAGCAAGTCATCTGGGCCCCCAAGGACAATCAATACCCACCATGGTAAGAACCTTTAACTTTAGAATGTCTTTTAAAAAATTATCTTCAGATAAACTGAATGGGATTTTTTGCTATTTCCTCCCTCCACTTCAAAAGGTCATCCAGCGAGAGCCAGTACACTTTGCTCAGCAGGTGCCAGACCAGGCTGGGAACTGCAAGTGTTGTACAGAAATTCTATGTATTACTACTTGTGAGCTGTTAAACGAGGCCATAGCACTTAACTTCTGCAACAGCCGATTTATAATGAAGTAAGTATGGACAGAGAGTTGTGGAGAATACAAGTGGTCCTTAATTTTTAAATGGCCTAATTTGAATTGGCTTTAACAAAGGGGATCTGTGCTCGCAGTAAAATTGTTTAAAATAAAACTCCAGTACCTGATCGAAAAGAGGACTCTGAAAAGGGAACTTTTTTGGAGGAAACCATAATTCCATATCAGAATTCAATACAGTTAAAGGCTCAGGTGGAAAGCCACCCTTTTGATTTCTGGCTGAACAGGGCTGTAGAAATTGATTTCCCAATAGAAGTCAGCCTCCAACATTCTTTTTCTGACAACTTAGTTGACACTGATTGAGCAAATTCTTGGTAAAGTCAACACTGTTATCTTATGACAATTTTGAGTTTCTTCAGTTTAGTCAGGCCAAATAGCCAAGCTGCTTTCTCTTAGTTGGGGAGGGAGGAGTCTGTTTTATCTATTATTGCAGTGTCAGGTCAGTCCTTCCTTTTGGTATGTATGTGTTAGAGATAGATTGTAAGGGTGCACTGTGTTTATAAAATCTTAAAGATAAATCAGAACAAAACCCCGGATCCATCCCACAGATTGTCTAAAATCTCCAATTCAGGAAGCAAGAAAAGAACAGTTCAGGGACAAGAGCAGGCCAAATACATCATTGTGAGGCAACAGCATAGGAAGCGTACGTGGAAGAAGATAAAAGAAGTTTGAGGGAAAATGAGTTGTTATCTGTGCCGTATGGGCTGCCGGCGCCTGCGGCGTGTCACTGCTCTCGGGCTACCGACCCAGCTTCAAGGTGGAAAAAAAGTGGCTTTCTCTGAATGCTGGTGTCAGGAACAAGGTGCTTTAACTTGCCAGCAGGTGCCTGCAGGCTTTTATTAGCATGAGTTTGTGTGGTAGGAATGGAAGGTGTAGCTGGTGTTACTTCAGTGAAGGTCATGGGGCTTGGGGGTTTTCTTGCCTGGTTGGATTTGATTGGTTGGTTTGTTTGGGTTGGTTTGGTTTGTGCTATCAACTTTGGGGGGTTCAGGAGCTGATTTCCATTCATTCCTCCTCCCAGGTGGTGAGGCTAGAAAAGGCTGTAGTGATAGATTTCTACCCGGCTGGAGGCAAGCCGACCGCATGAGTCGGAGAGGCGCATTCACAGTGGAGGCTCATACACCACCCTGATGGCTGAAGGCAACTCCCTGAACTGTAATAGTGTGAACTTATCTGTTGTCTCTCTGAGTATGCAGGAGAAATGGCTTGCAGCTTTATGAAGCTATAAACAAGTGTCAAAACTTGGAACAAATCAGTTTAACTTCTCGTATAAAATTAGGATTTCTCGGAACAGAAGTAGGTTGGAGCTGTTCACTATGGTGGACAAATCATAGCAAGAGTTGGCAAAATATTAAACTGCCAGAGACTTCTCATTTCAACAGAAGGCTGATGGATGAATAGGTAGTATGCCATGTGTGCTACTTTCTCTCTTAAGTTCTCTTCTTTGTATATGCCTGGCAGTCTGGTACAGTTGAGAGAGAGAAGTAAGATTTTTTATTTTTTATTTTTTTTTATTCCAAAAGGGGAACACATTCTATTGGGCGTAAGTCACTCTTAGTAAAGCTTTCCAAGTGCCATTTTAAGTTGTGAGATCAGATTTTCAGTAATACATGCAGGCAACTGAAAAGTATCGACTCTTGACTAAAAGAATTTGCTCTTAATAATATCTGCTACATCTAGTTGATGTTGTCCTTTATGTCAATCTCTAATTACAGCCTCCGTAGGAAGAACGGGGCAATGATAGGCAGATGGTGGCCTTGTGTACACTGGAAAGATCTTGGATGCTAGCAAAGTCTAAAACCCATTCTTGTGTTGTGCAAACTCTCTGAAGTGCAAGTTGTACGCTGCAAGTAATACGTAAAGCATGTAGGAAGTTGCTGCTGTAGGTGTTCTAATTTAGACGTAGTGCACATCAATTAAACATAGGCTTTCCTTCTGTATTTGTTATGGAAATGATAGCATAAGAAGGAAAATATTCCTTATGACTATTTTGACTTAGGAAGTGGAAGTTGACAATGCCTAGAAACAAGGCAAATTAGGTCAAGGCCTAGCTACCCTTGTAAGTAAACAGCTGTTCTGACTGGGGAGACTAGTTGATAGGACTACAGTCCTAATACCCCCCCGCTCCATGTTTTTGGAAAACGCATAGAAACAAGTTTGAAAAATGAGCTCATAGAGAAGGGAGGCGGGGGGAACCCCCTAGATGACTAAAAGCCATGTCTGTAGTTGGATAAAGCTACTCTGAGAGAGAGAAATCCATCTTCCCTCAGTGGAAGATAAAGGCAACAATTGGAAGGAAGGAGCTGCAACAAGCTACCTTTTTAAAATCAAGTGTCGAAGCTGTCCTTTGAGCATTTCCTCATCCCATTCTGGCCAAAGTGGGTCAGATGCCTTAAACAGTTCTAAGCGTCTCTCGACTAACCCAGCTAATATTTGAAGTTGTCCGTATATGAAGTAGGAAAATGTCCGGTTTGAATAATGGCATCATTAATGCCTTTAGCCTTTGGGTCTGGATATGGGCTTTTTGGCAAGCATGATGAGTTGTAGAGACCTTTTTCATGTGTCTCCCCCTTTTGCTACTAGTGTTTCTGTAGAGACCCTTGATCCATTAAGTACAGTCCTCACCTCCTGTCCCACTCCTTTCTCTCCCCTGGTTTCAGCTGGTAATGCAAAGTAGGGGTTTCTTTCTCCCTTTTTCCCTTTCTAAAGCAAGGGTTCTGTGGTGTTTAAAAAAAAAAAAAAATCATGCTGCTTTTAATTTAATGTTGTGCTGCCATGTTTGTCCTGTGCTGCTTCTGATTGCAAGGAGGTCAAGTTATCTAAACACCATAAACAGGATCTTTTTCCCCTCATTCATGTTAATGCTGGGCAAAAGAGCAGAAGCTGATTTGGAAACCTGTAAATGGAAGGGTGTTTTCCAGTAAGGTGGTTGGTTTGTTGTTTTGGTTTTTTTTTTTTTCTGTTGTGGAGTCTTCAGTATTTTATTTTCTCCCACAGTACTCCTAAGCTGCAGAACCAGCCTCAAAGGTACTATGGAATGACTTCTCCAATTAGCTTGGCTCCTCCTAAGGTTATGGATTGCATCCATACTTGGAAGCTGGTTGAAGCGATGAAAGCATGTGGGGTATTTGAAGATGAGGAAGAACTGAATCACAGGTATAAAAAGACTAAAATTTATTAATCTCCTGGGTTTTTTTAGGGCAAACTTAGACATGAGTTTTCTTTACAGGCTGGTCGTTCTTGGTAAACTGAATAACTTGGTCAAAGAATGGATTTCAGAACTTGGTGAGAGCAAGGTAAGGGGTTTTGATATGTTCTTATCAAAACAGCTGAAGCCTTTTTGCTTCTTTTAAAGGTGATGCTAAGTTCAACTTTTAACTTTCTTCGTAAGTATCGCGCAGAGCTGTAGTAACTGCCATTGAAATAATGTACAAAAGATACTTCAGATCAAGCTCTTCAAGTTCTTGGGGCACTGAATAAATTTGTGAAGTGGCTCCATCAGTTGACTTGTAGCAGTTAACAAAGCTGAAACAACATATTGTGGGGCGAGAGAGATGGTAAATGAGCAGTAATCTTGCCCCAAACAGCCTGCAGCACTCAATCTAGTTTGACATTATTTCACTAGACTTGCCTTTGGTATGGCTCTTAGATTGTGTTAATTTATGTGGGCCTGCTGCAGGCAAGACTGATAGTAGGGCTTAATTTGTTTAAATTGATGAAACGACTGCTACATTACTCATCTTTTTTTTTGTTTTGTTTGTGAGCTGCAAGCACTCACTTCAGAGAAACAGTATCAGTCTATTAGACTAACAACTCAGTCCGGGAGAGAGGAGACATTGTTTATGGAGGCTGTTGTAGTCTTTCTAAATGACTTAGAAAGAGGCTCTGCATCTCAGTGGGATTCTGACGTAGAGCCTTGGAAGGAATGGATGGGTAAGTCCTCAGTCTTCACTTCCTTTGCTGGGTCACAGGCAAAAGCTCACTCTATCCCCTCTGCAGCTGCTGCTCTGCAGACCAACATTTAATGATTACCGGTATTGCACAGTGAGCTTAACGCATTCTTCGCATGAAAACTTTCTACCCAGAACATTACCTGTGTGCCTTTGCAGCTTTGGGTGTCTCGGCTTACACCTGTGTCTGCTGCTCATCTTCCATGCACTGCCATTCACTTATGAAGCAGTTGATTGCAACGTGTCAGGGGAATGTTTCTCCTCCAGATGGGATTACAGCAGTGGCTGTAGGCTGTGTGACTTCAGCTTGTGAGCTGGCCACCGTTCCAGAGCCATAGGGGGAATGCAGGGCTGAGGCATTCAGCTTTGGTTGTCTATTTTTTATGCCTTCATAATACTGTATTGCACTCCTCAGGAATCCAGGGTCCCCAGCAAGCAGTCCTTGCCCCAAGCCCACGGGCACAGCTGCACGTAGCAACCGTTCAGCCTCTCAAACACACTGTGCGACTGTCAGCAGTGCAGAACACATGAATATGTGGGACTGTCTCATCTCCTACAGGTGCTGGTGAGAAAAGTCCACAGGCTGCAGATTGCAAATGGCCGCTAATGTACAGTGCAGCAGTGGCGCTGGCCATCCTGGCGTCCATAGTCCTTCTGGGAGCTTTGGGTCACCTGGTTAAATTGCTGATGAAGAATAGGAACCAGTGAGTTGGTCTTCCCAGCATTCTTGCGCAGCAAAGCATTCCCAGTGGCAGCATCCTGGAGTGCCGTTCACCGAGGGTAGCAGCACCCTGTTAGCATTTCATAGAATCAGAATCATAGAGTTGTGGAATGGTTTGGGTTGGAAGGAACCTTTAAAGATCATCTAGAGCAACCCCTCTGCCATGGCCAGGGACATCTCTCACTAGGTCAGGTTGCTCAAAGCCACATCCAACCTGACCTCGAACACTTCCATGGATGGGGCATCCACAACTTCTCTGGGCAACCTGTTCCAGTGTCTCACCACCCTCATCGTAACAAATAGCCGCCTTCTGTCCAGTCTAAGTCTACCCTCTTCCAGTTTAAAACCACTGCCGCTTGTCCTGTCTCTACAGGCATTGGTAAAAAGTCTCTCCCCACCTTGCTTATAAGCCCCCCTTACATATTGAAAGGCTGCAATAAGGTCTCCCCAGAGCCTTCTCTTCTCTAGGCCGAACAACCCCAGCTGTTGGGGTGGTTGTTTCTGTTGTGAGAAGTTTTTACCCCCAGCCTCTTAATTCATATTAATGTGAATTCTTTTCCAAAACCCATTCTGTGTGTTGCAGAGAACCACAGCTTCCTCTTGTCAACGTTGCCTCAGAGACAGACGCAGCTACAAGTGAAGCCAAAGCAAATTCAGAGGAAGAAAGAAAACTCACCCAAATTGCCATGGAAATAGAAGAACTCGCCAATAAGTGGACTTAGTACAATAGTTGAAGACTGTGGAAACACTTTGGCCTCCTGCTGTCAGCCTCAAACGGAAGGAAAGGAGAAGGGTCCCTCTTCTGCACCAGGAGGTGCTGGTCTGTTACAAAGCCAGTCAGAAAGGCATTTGCACTCTGTACAGCATCATTTTCAATGCTCGTAGAGCCTTAGCTGGAACAAAAGCAAGAGAGGGTGATACAGATAGTCTCACGGCCCTTCGGATGGTGGGAACCCCGAGTCGCGCAGCACCGAGCGGGCCTCCGACCAGCATGCAGCACACCGGGCACACCCCAGCTGTAGACCAGGTTACCCCATTTTGGTCATTAAAGCTCCTACTGGATTTTTCTTACAAGAAGCCACTCTGTTCATTGCTTCTAGTGTCGAGCAGAGCACATCTTCCCCCGACAACTTCTTGCCGCTGCCCTTTTGGACAAAAGCAAGACCAGGCAGGTGGTGTGATCGCTGGTACTGAGCAGGAGTTGCCTGCAGGCTCCCCCGGTCCAACGAGCTGGCGGAGTTCATCCTGCAGCCAATTCTGCCAACTCTTCCACCTTCTCCCCAGAAGCAGCACAGGGGAACGGGGAAGGGGGGTTGCGGTCAGTTCCTAACGCTTTGTCTCTGCCGCTCCTATCTCCTCACGCTCTTCCCCTACTCCAGCATGTGGTCCCTCCCACGGGACCCAGTCCTTCATGAAATGCTCCAAGGTGTACAGGGCACAAGTACACCCGTGTGCGTGTTGTAATACATGTGTACGCAGGCACAGGTACACCCGTGTGTGTTGTAATGTCTGTTTATACATGTGCACACCCTGATGTGCATACATCCCTCTGTGTGTTGTAACACGCATATACACCCTGACATGCACAGGCACAATGTGTACATGTTGTAATGCCCATTTACATGTGTGTACACCCTGGCATGTGCACACAGGCATGAGTATGCCCATATGCATGTCGTACTGCCTGTTGTAACACACGTGTGCACCCCGAAGTGTACACAGGCACAAGGACACCTGTGCGCATGCTGTAATGTCTGTCATTTACACATGTGTACACATGTGTCCATGTCACCATGTCAGAGCCTGCAGTGTGTGTGTGTGCACATACAGCCTGGTGTACGCATGTGTGCATACATGTACACACGTGACCCTGCATGTGCAGGTCTGTACCTACCCCTACACACACATCAGCGTCAGCTCCTGAAGCCACGTGCATGTGAACATGCGTGTGAACAAGTGTGCGGTGTCCAGCACAGCCACGTGCCTGACATCACCACCGGCACGAGCCCTCCAGCTCAGTGCACACGCGTGTGCATACGGACATGCCCACGACATGACCCCATGTGCGCACACCCACACACGCCTCGAGTGTGTCGGCCCCTCCCTGCACACGGGTGGGGGGCACTCACATGGCAGTGGGGCACAAGTGTGTGAGAGGGGCTACCTACCAGCTGTGGCCTGGATCGGGGAGTGGGGGGAATGGACTGACGGTTACTGGGAGGCACTGGGGCCCCCCTCCCCCTGCCTCCCAGTCCCATACTGGGACCAGTAGAGCAGGAACCCAGTATGAACTGCAGGTGCTGCTCCCAGTGCCCCCAGTATGACCAGTACTGGTCCTCCCAGCTCCCAAGATGGCCGTCACTCACACTCCCAGTATCCCCAATATGACCAGTGCCTGCCATTCCCAGCTCCCAGTACTGCCATTACCTGCCACTTCCATTCCCATACCTGCTGTTCCCAGCTCTCACTACAGCCAACACCTGTCCCTCCCAGTAGACCCATTACCCCTCGCTCCCAGGACACCCAGTTCTCCTAATAACTGTCCCTCTCTGCTCCCAGTACTCCCTCTCCACTCTGGCTGCCATTTCCCAGTAGCTCCCATTAAGACCATCACCCCTCATTCCTCAGCCGCAGGATACTGACACCTGTCACTCCCAGTACTCCCAGTATACCTTGTATCTCTCACTCTTAGCTCCAGTAACACCATTACCCGCCATTCCCCACTCCCAGTTCTCCCAGTATAGCCTTTACACAGGTCTCCCAGTTCCCAGTACGCCCAGTCCACGACACTCCCAGCTCCGAGTATACCCAGCAGCTGTCATTCCCAGCTCCCAGTAACATCAGTAACTGTTATTCCTGGCTCCCAGTAAGACCTGGCATTCCCAGTACGTCCCATATAGCCTTTATGCAGTGCTCAGCCCTTATGCTGCACTCCTGCCTCCCAGTATAGCCCTTACGTGGCACCCCCAGCTCCCAGTACTCCCAGTATAGCCCTTAACTGGCACTCTGGGCTCCTAGTGGAGTCTTCACCTGCCACTCCCAACTCCCAGTGTGGCCAGTCCCTGCCCTCCCAGTGCTCCCATACCTGACTTACCAGGGCGCGGCACCCAGCCCAGACCTGGGAGAGGGGGACGCAGGCATCTGGGCACCCGAGGCACCCCCACCCCAGGGGAACCCAGGCATCTGGGGATGGGTGCTGACACAAGAGCTGGTGATGAAACAGCCCCGGGGCGGGGGGGGGGGGGGTTGGAGCTGAGCCCTTGGGAACTCTCTGCACCCCAGGGTGGTGGTGAAGGGCCAGACCCTCCCTTTCCCATTTGGTCCCATCCCCCCCATCAGTGTCACCCACTCAGGAGGGACCCGACCCAAACCCAACCCTCATGCACCCCCAAACCACAGCCCCTCCCAATGCCCCAAATCCCCCCTATGCCCCCCCCGACTCCCCAGACACTCCAACAGCCCCAGCACCCCCAAATTTAACCCATGTCCCCCCAGACACCCCAACATCCCCAATCCCCTCCATGCCCCAACACCCCCAAATCCCTCCCATTTCCCCCATACCGATCCCCCAAACTTCGACTTCCTGACCCCCTCCAACCTCCCCCCGACACCTTACAGCCCCACCAAACCCTGTCTGTTCCCCCACCATGAAAAGGGGGGGCAATGGGAACAGAGAAATGGGAACAGGGCAATGGGGGCATCTCCGCAAGGGATCCTGATTGGCTGTTCCCCTCCCTCCACATGAAGTGCTCCCCCTCCAGATTTGGGGGGTCACCCCCCCAAATGGGGGGACACCTCCCCACGAGGGGAAACTGAGGCACGGGGAGGGGTGTCTCACACAGCATGGCTGCCTACACCCCAGCTGTGCTGGTCCTTTAAGACCCAGGTGTGTTGAGAGCCCCCTCCCCTCCCCCCCACTTTGGGTGGAAAAAGACGATTTAGGGGGCTGAAGTGCTCAAGGGCCACCCATGGCGGGAGTTATCCCCAAATTGACACACCCCCCCAGATGTATCCCACTCCCTCCCAAAAAAGCACAAGAGCTGCTCCCCAGAGTGGGAGGGTCCTGTCTGCACCCCCATCACTGCAGCCAGCACAACCCCCCCAGTTAAGGCAGCACCCCATTGCCTCAGCCTGGACCCCCCCACTACCTCATCCCAGAGCCCCCCCATTTAATCGTCCCCCCATTTACCCCAGCACAGGCTCCCCTCATTCACCTCACCCCAGATGACCCCCCCTCCCCAATTCACACCGAGGGGTCAGCCTGCCCCCCATTTACCCCAGAAGGTTCAGGGGACACAGCCCCCTCCTCCTTATCTCATCCCAGACACCCCCTAATTTACCTCATGGGGGGCAGACACCCCCCCGTTTCCCTCAGCCCAACATAGCCTCCTGCCCCAATCCACCTCAGACACCCCTGGTGCCTAGTTGTCCTCCCTCCAGCATCCAGGCCTCAGCCCAGTGGTCACCCCCACCTCCCCCCCACCCAAGAAACACTTTACAGGCATTCAGGAGTCAGCAGGATACAAGCAAATACAGAATTCCTTCCTTGCATTACTTAGATCCTCATGGGTTCTCCTCTACAGTATTACTGTCCACAGCTAATGTTCTATCACGCCCTGTGTTTTATGTGTGTTTTATGGGACTAAGTGAACAAGACCTACCTGCTGCTTAAATCAGGAACTGTGCTGGTCAAGGCTGAACAAAATTCTCCCAGAAAGCCTGGGCAATATTTCCCATTTGGTTAGACAGAGAAGAGGACCATTTGTACTCACAGGCACTGCTTGTTTTACTTTCTTTAGGCAGAAAAAAGAAATAAGACCTTACGTCTGGAGATCAAATCTAGCCTCCTAAAGAGATGCTGGTGTGCCGGTGCCAGCACCAGCGCTGAGTAACTAACTACCACCGCACTTCAGGGAACTGCTTCTGCAGCCAAAGTTTTCGGATCTGCTTCCAAGTGCAGCAGTAGGAGTTCACCAGCACAAGAATTAAGCATTATTTCTCATATTTGATATTTCTTGGCATGGCATTCCACGGTAGTATGTGACCTGGAAGCCCTGAAAAGCCACAAGATTAGGGACAACACCAACAGTGTTTCTGTGGCATCTGCTGCATCACAGAAGGCATGCTTATGACCACGATCTTTCAGCAAAAATTATCAGTTTAGCCTCTCCCTTTACAGTTAATATGTTGCTTTGGAACTAGATTATTTGAACGGCTTCCTTTGCAATTGTCAAGAAGATTCATTGCGAAAAATCCCCAAATCCAGAACATCCATTTTACCGCAAGCTATTTAAAACATGGCAAATAATACTTCAACATGCATTAATAAGAATTTTAATTTTGAACTAGAATAATTCAAAATCCTAGTTTTGCTTTGAGACAGTTCAGGGAACCTACTCAGGACCCCACTGGACTTAGGTAATCTTGTACACGGCTGTGATGGTCTGACAAATCACAGTCAATGTCTCAAAAAAAAAAAGAGTGGGGTTTCTCTTTCCTCTCCTGAGGGTTATCACCCAGAGCAGGCTGAAGTTCTGATCCTGCAAACTGCTCCCCAGTGCTTGAATGCTCACTCTGGGAAACAAATTCTTTTGCGGGTCCAATCTTTGTTTACTTTCTAGTTTGAATGAAATGAAAGCAGATGTCTAGCAATAAATGCAGCATGATGCTCCTTACCTTGCACTCCTTTTCCTCTAATAGATCTGTACCTTAGACTATTTGAGGATATTCTTTCCCAAACCAGGCACTGAAAACAAACCACTACCAGTATCACCTCATTTTCAGCAACTTCTGATACATCATCCCAGTGTGCCTTCAAAAATGTACCATGCTGCTGTTATATTCCGACAGAGCCAATTTTTTATATAACAATATATTTATTGAGAATAGCAAGCAAGCAGCGCTGGGCGGCCGGGGAGTCCACGCTCTACCAACGGCTCGCAACTTTATGTTTTAGTTACATTTCTTATATACAGTTCATGCACCCCTTTCTTGTAAGTCTCCGCCTTGTCCTGCTTCCTTTTTCTTCACTCGTGCAGGTTTGTTACTAGGCAGATTCGGTCCATCTTCTCAAGGGTGAGTGTCTTTTGATGTAGAATGTCTTTTGATGTGGAATGTCTTTTCCCTCCTTATCTAGTAAGTTATAGCTGTTGTTCTTTTCCCTCCTTAGCTAGTAAGTTACAGCCGTTGCCCTTTTCCCGTGACCTTTACGCACCATTTAAGCAGGCCTTGTTATTTACACAAGGCATCTGCTAAATCTCAATATGTCTCTTCCCCCTTCCCGATTGGTATGTCAGCCTTATTGTCTTTTAATTCAACACGAATTACACAATGTCAGGGAACAATTTGGTTCCCTGTCGATTACACTGCACAGCTGCATGAAATAAACTGGGGACATTTAAAATGCTCTTTGGCCTGCAGCACACAGCACACATCTCAGTTGTTTGCTATATTCTTGGTATGAGGCAGCAAAATGAACAAAGCAAGGCTACACATAGGGGGGTAGGGGGAGAAGGTCTGGATCCCGCACAGTTTCAGGGGAAGGAGGAAGGATGGGAACCTATTTTATTCTCAAAATGCAACCGTGATGTTTTCCAAATACCTTGCTGACCAGACCAAGACGAGAGTTTTGAATGTTAGCAGCAATAAAAAGGGCACATTTCAGTATTTCAAGCGTGTTGCTGTGCAAGGTGGAGAATGCATGAATCAGAGGAACATGCCACACTTTCCTGCTGCGGGTGTTTGCCTAACAACTGAGAAGGGCACACAGCACTGGCTGCTGTGGGAGGCTACCCAGTAAGGACCAGCGCTGACTGCAGGGAGGAAGAACCCAATACCTTCCCATGCCCTCAGTAGCATCTCCATCTTTCATCTCCATCTTGATCTATCAGCTGGCACTTGCTCCCTCCAGACTGTAGCCCGGATAAAGGCAATTCAGTTTACAAGAAGCACAGCACCGTGTGAGCCCGCTGTGTATTTATAAAAACGGCTACAAATCATAAAGCTCTGCAGGGACCGCTGACCCACACAGAGGCTGTGTTTTCTGAAGAGGGCGTCTGCGTGAAATCCGCAAACCCAGGACTGCGACCCCCCTCACCCTGTCCCTTCTCTCCTTCCCTCAGCCGGGCCCGGCTCCCACACCCCCACGCCCGCCCAAGGGCCTCGCTCGCCTCACGGGCAGCCCCAGCCCTCACCTCAGCCGGGCCGCAGCTGGAGCAGAGACTGCAGAGGCCAACATGGCCGCCCGGCAGCCCCGTGCGCCAGGACTACAGCTCCCAGCATGCCCCGGGAACCACCAGGGCCCCCGGCAGCCCCGTGCGCCAGGACTACAGCTCCCAGCATGCCCCGGGAACCACCAGGGCCCCCGGCAGCCCCGTGCGCCAGGACTACAGCTCCCAGCATGCCCCGGGAACCACCAGGGCCCCCGGCAGCCCCGTGCCCCAGGACTACAGCTCCCAGCATGCCCCGGGGCGCTCCTTCCTGCTGCCTGACCCTGCAGGGACACCATCCCCGGCCCGGCCCCGCCCCCCGCAGGCCCCATGGCCGCCTGCCTGAGGGAGGACGAGGACGAGGACAAGGAGGAGGAGGAGAAGAAAGAGAGAGAGAAAGAGGAGGAGAAGGGGGCACAGAGCAGCAGAGAGAGGTGGGACAGGGAGCAGGAGAGAGGGACGGAGGGGAAGGGTGAGAGGAGAAAGGCAGGAAGAGTTTGTGTTCCATTTTTTGATATCTTAGGGCTACGACGTGCTCGGGTTATGGTCTGCTCGTGTTACAGGGTGCTAGGGCAGTGGGATGGCCAGATTACAGGATGCCAGAGTTTAGGCGAGTTAGGATTAAAGCATGTTACTGTTACGGACTGGCTGTGGGTTTGTTGGCCCTGGGTTCTTGGAGTTATGTTATTTTTGCCTTGTCTTGTGTCCTGGGTGGTCTTTTTTTTATTTTTTCTGATTCCTTTTTTCTCTTGTTTGCCTTTTCAGGGTTTGGATAGGGGCCTTTGGTTTGTGTATCTTTCTTCTGGCTGTTTTTTTTTACTGTTCTGGTGGTTTGTGTGAAGGAGGCTTTAGGAAATCACTCACTTTAGGAAATCTCACTTTAGGAAGTGAGATTGTAAAGTAGGTATGTTCGTTCAGCGCTGGGCGGCACGGGGGGTAGTCCCACCAAAGTCGTGCGTGCCCGACTCGGCAGTTCGCCTCAAGTTTATACAGTCAGGTATTACATATTCACAATACACCTGTACATATGCATGACCCATCCCCGCTTCATATTAAAATTAGCTCCGAGAGGTCATTTCCATAGTCCCCTCCCAACCGCGCCTGCGCAGGGCCTCTTTATGGTGGTCGTCTGGTGGTCGCAGAGATGAAGATAGATGACTCCGTCACCGCTAGTAACCTCTTTCCTTGCGCAGGCTCAGTGATTTCTTGGTATTCACCCAAGCCGCAAGACCAGTCTTGGCTGGCTCTTGGGGCCTGCTCCTGCTTCTTATCAAGGACTGTCTCTACCTCATTGGCTGGTTCTTGGGACCAGCTCTTCTTATCAAGGACTGTCTCTACCTCAGCTAATTTCAACAATGTAAGCACTAAACATCGTCTTTCAACCCCCTTTATTATGTCTACTGAGATTCTTTTGACTCCCCTTGTCTCAGTCCCCCCTTTTCTAGAAAATAGTAAATTCTTTTACTATATTTAATCCTAGTACTTCTAATACATTTTTTCCCTATCTAGCATCCTCCCAAAGTATTTGTTGGTCTCCAGTTTTCGTCGTAACTGATTCTTTTTCCATTCACTGTAAGAGTCTCCTGTACTCTTACAGCACAAAAGGCCACATCGAACCACTATGCAAAGCACCACAGACAAGTGAATGATGATTATTATAGCGACAAACAAATGCTTTAACCATGTCAAATTTGGCAACCAGGAGGTTAGTTTTTCTAATATGCCTGTCAAGCCCCAAGAAGTGTCATCTTGGGAAACTTCATGTAGTATTTTAGTCCTTTCCCATATCTCCTCAAGATCTGTTTCAATTCGTTGGTTTTGATTGATATAGGTACAGCAAGTTTGGTTTATAACTACACATAAGCCCCCTTCTTTTGCTAAAAGCATGTCCAATCCCATTCTATTTTGGAGTACTACTTTACTTAGGGATTGTATTCCAGTTGCAGCCCTCAAATTGCATCAATTCTAGCACTTTCTATAATCTCTAATGTAGCAGATATATTCACGATAGCTTTCTCCAACTCGCTTACCCCTAAAGAGGGGATTAACCATCGAACAAAACTATGGTACCCAGTACCTCGAATAACTAGTGGGTTTTCAGCCCGTTTTACACGGAGCCAAGGTGTTCTCAAAAACCCTCGGGGAGGCAAAGCTCCCTCGAACACACTGGTCTGAGGTGCAAGGTACCCTCGAACACAGTGTCCCTTCCAGTTCTGGGGTAAACTCTTTCTGGCCCTGCCATCCCCACAGAGCCACCAGTACCCGGGCCCTGTGTTGCATCTTGGACCGAGATGCGTCTCCCTTCTGTCTTGTTCTTGCCCCTTCTTTCCTGCCCCCCCGCTTTGGTTTCCGGATATAATAGAAACTGATACTTAAGTTTAGTCCAAGACGTTCTAATTTTCCTTTATCAAAAGTTCCCAGATTTCCCGCAAGGCTACAATTATCCATGTCTCCCCAAATATTATCAGTAATATTTAAGCAACGGCCAGTAATTAAGATCTCTTTAGGGTTGGGCACTTCCAGATCAAAGTTGGGTCCCCGCTGGGTATTTCCCTTTCCATGAGGGCATGATCCATTCCTGTCTGGCCCGTCTTTAATAAGAGCTGTCCAATTTGTGGTCGGGATTCCTAAAAAGGGGAGTTCCATGTTCCCCCGAGGAAGGGGATTACATACCCAACAATCTGATAAATTTAGTACTTTCGAGATACTCTCTGTCATATTTAAATAAGTATTTTGATCCCAAGCCTGCCCCTTGGACAAGGTCCAACTCAGAAACATAACAATCAATGTCTCACAAATTTGAGCTTCAAAGGTCCTTTTTCTTGTGAAGTCCATTGTCCTTTGGGTGCCTTCTTCACCCTAGTGTGATGGATCCAGGCGTTCTGTTCCTTGATCTTAATCGCGGTGAAGGAGGTAAGTAGTACTTGAAATGGTCCTTCCCACTGCGGCTCCAGAGTTTTTTCTGTAAGAGACTTTATATACACATAATCTCCTGGTTGTGTATTATGCACAGGCCCATCCAAACCTCTCCCTCGAGTCCCTACCACGTGCTTCCTGATTTTATTAAGTCGCTTACCTAATGCCACCATGTAAGAAGTCATAATTTCATCCCCCGCTTGTACAGACATCCCTCTCTGTATCCCATAGGGTTGTCCATACAGAATTTCAAAGGGGCTCAGTCCTTCTTTCGCCCTTGGTCTTGTTCGTATACGCAGAAGGGCTAAAGGGAGAGACTGAGGCCATGCCAAATTTGCTTCTTGTCCTAATTTCACAATTTGCTGTTTGATTAAGTGGTTCATTTTTTCCACTTGACCACTCGACTGGGGGTGATATGGAGTATGAAGCTGCCAATCTATACCCAAGTGGCGGCTAATTTGTTGTACTATTTTTGAGACAAAATGTGGTCCTCTGTCAGAGGACATGGTTGCTGGAACCCCAAAACGTGGTATTATCTCTTGTACCAGTATTTTAGTTACCTCCCGAGCTTTAGCCGTTCTTGTTGGGAATGCTTCTGGCCAACCTGAAAAGGTATCAGTTAATACCAATAAATATCGATACCCCCCTTTTCTTGGAAGTTCTGTAAAATCAATTTGCCATTGTTGTCCAGGCCCATTGCCTTTTCCAATCTGGCCCATTTCCGGCTTGGGGGTATTCTTAGGATTAGTCTGGAGGCAAAGATCACACTGTTGTGTCACCTGTCTCACCGTGGTGTATAAATTTCTAGCCACAATTTCTCTTATCAAATGATTATACAGAGCCTCTGTTCCCCAATGTCTTTTCCTATGTTCCTCCCGTATCAAATGCCATAATAAGCAAGAGGGAACGATTAGCTTTCCCTGTGGGGTATGAGCCCACCCCTCTTCATTATATGACCCTTCTAAATCTGTAATGAGCTTTTGATCTTCCTTGGTGTATTCTGGCTTACCTTCTAGGGAAATCTGCCTATCAGGAATTAAGGCCCCTTCTGGTTTTACCTTTGTTTTGGCCACTTGTTTTGCCTCTCTGTCCGCCAGCTCATTCCCTTTTTCCAAATCTGAGCTCACTTTCTGGTGTGCCTTAATATGCATAATTGCTACTTTCTTAGGGAGCTGGACAGCTTCCAGTAACTTAGAATTTCTTCTGCGTGTTTGATATTTTTCCCTTGAGAACTCAATAGTCCTCTCTCCTTCCAAATTGCTCCATGTGCGTGTACAACTCCAAAGGCATATTTTGAGTCTGTATAAATGTTCACAACTTTGCCCTGGGCCAATTCCAGGGTGCGGGTTACAGCAATTATTTCTGCCTTCTGTGCGGAGGTGTTCATGGGCAAAGCCCCTGATTCTATTACCTCTTGGCTGGTGGTGACGGCGTATCCCGCATGTCGATTACCATTTAGGACGTAACTGCTTCCGTCTGTGAACCAAGTTTCCCCGTTTTCCATGGGGCTTTCAGGTCTGGGCAACTGGCGTATGTTGCTTCGATGGTTTCCAAATGGTCGTGATGTACCGGTTCTCCTGTGTTCCCGCTGAGAAAAGAAGCTGGGTTGACAATGTTAGTGACTACAATCTCCACGTCATCCTGCTCTATCAATATAGCTTGATATCTCAGGAATCTTTGTGGAGAGAGCCAATTTTCCACCTTTTGCTTCCAGTACTGCTGATACTGTGTGAGACACCAGAACAGTCATTTTCTGGCCCAGAGTAAACTTTCGGGCTTCCTGTATATTCAGTATAACGGCCGCAACTGCCCGCAGGCATCCAGGCCAACCTTTTGCAGTCGCGTCTAACTGCTTAGAGAGGTAGGCAACTGCCCGTCGATATGGGCCCAGGTTTTGTGCTAATATTCCCAGGGCAATGCCCTGCTTCTCGTGGGAGTAAAGAAGAAACGGCTTACTCACATCTGGGAGTCCTAAGGCCGGGGCTGACATCAAAGCCTTTTTCAGTAGCTCAAAGGCTCGTTCGGTCTCCTTATTCCACTCAAGGTGTTTCAGCTCAGTGGCTGTCAACGCATACAGTGGTTTAACAAGCAATCCATAATTATAGATCCACAATCGGCACCACCCTGTCATTCCCAGAAAAGTCCGTAACTCTTTTACTGTCTGAGGTCTCCGAGTTTGACATATTGCCTCTTTACGGGCCTGTCCCAAAGTTCTTTGTCCCACACTAATTTCATAGCCCAAATAATTCACTTTGCGTTGTACGACCTGTGCCTTTTTCTTGGATATCCGGTACCCCCGGAGTCCCAGGAAATTCAACAGACTCACCGTCCATGTCATACAATCTTTCTCTGTTTTGGTGGCGATCAGGATATCAACCACATACTGCAACAGCTTCCCCTCCTCAGATGGGGCTTCCCAGGATTCTAAGTCTTTCGCAAGCTGATTGCCAAAAATGGTAGGACTATTCTTAAATCCTTGCGGCAACACCGTCCAAGTGAGCTGGGTCTTTCGACCACTCTTGGGGTTTTCCCATTCAAATGCAAATAATTTTTGGCTGGCTTCATGGAGAGACAGGCAAAAGAAAGCATCCTTCAAATCTAAAACAGTAAACCAAGTCAATTCAGGTGTTAATACGGTCAACAGGGTAAATGGGTTCGCCACTACCGGGTAAAGATCTTCAGTTATCCTATTCACCGCCCGGAAGTCTTGGACCACCCGATATGACCCATCGGGCTTCCAAACAGCTAATATAGGGGTATTGAATTCAGACTCACACTCTTTTAATAATCCCAACTGCAAAAATTTTTCTATCACCAGCCGGATTCCTTCTCCGTCTTCCTTCTTTAGGGGATATTGTTTAATTCTTACCGGCTTTCGGCCTTCCTTGATCCTAACTTCAACAGGTGGAGCACTTTTCGCTCTTCCAGGTGCATCGGTAGTCCGTACCCCCGGGTACACTTGGTTTAAGATGTCCTCGTTAATATTTCCTTCTAGGGGGAGACTGGTTAAGGTTAGGCTCAGTATTTGATATATTGCTGATCTTTTACCTCCAGAGTAATTTCTCCCTGTTTGAATACAATTTTGGCTCCCAATTGTTCCAACAAGTCCCTTCCCAGAAGTGCCTTTGGGGAGTTGGGCATATATAAAAATTTATGAATGCCCCACTGTTTTCCTAATTTATATTCTAAAGGTTTACAAAAATATGCCTTTTCACTTTGGCCAGTCGCTCCTTTCACCATGACATAATCATTTCCCAGGGGCATCAAAGCCTGATTCAAAACCGAGTATGTTGCTCCTGTATCTACCAAAAATTCTACCTCTTGTTGTGTTTTCCCTAGCTTAATTATAACCAGTGGATCCGCTAGGGTAGATTCCCCAGGTTCCCGTCAGTCTCCCTTCACAGGGGCTACCGTACTTCCTGTTTGAGCCCTCTGATCCTCCTTGTTCCTTGGGCATTCCCTTTTCCAATGACCGAATTTCTTACACAAAGCGCATTGATCCTTGCCCAGTCGGGGCAAGTCTCGTCTAGGCTCTCTTCCTCTTTCTTCCTGAATAACAGCCATTAATTTCCTTTGCCCTTGCCTATATCCTTCTTCTCTGTTACTAAATACTCTCCATGCTTCATCCAACAATATTTCTAAATTCCTACTCTCTGTAGGGCATAATTTCTGAAGTTTGCGCCTTATATCCCCTGTAGACTGACCCAAAACCAGGGAGACTAATTGTTGTATTCCTACCTCTGACCCAGGATCCAGCGGTGTGCTGCAGTGCATTACATCCCTCAGTCGATCCAGGAATTCGGATGGAGACTCGGAAAGACTCTGTTTAACTGCACATAAAGCTGACCAATTTATAGTTTTGGGGATCGCTCTCTCCATTCCTTTTGTAATCCACTCCTGATACCCCTGCAATCTTTCCATATGTGCAGATCTATTAACATCCCACTTTGGGTCTTGGAGAGGGAAATATACCTTAATGTCCCCTCCTGCAATCTTATCATGATCTTCAGCAAGGTTCCCTGCTGTTTTTAAAATCAGCTGTTTCTCTGTCTGAGTCATATATTCCAATAATAGCTGTATATCCTTCCAATCAGGGTTATGCTGTTTTACAATAAATTGGCAATGCTTAGTTATACTTTTGGATCACTCCTATAATCTTTTGCCACCTTTTTCCATTCCCCTACGTCAGCAGTAGAAAAGGGTACTTTGATTAACATCGTCCCACCATCCGGCCCCACCGCCACTCGGAGAGGTGCTTGTAAAGCTGTTGAGGTAGTTTTCTTCCTAGTACAGGAAGATACAGGGCTGTCCGGGGGGGTCAGAGTTCTATCCGAGTCTGCATCCTGTTCCTGTGGTCGAGGGGGAGGCTTAAACAAATCAGTTAGATCTTGTTCTGGTACCTGATGAAATTTTATTTGTCTCTGTACATCTTTGTCCAATACTACATGCCGAACAACACCACCTCAGTTTACCTCTAAGCCCCTTGTTGTTCTCTCACTCAAGTGCAAGCACCATGGGGTCCTGTGGGGGTACCATTCCACAGTCCCTTTGCCACTCCGGATGATTTCGGAGGGTGAAAAACATGTCTGCATACAAATCCTCATCCCATTTTCCTTCTCTCCTTAAAAACAGCATTAGTTGTAATAGAGTATTATAATCTAGTGACCCATTAAGTGGCCACTTAGCATCACTTTCTAACTTACACAACGGCCACCATTGATTGCAGTATTTAATAAGGTTCTTTTTACTCTCCGTACCTCCGGTCCCAACAATATCTTTCCAGTGGGCAATTACACAACCCAGAGGACTTTTCCTCAATATTCCTCCTTGATTGTTTCCCATTTTATAACTCCTCCTAATGATTCTTAAGTTTGATCTTGGCTTCTCCTTTTAATAAGCTTCCATGCAAATTGTTTCTTACACTTCTTTTACAGTCTTCCCCAGTTTTCCTCCCACACGTCCCAAATTTCTGGAATTAAATTTTCCTTTACACACCAATCTCACTATTTCGGATTCTTGGTGAGCTCTTTCCCAATCATAAAAGTGTGGAATTTGGAGAAAACACTCAAGGTAGTCTGGTTTCCGTCTGCTACATGTACAGTACCAGCTTCTCCCACAAGATTTACACTTCAACAAAACCCAAGCCGGATGCTAATTATTACATAGTCTAGTTGGAAGCCCACATACAAAGCAAGGAATCACCCCTATTAATACGTAAAGACATTCCCACATTAACAAACATACATACACCTATAAATTTCAACATACCATTTCCACACACCCACACAAAATCCTTAACATAAATTTCCAAACATTCACATCATACAGTCATCACTCCAGCTGACAACCTTCAGCAGCTGCAAAAATAAACCAAGCGCAATTGCGAGGGGGTCCACTTACCCCATAAACCAAGCGCAATTGCGAGGGGGTGCGAGGGGGTGCGCTTACCCTTCTCCTACCTCTTATATACCAGTCATCGACAGGTCCGTCCTGGCTCCCAATACTGGGATGCAGCGATCACCCCGGATTTGCTCGATCTACCCCCAAGATCGCTAGCGGCCGCTCTATCGGTCAGCAAATCCCCCCATACAGGGTACCCTCCTCCCATACGGGGACTACGCTGCACGCCAGACGTCTCTGTGCTATTTAGCCATTGCGTCCAGCCACGCCTGTAAACAAACAGAACAGAGAAGCTCCCGTGAAATATTGCAATAGACTTCTTCAGATGTGAACGGCAATGAATGCAGTTCACACACAGGATTGCTCCATGGCACTCGTCTCTCCCTGCCACTCAGGAGCACTGTGCAGACCGTTACTGGGTGCCTGCAGCATGCCAGTTTAAAACAAACCATGCACAGAGCTGCCGGCAGAAAGGACTCCCTGGAGCCCACACCAGCTCTAAACTCAACCCCAACAAGCCCGCTGGCTTTGCAGCAGGCACTGGAAGCAGCGCAGGGTCAGAAAGGCTGGGAAAGAATGTTTTGCAAGGCAGAGCGCCCCAGGCCACGTCACTGAGCCTGACCCATTCCCTCTCTGCTCTTCTGCATGTCTAAGCATCGGCCAAGAAAATACTAACTTAAATTTCATATGAACAAATATGAAAACCTAAATGCCCGCTCATTCAAGTGACATACCTGTGGGGTTGCCCTGAGGCTCCCGGACAAGATCCGGCTGAGCAGTCGGGTGGCCATCGGCTACAGGCACAGCTGTAAGCAAGCACGTTTCCATTAGAGGCTGTGATCTACTTCTTTCTCAGTGACCTGCAGTCACTGGAGGGGGGTCAGGTAATGACGTGGGACCCAGACATGGGTGGAGGTTTCCAAAGCTGCAGAGGGCCTGGGGGACCTGCGTTCACCCAAGGAGAGCAATATCGGGCTAGAGCAGGAATGCTCCTGTTTTTCTGAGCAGACATCTCCCAAGGACGGATGTCCCTGAGGCTGAAAGTCAGCATCCAGCCAGGGAGCGGTAGAGCCAGGGCCCCGGGCATGGCTGTGACCAGCCCAGGGAAGAAGTGCCCCTGCAGGCTATTACCTGGCCCCTGCGGTGCTGCTCTGGCCCTGTCATGCAGGCCAGGGGAAGGCTGCCTTGGGGCAGCGCAGCACAGGGCCGGCTCTGGGGATGGTTCCTCACCCCGTGGTGCTGCTCTCGGCCCCACCGTTCACCTGGAAAATGCCTCCGCAGCGGCTGCAGCCCCCTGCACCTCCCCACGGGACATCTGCCTCCCGCTGCCCATGAAGCTGGCCACGGCTCACCCGGCCCAGCCCAGCCCCGCTGCTCTCACAGCCCTGCCACACCACAACCCCAGCCCCGCTGTCACCCCGAGGTGTGGTGGGTGCTGCGCCACGCTGCCAGGGCTGGGTGCTGGCCCTCGCCTGCCCACCTACCTAATCCCCGCGCTTGCCACGGCGCAGCCCCATGTCGCGTCCCAAAGTTGGAGCGACTCAGGTTCGTGGATTTCCTTTGTCAGAATTTAAGGTGAAACGACACCAGGGGAGTTCAAACAACAATCAACATTTATTCAACCTAGCTAACTCTGTCCAAGTACACATGAACTTGTTAATATGAACCTTGCAACATGTCATTAAGCCGCTGTTTGAGAAGAGGAGGAAAGTACAGAAAAATGAAATGGAAAAAGGAAGATGAAATGTATCAGAAGGAGAGCCCTCCCGTTGAGTCACGAGGTTCAGAGCAGACCCCCTTGCTTTCTGGACTCCTTCTCAAAGAGGAGCTCAGGGGCGGCTAGGTCCACTCCTAGTCTCAGACTTGGTCAACGGTTTATGTTTCAAAGGATGAGGTGTAGGGACTGTGGAAAAGAGAGAAGGAAAAGAGAGAGAGAGAATGAGAGAAAAAAGAAAGAGAGAAGAGAAGGGTTTCACCAGTCCTGGGTCCAGCGTTGGTCCAGCCAGCGTAGAGATCCAGTTCCGGAGGGCGCGCACTGAGGATTCGTTCTCTCCTCTTTTATAGTGTGTTAGTTGATGATCTCAACATGCGCAGTTCCCACACCTGGGGTTCACTGGAATCGGTAGCTTTGGCGGGGGGGGTGTTCATTGTGGAGTTGCTTCTCTTTTCCTGCTGGCATGACCACTTAAGATAGAAGCACAGTCCCAACTTCCATGGGGCCTTCTTCCTCCAGGAAGGCATAAATTGTGTTCCTTCTCCTGGTCACTCAAGATAAGGAATTGGGGCCTTGGAGAAGTGCGTTCCCACCCTCCATGGGGCCCTCTCCTCTGTCCACATTGTCCTGTTCACAAAACTCCAGCATTTTTACAGAGGCCGTTTTGTCCACCAAAGCTCTTTTAGCGGATGTTTGAGACATTTGAATTTGTCAGACCGTCACACCACCCCGTGGCTCAAACAGTCGTTGGACTTTGATTCTCGTTCATATCATCTTCATCTGTGGTGATCTTGATATAGCGGACAGTAGGAGAAGAGAGAGAGACAGCTGAGGATAGTAAGCGGCTAATCATACATCTGACTATTGCAAGGCCTGTTATTAAACATACAAATCCAATTAATATCATAAGTCCAATATTTACAAGCCATTTTCCCCATCCCGTCAGTCCCAAGGATCCTAGAATGGAATGTAGCCATGAGTTTGGATTCCAGCCATCAAACCAGTCAGCTGGTTGCATTGCGTGGAAGAGTTCTCTCGTCTGGTCGGCAATCTCCTTCATCTTTGCCCGGGCTTCTTCAATGGAAGTCGTAGCATTATGAATGGTAATACAACATTCAGATTCAGTCAAGTTCAGCATACCACACACACCTTGTTCTTTTAACAATAACATATCTAAGGCTAAACGATTTTGTAATGTCATTTTTGATACCTGTTGCACTTGGAGATTTAGTTCCCCAAAGGCATATTGAGTCCAATTACTTAATACATGTACTTGCCAAGTTAGGTTTTCTAGCACCCATTGGTGCCGAACGATATATCCAGATGGTGCAAAGAATGCTTCTAGCTCTAATGATACCTTCTGTCCCCAAGTATAATAATCGGGTTTTAAAATGCTTTGAATCCATTTCTGGGCGCTACTTGGGTCATCAAGTTCTCGTCTCTTCCTGTGAATAGGTGGTGTGGTATATTCAAAGATTCGCCTGGGACACATAGTAGGAATTCCCAAACCACACTGCAATCCAGCCTGTTCGATCACATTCAAATGCGAGTACATTTTCCCATTTGAGCACCCCCAGACAGTCCCCTCAGGGGCAGCATACAAAGCGTTTTGACAAGTAGTTGCGTCTCCCCGAGGTATTTGATTATCCTCCCCCACCTTATGTCTTGGGAAGTGGTTAATGGGAATTCCACATTTTAGCCAGATATTAACATTATTGGTGATCTGATTACATTGGTTATCCCGGTTTCGGTATCCAAAATTAGGATATCCCCAACAGGTGCACATATCTCGAATTAAGGTTCTAACTTCCAAACTGATCCATGTTTCGATGGGATTGCCAGCGCCTGTGGTACAGTCTATAATGTGGGTACAGTTTAACAAATGGGCATCATTGGGGTTGGGTGTGCCCACAAATTCTTTTTTTAATAAGTGAAGAGGTTGGTTTTTTAACATGTGTTTCACTGACCATCCCCAAGCAGTGTGGGCGCTATTCATTGAAGGATATTGTCCCTTCCTGTCAGGTATGTGAACACACCAAGCTGAATCCCATTTTACATTATATTGTAATTCAAAAGGGGTAATTTCTGGGGAAGCAGGCCAAAAAGGCACTAGATTACAAGATATATTGTGATAGGAAGGGCAGCCTGTTATTTTCCACCAGGATGGAGAAGGTGGGAATCGTCTGGAATAGGCTTCCTCGAATCCTGGAGGACACGGTGGGCTATGACTAGTACCAATTTCGCGACTGACCTCCAATCTCCATCGCTTACAAGTTTTGTTTGTTAAGTCAGGCCACCCCGTGTCCCGAGGGATCTCATAGAAGGCTGCTTCATCTCGCCACCGTCTGCCAGAGGAGGTATAATCACTTCGATATTGATACTCAAAAGGAGCATCTACTAACCCTATAATGCCATTGGTCATATTATGTTTTCCAATATTGAGCTTCATGGGTATCAAACCGAATGTAATCCCTTGCTCGGTAGAAGTAGGAATCTGAATACAGATCCCCTGATCTGTTTTATTCCAGACATGTATGAATCCTTGTATCACTTCCCAAGCTAAATTGGAGGTCCTTTCTCCTTGTCCAGATGCACCAAAGCTAAGAAAGGCAAGGAGGAAGGAATTCCAAACCATCTTTCCTTGTTATACTATAAGAATATCACAATGAAAATCATACAAACAATATAGACAATGGCCCACTCATCAACTGAAAACATAAGTCTTGTCGTGGGCTTCTGATAACCTGCAAAATATATACAAAAATAAACAATCATTAGAGGGATAGGATTGGAGAAGATGTCAAGCAGTGCTGCTAGTGATTGGGATCCATCCAAGAGGCTGAGGTGCACTCTCCAAGGTGCTCATGCAGCTTCTGTAAAACAACCTCATACAGGCCATGTGTAGGATGTGTTACTTATTATAGATGCATACAAACTAGCCTTAAACTTCAAGCTCTCTTGACTGGAATTGCTCTGATTAGAGCATCTGTAGATCAACAGAATGTGTTCATTGTGTGTAAAAAGGTTAATAAGTTTATAGCGACCTCTTGCTCTCACGTGGCGTAGGGGCTGCTGCAAGAACTCCAACAGGGTCTGTTGTCAAGCTCTCTGTGTCCTCCCCCCAACTCAGGAATTCTGAGAAGTCAACACAGCATCACTAGTCGGAGTAACAAAAACATAAGCAAGCAATCAAGTAGCTATGGTTTTAGTATTATAACAGAGGGTTAGGTTTATATTGTGCATCTTAACTGGTATGCTTGTTAGAATCCAGTTAGTGGGATACAGAAAAAACATATTCTTATTAACCATTTAACATCGGAGCAACTTTAATTCAGAACATGAAGGTCTACTTAGAAGGATGGGACAATCCATCGGGTATTGATACGATGCTCTTTCCCATGAGCATCTGTGGCCACCCAGGAATAGAGGTTAAGGGGTGTCTTTAGGGTTAGGGGCACTTGCCCCACAGTGGGTAGTTCCACTAATACTGGTTGTCCAGCATAGTGGAGCAAGTGTCCCTGGAACAATAGAAGGAGGTGTGGGACAGAATGCTAGGAGTCGGGGCCAGCCATTTGCCCCCCACCAGCTATTAATTCTGTATACGGCTTCTGGTATTCGCAAGGCCCACCCTGGGTCATGGGGCCTCAGAGCTCGTTTTAGAAGTCCGTTTGTTCTCTCCACAATACCATTAGCTTGAGGGTAGTAAGGGGTGTGGAAAACCCACTGGATTTCCTCACCCTTAGCCCATTCTTGCACCACTCCAGCGGTGAAATGGCTTCCATTATCAGATTGAATTGGCTGAGGCTTGGGTAAGTAGCTAAACCATGTTTTAAGACTTTTTACTGTATTTTCTCCTGTTGCTCTGGATACAGCTTTAGCTTGTGTTAGTCCTGATACCACCTCTACTCCTACTAACACATATCGTTTTCCCTCTGATACCCGAAAGGGGCCAATATAGTCAATTTGCCACGTTTGCCATAAACCTTTGTTTGTCCTTAAATGTAGGGGTTGTTCTTTTAAAGGGTTATATTTTTCCAAACGAACTCGACATTGACCACATGCAGAAATAACAGTGTTACATAATTCTCGTGTAACGGCCCATCCTCTGCTAATAGCCTCTCTGTACAGGTCTTTACTCCCTGAATGGCCACGCTTCACGTGCAGCCACTCCAAAAGGTGTTCCCATTTTTCCGCTTCACCATCAATGGCAAGACTGGCTAGGCGTGTTAAGGAATCTACCCGGTTATTTAGGAGGTGAGCTGGGTTATCCCCTGCCTGGTGTGCAGCAACCCAGCCTACCAAGAAAGATCTCTGCTTGGCGATATTCAGTATTTCTTCCCATTTGTCTCTTTGCCACACTGGCACTTGGTTTACTTCCCATTGGTTTTGCTCCCAAAATGGCAACCATTCAGTGCATCCTTTAAACACTGCATAGGAGTCAGTATAAATGTATACTGGTTCTGTTGTCTCAGCTTCCTTAACGACTACGCTCCACACAGCAACTAACTCCCCTACTTGGGCACTACCCTCTCCCTCAGTTATCACATGCTCCCCTGAATCAATATGTAATGCTACTGCTCGATACTTCCACGTCTTTCCGTCCCTTTTTGCGGAAGCATCAGTGAACCACACGTTTATTAAATGGGGTTTAAAATGAGGAGCCGCTTTGATGTACAATGGAGGGGGTTCTGTATCTGGGTGATCAGAAGGGGGATCCTGTATTTGGAGCATTTTGGGTGTTCCCTCCTCTATCTGTCTAGTGCGACAGTAGTGGTCTAGCTGGGCATACCACTTCCTTACTGTTTCTCGTTGAGCTACTCCTGCGGGGGGAGGAGTTCCAGCCAATATTGGTTTCAGGATCTTAAAGGGTCCTCGCAAGATGATGGGCTGTTGTCGTATAATTCTCTCAGCTTCCTGTAAGGCTAGGTTAACCACAAAGAGTCCTTTCTCCCAAACTGAATACCGTTTTTCAGCATCCTTAAAGCTACGCGAGAAAAATCCTATAGGACGAGTAGGACCTTCAGGTCCACGCTGCCACATATGTATAGACAACCCATGAATTGCAAAACCCCATTCTATGTGGAGTGGGTCTGCTGGATGTATCGGCCCTAGGGCCTGGTAAATCCCTGCTTCAAAAATTAATAATTTCAGAGCCTCTTCATGGACAGGTGTCCAGTCCCAAGCAGTTCTTTTACGGGTTAAATCATATAAAGGGTGAGCTATGATAGAAAAGTCGGGGATGTGTTTTCTCCAGAACACTAGCAAGCCTAGGGCATGCTGTAATTCTTTCTTATTTTCAGGCATTTTCACTTGTTCGAGGGTGGACAAGGTTTCAGGAGGTATACACACAGTCCCTCCTTTCCACCAGATACCTAAAAATTTTACTTCAGGTGATGGGAGTTGCACCTTTTCTGCAGGAATTTGGAGCCCTAAATTCTCTAAGTGATTAATGATTTCTCTCTGGGTTTGTCCCACCACAGTGGTGTCTGGTCCTCTAATTAGCACATCACCAATATATTGATATACTTTTACTCCATCTTTGGGAGTGATCTGATTTAGTTCCTGGGCTAATGCATAGTGAGCAATGGTTGGTGAGTGGCAATAGCCTTGGGGAAGCCGTGTAAATGTATATTGTACACCTTCCCAGGTGAAGGCAAAGCGGTCCCTATCTGCTTCTTGCAAGGGAACCATAAAGAACATGTCTTTCACATCAATGGTTGCTAAAATCTGGTGACCCTGTTCTTGTATGGTTGCAATTAATTCTGCTATATTGGGGACTGCAGCTGTTAATGGGCCAGTATTGGCGTTCAGGCGTCGATAGTCAACTGTCAATCGCCACTTCCCATTTGGCTTGCGGACTGGCCATACTGGGGAATTATAGGGTGAGTGCGTAGGAATAACTATCTCCTGTTCCCGTAACTCAGTTATCACTGAAGTGATCCCTTCTCTTGCTCCCAAAGGCAAAGCATAAGGTTTAACATTAACTATCTTTGAAGGGGGAAGAGTTGGTGCAGACTGCAAAAGCCTCACAGAGATTGCGGGACACCCAAATTTCCATTCTCTTCCCTTAAGAGTCTACCCACGACCGGCCCTTTAAGAGGTCGAGTCCTAGAATATTGGTGGGTAGAGGACCTAGTATCATAGTAACCTTAACAGGGGATGAATCCCCTGGCAGCCAGCATTTAACTTTAGCTGTCGGCTGTGGTTGGGAGCTTCCGAAAACGTCCGTGACCCGTATCTGCTTCTTATCTGCAATTATTCCATTGCGGTTAGCAACATCCGTCCGGAGTGCTGACATCTGAGCACCCCGTATCAACTAAAAAAGTTACTGGGGTCTTAAAGGGACCAAGAGGAAAAGTAATCAACAGGTCTCCTGTCCTATTTTCAGTGAGCCTCCTTAAATAAACCCACTGGCCGTCCCCCGGCTCACTTACTGGGGACAGCGTGTCTAGTTTCCCATCCTGCAGACAGTCATACCTTCCTCTGGAGCAGTAGGTGTTTGGGGAGTGGGAATTGCCAGTGACTGTGGAATCGCCCCCTTATAGTCTCGAATGTTTGACTCAGTATGGGGAGGCTCCTTGTTCTTGCCTTTCCACCCTAGGACCAACTTTTCTAGGACAGAGGTGGGCAAGCCATCCATCACATCCCGGGGAATTCCCTTTTCTATCCCTTCTGCCCACAACCAAGTTCCGCTGACCCCCATATGGCTTTTTGGTGTTTACAGTCTTAGATGGGGGAGGTCGGCCAGGTCCTTCTATTCGGCGGATAGCTGGAGCTCTGCTTTCTTCCCTTGTGAGACCCATTCTCCGGCCGTAGTTAATCAATTCCTGTGCCACTTCTCCCCAGGTCAGGGCCCCTCCTGCATTCCGCCTGCCTCCTCTAGGTGCTATCGCATCACGTAATCTATCCTGCAGCTGGACGGCGTATAATTTCAAAGAATCTGGTAAACCTCGGATTAGAGGAGTCATTCTATCGGGATTGGCATTTAACAACATTGGAGAGGGCTGTTGTGGCACTAATCGCCTATCATGCATTAACTGGAGACAAGCAGTTTTCTGTAAGCTCTCGGTTAACTGATTTATAGAAGGGGTGTCTATCCGTGTTGGTTCTCCTCGTTCCATTTGGTCTATTCCCCCTGCCCAGTAAGCTGCCCGCTGCGTCAGAGACCATGGTTCCCTAGGATCATCGGTAGTTAGGAACACTCCAGGCCCCCAATATCCTTGGGCTTCATCTTCTGACAATAAAATCCGGTCACCACCGGTTAATGACACCCTCCACACATATTCTGTTTCGGTCTCCTTTGCTAGTCGGATATACTTTTCCTGAATTTTAGATAATTCAGTGGCAGAATATGGTATCGTCTTAATAGTTACGTGTGGTGCTCCGCCAATTTGGCCATTGTCTATGGTTTCTGTTTTAATTAATGGCCTCATTGCTATCTCTTCATCCTCAGGGTAAAAAACTTTCCTGGTACATTCTAACTCTTGATTTGGGTATAAAGATTTTTGCTGTTTCACTTGAACTACCTCTAGACCTTGCAGGTCTAAGTCCGGGTCAGATCATTCATCTGCCTCAGCTCGTAAAATTCTTTCCCGATCTAACGCATCAGACAAGGCAGCATGAAGCCGCTGTGTTGTATTACGCTCAGCAGTTAACTGCTCTTGCAGGACTTTAACTAAATCCTGCAGGGACTGAATCTTCTCCTTATCTGCCTGCTCAGCTCTCATTGTTTCCTGCCTGTCTTCCTGAGCTGCTGCGAGTGCGGCCCCTAACACTGCACACACTACAGCCTTCCCTTTTCCCGGGCGAAACCTGCTTTCTTTTGCAAGCTTCTCAATTCTTCCTACAATGGCTTTTGGATCATGCCAGTGGTTTCGTGCCCAGGCTACTCCTTGTGGGGAAGGGTGGGCTTTATATGCAATTAGCTTCTCTAAAACAGGGTAACAGTCAGACACAGATTTTTCCCGGGCCTCTATGTCTGCCACTGCTCAGATCTCTCCCGACTTACTGTTGAGAGATCTTTCCCAGATCCTCCCCGCTCGTTCTCCGAGTGGAGGTCCGGTATCCCATTAGAAACTCCCTTCCAACAAGGGAAATCCTGTCCGTGACGCCAATTAAGATGTCGCGTCCCAAAGTTGGAGCGACTCAGGTTTGTGGATTTCCTTTGTCAGAATTAAGGTGAAACGACACCAGGGGAGTTCAAACAACAATCAACATTTATTCAACCTAGCTAACTTTGTCCAAGTACACATGAACTTGTTAATATGAACCTTGCAACATATCATTAAGCCGCTGTTTGAGAAGAGGAGGAAAGTACAGAAAGAATGAAATGGAAAAAGGAACATGAAATGTATCAGAAGGAGAGCCCTCCCGTTGAGTCACGAGATTCAGAGCAGACCCCCTTGCTTTCTGAACTCCTTCTCAAAGAGGAGCTCAGGGGCGGCTAGGTCCACTCCTAGTCTCAGACTTGGTCAACGGTTTATGTTTCAAAGGATGAGGTGTAGGGACTGTGGAAAAGAGAGAAGGAAAAGAGAGAGAGAGAGAATGAGAGAAAAAAGAAAGAGAGAAGAGAAGGGTTTCACCAGTCCTGGGTCCAGCGTTGGTCCAGCCAGCGTAGAGATCCAGTTCCGGAGGGCGCGCACTGAGGATTCGTTCTCTCCTCTTTTATAGTGTGTTAGTTGATGATCTCAACATGCGCAGTTCCCACACCTGGGGTTCACTGGAATCGGTAGCTTTGGGGGGGGGGTGTTCATTGTGGAGTTGCTTCTCTTTTCCTGCTGGTATGACCACTTAAGATAGAAGCACAGTCCCAACTTCCATGGGGCCTTCTTCCTCCAGGAAGGCATAAATTGTGTTCCTTCTCCTGGTCACTCAAGATAAGGAATTGGGGCCTTGGAGAAGTGCGTTCCCACCCTCCGTGGGGCCCTCTCCTCTGTCCACATTGTCCTGTTCACAAAACTCCAGCATTTTTACAGAGGCCGTTTTGTCCACCAAAGCTCTTTTAGCGGATGTTTGAGACATTTGAATTTGTCAGACCGTCACAATGGGTCAGGGCAATCCCAAACATGGATACAGGCTGGGCGATGAGTGGACTGAGAGCAGCCCTGTGGAGAATGACTTGGGGGTATTGGTGGGTGAAAAACTGAATATGAGCCAGCAATGTGCGCTTGCAGCCCAGAAAGCCAATTGCGTCCTGGGATGCATAAAAAGAAGTGTGGCTAGCAGGTCAAGTGAGGTGATTCTGCCCCTCTACTCTGCTCTGGTGAGACCCCACCTGGAGTACTGCATCCAGCTCTGGAGTCCTCAGTACGAGAAAGACATAGACCTGTTGGAGCGGGTCCAGAGGAGGGCCATAAAAATGATCAGAGGGATGGAAGACCTCTCCTATGAGGAAAGGCTGAGAGGGTTGTTCAGCCTCAAGAAGAGAAGAGAAGAGAAGAGAAGAGAAGAGAAGAGAAGAGAAGAGAAGAGAAGAGAAGAGAAGAGAAGAGAAGAGAAGAGAAGAGAAGAGAAGAGAAGAGAGAAGGCTCCGGGGAGACCTTATAGCAGCCTTCCAGTACTTAAAGGGGGCCTACAGGAAAGATGGGGAGGGACTCTTTATCAGGGAGTGTAGTCATAGGACGAATGGTAATGGTTTTAAACTGAAAGAGGGTAGATTTAGATTAGATATTAGGAAGAAATTTGTTACTGTGAGGGTGGTGAGGCACTGGAACAGGTTGCCCAGAGAAGTTGTGGATGCCCCCTCCCTGGAAGTGTTCAAGGGCAGGTTAGATGGGGCTTTGAGCAACCTGGTCTAGTGGAAGGTATCCCTGCCCATGACAGGGGATTGGAACTAGATGATCTTTAAGGTCCCTTCCAACCCAAGCCATTCTATGATTCTATGAAATAAGGCGGGAGAAGGGTCCATCAAGACATATTGAAGCTGATGGACTGGGCATGACCTCTGGCTCAGGAAATCACCAAACCACTGATGGCTGGACTGCGGATAAAAAACCCAGCAAGGATCACATTTTTCCTTAGCAGTTACCAGTAGCCACTGGCAGAGACAAGATACTGGGGTAGTGTTGTGGTCCCATACTGGACCTCTATTGTAAGCGGATACTTTATATTCTCCCAAGAAAAAGACAGAGATTCAGATGGAAAAGTGGTTTTCCTTTATGCCTTGTGGTGAAATTTAATAGTATCAGAGCTAACTAATTTATCTTTCAATTATTACATCCATTTTTTAATATTTTAAATGAAATTTCAGAACCAAAATATCAGTGATTTTTAAAATTACAGAAAAATTAAGCTAGCTCTGTGACTTCAAAATCTAGGAGCACATTCATGGGCATGTTTCTTAAACAGTTTGGAATATTTTTTTCCTATGAAAGAATATGTTTTAAAGATTTTTGTTAAGGTCTAAATTTGGAAAACTTTTGCTGCTCTGGCTGGAAAGCCACCAGATACTCAGGTAGTCTTACTCCATAGTTATGCCATGTCATAACATCTTCGGAGAGAGCTCTTGCAGATCATTGTGGATCTAAACATTAGCTCAGATTCTTTGTTATCCTGATTAGTACCATAAAGAAGAATATTCCTTCTCTCTCCCTCTAATGCCCTATATAGACAAATTTTCCATGGACTCAAAACAACACCCTCCTATTTGACTTCTGTGGGAGTTAGACCTCTGTAAAGACTTAAGCAGTGAGGTCTTAGACTTAAATGGCCTTTGACTGGCAGAAGTGATTTTTCCTAAGTGATTTTTAGTCTGATACAATTCCTTCCAGGGGATGGGGAAGAACCCTTTAGGTTTTGGCGTAGTTAAAGTTCCCTTTAGTGTGAATCTATAGGAGAGATTTCCAAAGCTAAATGGTAAATTATACATTAGTCTCATTGGCAGATGAATAAAAGAAAGTTAGGTTGGCATCCTTTTCTGTTTTTCAATAATCTTTGCTGAACTTAATTACCTGTAAATTATACAATGCCAGGGCAGGTTGGACAATAGAGAGGAAACCAAGTTAATACATACACTTCTCTCTTAGCAATCACAATAGTGATCAAGGAGCCTGATTAATTTTGACTTGGCATCAGGCAGTAGCTGGCATTTTAAATTCTCCAGCTTGTTTTCATCATGTCTCTGTGACTCAGACTTACTGCATAGCTTTTCCATTCAGCTGTCAACAATAAGGACTGAATAATCGTTCTTCAGAGCTGGGAAGGGCAAAGAACGGGCAGTGTGTGCCATGCTCGGGCTGCATGGAGAGGATGGGGGAAGGACCCTCTCCAAATGATGCTAGGCAGTGGCAGTGGCATGGCTGTCACTGCTGACAGGGAGTGGGATGCAGCACAGGACAGTGGCTGAAGCACCGGCTCCTTCTCGCTGCCAAAATACCAGCCCGATCTCCCCCTTGCATGGGCTCCCCCAAACTCTAGCAGGGGAATATGACCCCCAGGTCCCTATAATAAATTCCCTCCATTCTCCCTGTACCCATTTCCCACTGACACAGAACTGAGATTTGCCACAGTATTTCCTGCTTACCATAAAACATGGAAAAGTGCATTGATCTGATCTCTGGGTCTGAAATAATCAGTTCTAAACAACGGAGAGTTAAACATTTACAGAGACCGTGAAGGCTGGAAACTCATGCCTTCTTTCACTGAAGAGCTAGGATCCTTCCTGCATTCTTCCCTGATTAATGTAGGACATTTATTTCAAGTCCTGGCTGGGTGTGGGCCCTAGACTCACACTACCCTAGTTTATAGGAAGGCTGGTTCATATCACTCTTAGAGCTCTTACATTTTCCCAAATCTCTCCTCTTCCCTCATGTCTCCACTAAGAATCCCTTGGTACTGAAGCAGTTTAGCTTTGGGTGAATATAAAGATATATGGAGAATATTCATGCTGACATATAACCATTCTCGAATGTGTGGTGTAAATACAGTCCATGTTGGTCTGTGATGGTGTGACTGCAGTTCTGGTTGTCATTTGGCCAGAGGAGTGAATCACCTGGCTGGCATACACCAATGGGCTCTGTGCACTGCAGTCCTTTGCCTTCCTCCATGTGGTCTCTGCTGGCACGGTCTGCCAGCCCCAGTTCTGTGCTCCTCTAAAACGTACCTCTTTCTGAGCCTTGAGCCTTGCCTCACTGCTGTGGGAAGGCACCAGACATGGGAGGAGTCTCGGGGAAAAATAACAAAAAAAAAAAAATCACTGCTTCAAAGCAGGCAGTGATGAGGTGAGTGCTCAACTCTACCAGTCAGTGGATCAGTTCAGCAGTTTGCAGCTGGAAAATGAGCCCCTGCCTCCCCCACACACACTGTGCCCAGGAAGGCACTGCTGTGGAGGTGGTTATGTTGGAGTTCGCAAGTGCTCATCTGCGATACCTCTCATGTGGGGAATTGTGCTTGGGGCAGGGAGTTTGGCTTTTAACTCCATGAAGCACCCCAGTCCTTACATCATGGGAGCATCCTCTTGCATTTTTTTCAGTGTCTTTCAAAATCAGCAGTCCAGATGCAGAGCCAGGCAGCAAGGCCAGGGAGCTGACTGGTAGCATGCCCAGCTGCCTTGGTGGCTGGGGTCAACTCCAGCACAGTCAGCTGCTGCTGGCCCACCTAGCACTGCGTCTCAGTTTTCTGCTCAAGTCACGTACACCAGCAGCAAGTTGGCACTGTCTCTGCTCCCAGCGGTAGCCAGGGCCTGAGTGTGGTCCCCCTGCACCTGCAGTGCCCTGGGCAGGTGCCTGCCCTTGGCCGGGAAAAGTGGCATTCTCGAATATCTGGTTTCCTCCCAGGGTGGGCCCCTTTCCATTGACACGAGGGCACTATGCCCTTGACAAACATTTATTTAAAAATGCATTTAAACAAACTGGTCCTGCAAAGTTCTCCATGGCTGGCTAGTGCCTGGCTCCCCACCAACAAATACGGTGGGACGAAAGCTGTGTTGAGGGGTGTCTTCCTTTACGTCCTTAAAGATCTTGTCCCTTTGACAAATGAGCTCCTTGCAGCAGAGGGTAGAGAAAATGACTGTGATACAGTGTGAGGAAGGGTGAATACCCAGAGATTGAAACAGGGGTCTTGGAGAAGAATACATGTGCACTATTGAAATAGAGATCAGACTGTTTATGGAAAAGAGCTATGGAAACCCAGCATGATTATAGAGAACCAGATGCTCAGCCTGCCATTACTCCACACCAGCCTGGGAGTACACGACAGCTAGAGTGCCAGTGTTGCTGGGAGCCCTCCAGGACCCAAGGGCTGATGCATACACAGACTGTGCAAAGTCTCTTCACAGTCTTGTGTCACTGATCATGCTTTGCCCCAACTGAAGATCAAATGTCCTGAATCGCTGCAGAGTACTGCCTTGACACCGACAGCTTTATCCTTGTGGTTTATAGTAGGTGACACTGCACATGCCTACTAAGTTGATGCCAAGTTGAATTCAGTGGGCTGCCTCAGCTTTTGCAGGAGTGTAGGTATGTTGGTAGTTCTGATAAAGAAGTGATGGGAGTTAGTCCAGCATCTCTAACCAATGAGTAGGTTACTTCAGAATACACAAGGCAATACTGGTCCTATTTTTCAGCATGTTTCTATTCTGCTGGGGATTCTTTTCTTTAATTCCACCTCCTCTATAAGCATGACAGCCCTAAGCAGTCATGAGCATGACTAAGAGATGCCAAAATCATGCTGTTTGCTTTGAAATTACCAGAGCAAAAATCACTCAGTATCCTTTATTTACTTTTTAGAAAACATGGGGTTTTTTTAAATTTCAGGCATTCTGAGACTATGTTTGGAACCTTTTTTTCTCCTCTCCCATCCCTCCTTTTCTAATAAAAGTAGAGATACACAGGTATATTTATTTCTGATTACAAAATCTGGTGCTTTTCTCAATATACCACAATACTGCAAAGACCTGTGGCCAGACTGGGAGATGTGGGAACGCCAACTATCTTACACTGTGTTTTGAGGGGTATCACCAAATGTCCTTAAGACTAGATGCCTTGTCCCTCCAGAACACAAGCTGAAAGCTTGACCATATGCACAGCCAGAGGCCAATTGTATTGGCTTTGTGTGGCAAGGTTTTGGTAGCGGGGGGGGGGGGTTACAGGGGTGGCTTCTGTAAGAAGCTGCTGGAAGCTTCCCCCTGTGTCCGACAAAGCCAATACCAGCCAGCTCTAAGATGGACCCGCTGCTGGCCAAGGCCAAGCCAATCAACGATAGTGGTAACACCTCCATGATAACATTTTTAAGAAGGAAAAAAAGTTGCAGGACAGACAGAAACGGCAGCCGGAGAAAGGAGTGAGAACATGCGAGAGAAACAACCCTGCAGACACCAAGGTCAGTGAAGAAGGAGGGGGAGGAAATGCTCCAGGCACCGGAGCAGAGATTCCCCTGCAGCCTGTGGTGAAGACCATGGTGAGGCAGGTTGTCCCCCTGCAGCCCATGGAGGTCCATGGTGGAGCAGATATCCACCTGCAGCCCGTGGAGGACCCCATGCTGGAGCAGGTGGGTTCCCGAAGGAGGCTGTGACCCTGTGGGAAGCCCTTGCTGGAGCAGGCTCCTGGCAGGACCTGCGGATCTGTGGAGAGAGGAGCCCACACTGGAGCAGGTTTTCTGGCAGGACCTGCGGATCTGTGGAGAGAGGAGCCCACACTGGAGCAGGTTTTCTGTCAGGACTTGTGACCCCGTGGGGGACCCACGCTGGAGCAGTGTGCTCCTGAAGGACTGCACACCGTGGAAAGGACTCATGCTGGAGCAGTTCATGAAGAACTGCAGCCCGTGGGAAGGACCCACATTGGAGAAGTTTGTGGAGGACTGTCTCCCATGGGAGGGACCCCATGCTGGAGCAGGGGAAGAGTGTGAGGAGTCCTGCCCATGAGGAGGATGAAGCGGCAGAAATAACGTGTGATGAACTGACCGTAAACCCGTGCCCCTGCACTGCTGGGGGGGGGGTAGGTAGAGAATCCAGGAGTGAAGTTGTGCCCAAGAAAAAGGGAGGGGTGGAGGGAAGGTGTTCTGAGATTTGGTTTTATTTCTCATTGCCCTACTCTGGTTGCTTGGTAATAAATTGAGTTAATTTTCCCCAAGCTGAGTCTGTTTTGCCCATGACAGTAATTAGTGAATGATCTCTCCTGTCCTTATCTTGACCCATAAGCCCTTTGTTATATTTTCTCTCCCCTGTCCAGCTGAGGAGGGGGGAGTGATAGAATGGCTTTGGTGGGCACCTGACATCCAGCCAGGGTCAACCCACCACACCAATGTCCAAAGCATGCAGATAGCTACTCTGAGGTGTGCAAAAACCTACAGGTGGGAGGACACCTGGGTATTACCCCATCTCAGTGTGCCATCAGGCATGCTGGTACCCTCCTTACCCAGGCAGGCAATCAACAGATTGTGCTCTGGAAGTCCTCAAGTGTTTCCCTTTGACTTCAAAGATGAGTGTAGGTGTACCCATTTCACCTAAACAGAGCAGAGTCTTAAAGCCATAAATGTCAGTTAGTTTAAAAACAAAACAAACCAAACCTCAGTAGAGAGATGAGAGAGTGGGTACTATGCCTGAAACAAGACTAATTTCTTCAGCAATTATTTCATACTCTCTCTAAGATGGAGGTGAGTGAATGTGCTCTAGGGGAGTTTTGCAGGGAGCATGCCTGGCTTTCCTAGTGGTCCAGCACTGAGAGAATAGCAGGAAAGATTGGCTCTTTTAACACATACTCTTCCTGCTTGAGTTGAGCTACGATGACCTTAGCAGGTGTGATACAGAGGTAGTGGTGGGGTGGGGTGACACAGTCAGAATCCTTTCCTGGAAGTGGGTCTGAGGACAGCTATAAACTATATGCTGTGATATCTTGATTCAAAAGAAACCCAGACTGTGTGTGTAAAGTTACAGGGAGGTGTTGAAAAGCAAATGCCAACATCTGTGCCCTAAAGGAAGTGTTGCTTGTTGGTAGAGACCTTGCAAACTACCCTCTCGTGTGCAATCGCTGAGCTGGGATCTGGAGTCAATGCAAGATGATGATATATGTGTGTATAATAAAAGGAGTCATCTCTCAGTGCCTTGGTGATCCCAGGGCCCCAGCTGGCAGGCTGTGCTGCCAGGAGGGAGGCTGAAGGCTGCTGAGGGCTATGCAGGGCAGGATTGCACCATTCACTTTGAAAAGGAGGTGCTTTGCCTATGCACCACCTAAATATGCTGCTTTCTGCAGGGAAGCATCAGGGACCCTTGCTGCTGGTCACTACCACTGTGAGCCTTTTCTCTGAGCCCGCTGCATCAGGCTGTCCTTCTCCAAATCCCTTAGGCCCCCAAAGGTCCTCACGAGATGTCACTCTGACCAATGTACCATCCTCAGTTGCCTGAATGACAGCTTAATCCTTGTAACACTGATCCTGGCTCATTGTGCTATTGATCATATGTAAGTCTTGAAGCACCATTAAATGTTGTAAGCCATTCACAGGCATTGGGCAAATCAGAGAAAAACAGTATGAATACAATTTAAACTCTGATGTAGTGTATATCCTGGAAAAAAATGTGGGTGTTTGGAAGATTTGTAGGATTGAAGGGTTTGGGACAGGACACAGCTGACTGCTCTGGTTGAGCTCAGCACCTTTGCTGGGCTGAAGGAGCACTCACTTTTGTGGGTGGAAACCTCTCCCCTCAGGATGCAGTTGGGGAAGATGGTTGGCATGTTATGCTGTAGCTGGGCAGTGGAAACGGGTATATCTGCCTAGGGGTACGTCTGCCCTGGCTCCCCACTGACAAGTGTAGGTGGCCCCGGTTGGGGTACTCTGGTCCCGGCAACAGGGCACCCTCTCCAGCCTCTCTCCTCTGCCCAGGCAACTGCAACAGGAGTGGGGCTGGGACTGAGCTCGCCCTCCTGATGTGGGGATTTCTGAAGCCTCAGTTTCATTAGCCATGAAAGGGAAAAACGTTATCTCCTCAAATGACACAAAGCAATCAGGTTAATTTGAAAATGTTTAAGCCTCTATCTTATCTCATCTTGCAGCTCCTTCTGCTCATATTTTATTGTCTGCTTCATGCCCAGGCACACTGGAATTAAAAGAGAAAAATACTTGATTAGTGTAATAGCATGGAGCTTACTTAAACCCAGGCGGCTGAGAGTTAAGGATGAAACTCTGTCTTTGAGGTACTTGTGATTTTGCCTAGATAAAGTGGCAAAGGGGCCGCTTCAGATCACATGGGCCAGGCCTTCATCACAGTGCATTTCACAGTACAAATCAGTTTTGTGCCATTTGGTCCTGTCTACGGTATAAACTGGAGATCTGGTCTGTTCGCTCCAGGGATGGAGCTGAGAAAGAAAGAAAAAGGAAAAGGTGAAGACACAGACATACTGAAGTCATGCCACCAGGTTTGAATCCCGCACAGCTCTACAAGGGGAGCCAAGAGGTCCCCTGGCATGGTGTGAGGCATGGTGAGATGGGCATCTGGGACATCAGCCTCACTGGACATGAGCCATCCTCCACATGGCTTGGAAACTCCAAGGTCCACTGCAGCATGGCCCCTCTCACCCTCCATGCAACTGGGATCGCTCATGTGGAGCTGCTCTAGTGCCAAATTTGTGTACGGCCTTGAGTTTTCAGATTGCCAACACCGAGGTTACATCAAAATCCTTTTCCTTTAAAAGACAGAAACACAGCTAGTGAGCTTTTCCTTTTCTCAGAACAGCAGACTGAGTGTGGTAGGTTGACCCTGGTTGGACGCCAGGTGCCCACTAAAGCCGCTCTATCACTCCCCCACCTCAGATGGACAGGGGAGAGAAAATATAACAAAGGACTCGTGTAATAGTAATAATAAAAGGACTGGAATGTGCAAATGATGCACAGTGCAATTGCTCACCACCCGCCGATCAACGCCCAGTTAGTCCCCAAGTGGCAATCCCCCCACCCCCACTCCCCCCAGTTTATATACTAGGCATGATGTCACATGGTATGGAATACCCCGTTGGCCAGTTTGGGTCAGCTGTACTGGCTGTGTCCCCTCCCAACTTCTTGTGCCCCTCCAGCCTTCTTGCTGGCTGGGCATGAGAAGCTGAAAAATCCTTGACTTAGTAAAAACATTACTTAGCAACAACTGAAAACATCAGTGTTATCAACATTCTTCTCATACCAAACTCAAAAACATAGCACTGTACCAGCTACTAGGACGACAATTAACTCTATCCCAGCTGAAACCAGGATACCATTTATTATTGTATTGGTTTTATGTGGCAAGGTTTTGGTAGCGGGGGGGGTTACAGGGGTGGCTCCTGTAAGAAGCTGCTGGAAGCTTCCCCTGTGTTCGAGAGAGAGCGAGCCTATACCAGCTGGCTCTAAGATGGACCCGCCGCCGGCCAAGGCCGAGCCAATCAGTGATAGTGGTAACGCCTCTGTGATAACATTTTTAAGAAGGAAAAAAAAGTTGGGACGCGGAAAACAGCCACCGGAGAGAGGAGTGAGAACATGTAAGAGAAACAAGCCTGCGGACACCAAGGTCAGTGCAGAAGGAGGGGGAGGAGATGCTCCAGGCGCCGGAGCGAAGATTCCCCTGCAGCCCGTGGTGAAGACCCTGGTGAGGCAGGCTGTCCCCCTGCAGTCCAGGGAGGTCCATGGTGGGGCAGATATCCACCTGCAGCCCGTGGAGGACCCCACGCCGGAGCAGGTGGGTTCCTGAAGGAGGCTGTGACCCCGTGGGAACCCTGCGCTGGAGCAGGTTCCTGGCAGGACCTGCGGATCTGTGGAGAGAGGAGCCCACGGAGCAGGTTTTCTGGCAGGACTTGTGACCCCGTGGGGGACCCACGCTGGAGCAGTCTGTGCCTGAAGGACTGCACACCGTGGAAAGGACCCATGCTGGAGCAGTTCGTGAAGAACTGCAGCCCGTGGGAATGGCCCACGTTGGAGAAAGTTCGTGGAGGACTGTCTCCCGTGGGTGGGACCCCACGTTGGAGCAGGGGAAGAGTGTGACGAGCCCTCGCCCTGAGGAGGTGAAGCGGCAGAAAATAACATGTGATGACCGTAAACCCCATCCCTGTCCCCCTTGTGCCGCTGGGGGGGGCTTGGTGGAGAAATCCGGGAGTGAAGTTGTGCCCGGGAAGAAGGGAGGGGTGGAGGGAAGGTGTTCTGAGATTTCATTTTATTTCTCATTTACCTTACTCTGGCTGATTTGTAATAAAAAGTGAGCTAATTTTCCCTAAGCTGAGTCTGTTTTGCCCGTGATGGTAATTAGTGAATGATCTCTCCTGTCCTTATCTCGACCCGCAAGCTTTTTGTTATATTTTTCTCTCCCCTGTCCAGCTGAGGATGGGGGAGTGATAGAACGGCTTTGGTGGGCGCCTGGCGTCCAGCCAGGGTCAACCCATCACAGTCTTTTTGGTGGAGAATGCGGGCAGTGTGAGGAATTTGAGATAAGGATAGTAATTGAGAGAGGTGACGGGCAAAACATGGACTGAACGCAGCTAGAGAGTTAAGAGCTGCTTGATGAGTGGGGAAATTTTATTGTTGTAATTGTGGTGAAGGGACAAGGGGTGGAATGTGTGTAAATTGTCCACTTTTTGTCGGTTTTGTGATGATATTATTTTGATTTTGGTGTGGGGAATTCTTTTTGTTAATGTGAGTGAAGATTTTGTGTGATGAATGTAGATTTTAATGATATTTCTTAAAAATGTGATACACAGAGGCGAGGGGTGGAATGTATTGGTTTTATGTGGCAAGGTTTTGGTAGCGGGGGGGGTTACAGGGGTGGCTCCTGTAAGAAGCTGCTGGAAGCTTCCCCTGTGTTCGAGAGAGAGCGAGCCTATACCAGCTGGCTCTAAGATGGACCCGCCGCCGGCCAAGGCCGAGCCAATCAGTGATAGTGGTAACGCCTCTGTGATAACATTTTTAAGAAGGAAAAAAAAGTTGGGACGCGGAAAACAGCCACCGGAGAGAGGAGTGAGAACATGTAAGAGAAACAAGCCTGCGGACACCAAGGTCAGTGCAGAAGGAGGGGGAGGAGATGCTCCAGGCGCCGGAGCGAAGATTCCCCTGCAGCCCGTGGTGAAGACCCTGGTGAGGCAGGCTGTCCCCCTGCAGTCCAGGGAGGTCCATGGTGGGGCAGATATCCACCTGCAGCCCGTGGAGGACCCCACGCCGGAGCAGGTGGGTTCCTGAAGGAGGCTGTGACCCCGTGGGAACCCTGCGCTGGAGCAGGTTCCTGGCAGGACCTGCGGATCTGTGGAGAGAGGAGCCCACGGAGCAGGTTTTCTGGCAGGACTTGTGACCCCGTGGGGGACCCACGCTGGAGCAGTCTGTGCCTGAAGGACTGCACACCGTGGAAAGGACCCATGCTGGAGCAGTTCGTGAAGAACTGCAGCCCGTGGGAATGGCCCACGTTGGAGAAAGTTCGTGGAGGACTGTCTCCCGTGGGTGGGACCCCACGTTGGAGCAGGGGAAGAGTGTGACGAGCCCTCGCCCTGAGGAGGTGAAGCGGCAGAAAATAACATGTGATGACCGTAAACCCCATCCCTGTCCCCCTTGTGCCGCTGGGGGGGGCTTGGTGGAGAAATCCGGGAGTGAAGTTGTGCCCGGGAAGAAGGGAGGGGTGGAGGGAAGGTGTTCTGAGATTTCGTTTTATTTCTCATTTACCTTACTCTGGCTGATTTGTAATAAAAAGTGAGCTAATTTTCCCTAAGCTGAGTCTGTTTTGCCCGTGATGGTAATTAGTGAATGATCTCTCCTGTCCTTATCTCGACCCGCAAGCTTTTTGTTATATTTTTCTCTCCCCTGTCCAGCTGAGGATGGGGGAGTGATAGAACGGCTTTGGTGGGCGCCTGGCGTCCAGCCAGGGTCAACCCATCACAATTATTAATGTTGTCATTGTATTAGTGTTATCATTATCATTATTAGTTTCTTCTTTTCTGTTCTATTAAACCGTTCTTATCTCAACCCATGAGTTTTACTTCTCTTCCCAATTTTCTCCCCCATCCCACTGGATGGGGGGGGAGTGAGTGAGCGGCTGTGTGGTGCTTAATTGCTGGCTGGGGTTAAACCACGACAGTCCATTTTTGGCGCCCAACATGGGGCACGAAGGGTTGAGATAACGACAAACCTGACCAGAGCTTGTTAAAACAAATTTGTTATAAGCATTCATTATATTGGTCTAATAGTCGCTGGTCATTATGTTGATTTATGTGTTCTTAGAGTTGTTGCTCTGGTTTCTAAAGTTCTGTTATGTATCACCTTGCTTGCTGTATGTAGTCCCTCTTCTGCTGCTTATCATCCGTGGGAGGTGGATTAAGGTTTTCGCTTTGATGTATTGTGTAACACTGGTTTATGGTATGACAAAGTTATCAGTTGTGGGATTAATCTGGTATTTGCACTCAGCATTGTCACCCCTATACTTCGGGAGCCATTTGTGGGAAACTATTAATAATTACACCATTTACCTTTCCTCCTCGGAGAGCAAATCCATGGGCGAGACACCTTTCCTCCCTTTTCCCTTCTCCTCCAGTCCAGCTCCAATGGCATTTGGGAACTTTGAACAATTTGAATACTCCTGGGATGTTGGGATTAGCACGATCCTAGCCCTACTGCTAGGAATCATCATGCTCCTGAATGTGGTTCAGCTCTTGTTTAAGGTTAAACAACTATTTAAGAAGATCACCCAGAGATCTGCTCTGAGGCTGGATAAGTATGAGTGGCAGGGTGTGTGGGGTAGTATGGGCAAGTACCTAGAACAGTGGGCACCTCCAGTGTTTTGGAAATTCACCTCTGAACAAGTGCAGGATCCAGAAGAACTAGTAAAATATTTGGAAAAGGTATGCTGTCGCCCTGGCAACTCCAGAGAGATGCAAATTGCTGCAATGTGCTGGGGCCTGGCCCATGCCTATCGAGCCCTGCTCGACACCACTCAGTACCCTCAAGGGGAAGAGAAGATCTCTGGATCTAACAAGATGACAGGCACTGCAGCTACCCAAACTTCGGCGATGGGCACTGCCATCCCTCCAGCCCCGAAAACGAGCACTGCATCTACCCAAACCTCAGGAAGCCATACTGCAACTGAACCAGTGGACCAACCCGCACCAGTATCACTTGCCCCCGTACAGAAAAAGAAATATACAAAAAAATCAGTTTGGTTAGCAAAGGATGAAGATGAGCCAGGGTCATCACGGCAACAGGAGGAAGAGGCAGAACCAGAGGTAATCACCCGATCCCTAACCTTGAGTGAGCTGCGGGATATGCGAAAAGATTTCGGCCGTCGTCCAGGGGAGCATATTATCACCTGGCTCCTCTGATGGTGGGAAAATGGGGCTGATAGCTTGGAATTAGAAGGTAGGGAAGCCAAGCATCTGGGATCGCTTGCCAGGGAAGGTGGCATTGACTAGGTGTCATGGTTTCAGCCCAGCAAGTAAGAAAAAGGACCACACAGCCACTTGCTCACTCCTCCCACCCCCATCCAGTGGGATGGGGAGGAGAAGAGGGGAGAAAAGGAAAAAAGCCTGGAACCTCGAGGGTTGAGATAAGGAAAATTTACTGGGACAACACAAAAAGAGAAGTTACAACAAAGGTACTAATAAAAGAATATACAAAACCAGTGATGCACAGTGCAACTGCTCACCACCTGGAACCTGATGCTCCGCCACTTCCCCCACCAAAAGTCGAGAGAACTCCCCTCAACCCGCTCCCCATTTATATACTGAGCATGATGTCACATGGTATGGAATAGCTCCTTGGCTAGTTCAGGTCAGCTGTCCCGGCTGTGCCCCCCTGACCTCCCAGGTTCCTGTAAAAATTAACTCTATCCCAGCTGAACCCAGGACATTATCCACCCCTTATTCTATACCATCTACATCATGCCCAGATCCTACATTTTCCAATTAATCACCACCACTTTCCTTGTCTTATATACATATATGGACACCCACACCCACACCCACACACAAATAGCATTCCCTTAGTCGATGGGCTATCCCTCTAAGGTGTCCATCAATTTTATTTAGTCCATGACTTTGGGGCTCCATCTGTTGTAACAGTCCTTCAGGATAGGAGAGATGGTGTCAGGTGTTGGATTGTTGCATGCTGCCTCTGGAGCTTGCGGCTGGTACATTTGGTGCAACCCACGCCCTTGGTCTGCAGGTCGAAGATGTTGATCTTGAGGAAATTGCTGGGCACCAGTTCAAGTTCTATCACTGTTGTACTTGGCTCAGTTTCAAAGTCCATCCTGCAGTCATTTGGGTAATTCTTACAGTAATACCCTTGATATGGCATATAGACACTATAGATACAATGACATACATTGGCAGGTTATTTAGCAGTTAAATATCATACAGCCTAATTCACTGACTATTCTCTCCCAAAATCAACTCTCCCTGAGGTACACATTGAACTTCCCCATCCTTCTGCATCACCCACCAGGTGTACCCAGGTCCTTGAGCAAAAGCAATCCCTTGGATGGGTTTGTCTCTGCTTGAGGGAGGACTAACCCAGACTGTCTTCCCTAACATACTCTTCATGTGCACTACAGGGACTTTATCTCCTTCTACAGTAAGTGGAAGTCTTGGTTGGGCGGGGCCAGCCCAATTGGCAGATCCTCTAGTATTAACTAACCAGGTGGCTTTTCTTAAATGTGTATCCCAATGTTTGAAAGTTCCACCCCCCATCGCTCTCAATGTAGTTTTCAGCAGTCCATTGTATCGTTCGATTTTTCCGGAGGCTGGTGCATGGTAAGGGATGTGATATACCCACTCAATGCCATGTTCTTTGGCCCAGGTGTCTATGAGGTTGTTTCGGAAGTGAGTCCCGTTGTCCGACTCGATTCTTTCTGGGGTGCCATGTTGCCATAAAACTTTGTCTTCAAGGCTCAGGATAGTGTTCTGGGCAGTGGCGTGGGACACAGGATATGTTTCCAGCCATCCGGTGGTTGCTTCCACCATTGTAAGCACATAGCGCTTGCCTTGGCGAGTTTGTGGGAGTGTGATATAGTCAATCTGCCAGGCTTCCCCATATTTATATTTCAGCCATCGCCCTCCATACCACAGGGGCTTTAACCGCTTGGCTTGCTTAATTGCAGCACATGTTTCACATTCATGGATAACCTGCGAGATAGTGTCCATGGTCAGGTCCACCCCTCGATCTCGAGCCCATCTATATGTTGCATGTCTTCCCTGATGGCCTGAAGTATCATGGGCCCACCAAGCCATAAATAGCTCACCCTTATGTTGCCAGTCCAGGTCCACCTGAGCCACTTCAGTCTTGGCAGCCTGATCCACCTGTTGGTTGTTTTGATGTTCTTCAGTGGCCTGACTCTTGGGTACATGAGCATATACGTGATGTACTTTTACCACTAGCTTCTCTATCCGAACAGCGATATCTTGCCACAGTGTGGCAGCCCAGATGGGTTTACCTCTGCACTGCCAGTTGCTCTGCTTCCATTGCTGTAACCACCCCCACAGGGCATTTGCCACCATCCATGAGTCAGTATAGAGATAGAGCACTGGCCACTTCTCTCTTTCAGCAATATCTAATGCTAGCTGGATGGCTTTCAGTTCTGCAAACTGACTCGATTCACCTTCTCCTTCAGCAGTTTCTGCGACTTGTCGTGTAGGACTCCATACAGCAGCCTTCCACCTCCGATGCTTTCCCACAGTGCGACAGGACCCATCAGTGAACAGGGCATATTGCCTCTCATTTTCTGGCAGTTTATTATACAGTGGGGCCTCTTCAGCATGCGTCACCTCCTCCTCTGGTGACATTACAAAATCTTTGCCTTCTGGCCAGTCCGTGATCACTTCCACAATTCCTGGCAACTGGGGTTTCCTGTGCGAGCTCGTTTTGTGATCAGTGTGGACCACTTACTCCATGTGGCGTCAGTCGCGTGATGTGTAGAGGAGACCCTCCCTTTGAACATCCAGCCCAGCACTGGCAGTCGGGGTGCTAAGAGGAGCTGTGTTTCAGTACCAACCACTTCTGAGGCAGCTCAAACTCCTTCATATGCTGCCAATATCTCTTTTTCAGTTGGAGTATAGCGAGCCTCAGATCCTCGATATCCTCGACACCAAAACCCCAGGGGTCGGCCTTGGGTCTCCCCAGGTGCTTTCTGCCAGAGGCTCCAGGTAGGGCCATTCTCTCCAGCTGCAGTGTAGAGCACATTTTTAACATCTTGTCCTGCCTGGACTGGCCCAAGGGCTACTGCATGAACAATCTCCTGTTTAATTTGTTCAAATGCTTGTCATTGTTCAGGCCCCCATTTCAAATCATTCTTCCGGGTAACTTGGTAGAGAGGTCTTACAATTGTGTTATCAACATTCTTCACATACTGAACTCAAAAATATAGCACTATACTAGCTACTAGGAAGACAAATAAATCTATCCCAATTGAAACCAGGACACCATGAAAAAGAGAAAAAAACCTAGAAGCCATGGTTTGGGGGTCAAGCTGCCCTGCCTGCACAGTGGGGTCAAATTACAACTGCCACATACAAACTTTGGTCGAGGAATAATGAAGTGTTGCCCTCGGCCAATGATGACTAACATGACCTTATTTGACCACAGATCAGATTCAACTAGGGTATAAATGGAGCCCCGCCAGAGGGCAAATTGAGTTGGTCCTTCTCAGAGCAGCATGTCTGCAGTCAGGGACTTTCCCCTTGGGTCAGGACGCTGCCCACGGTAACCCCTTGAGGTTGAGAGCCCTCATCTTTTAGGTGAGTGATATGCGCATTTTGAGTCATCATTTCTAAAGCTTAAGAATTCTTAAGTCAGTTGTGTAGTGTTAATTTCCCCTTACATCATTGAAGCTGTGCTTTACTAATGTTGTTGAAGTTCTAAACGATTTTGATTGAAGAATAAATTTTGTTGAGTTTAACACCTGTTTAATTGGATTGTATGAGCCTCCGTGACATTAAATTGACGTAGTCAGCAGTATGATGTTAATAGAGGAATTATTATGGAGGCATGGCTGTACCCCTTCTCCCCCAGGTATAGAATGGACGAAGGAGAAGTGGTCCCACCCAGCAGCAGTTGTGGAGAGAATAGACCAATGCCACAGTAGTTGAGATGGCAATGGCAAAGGCAAAGGAAGTATGTATGCCATCCTAGGTGCCTACTTGATTCAAAATAATAATTCTGACAGATTGGCAAAGGATAATTTAAAAAAGCAATTGGAAATAGATTGTTTGAAAGGAGAACTTAAACGAGAAAGAGAGCATACGTGTTTATTAGAACAAAAAATTGAAATTATGCTAGCATAAGCAAAAAAGCCCCCCAATATTGTCCAAATCCGAAAGTTAATCATGGGCGTGGACCCTAAGGAGTGGGATGGGGACATCTGGGGAGACACTGATGAAAACAGCTCTGAAGAAGTAGAGGAATTAGAGGAAAGGGACATGTGACCCCTTATTAAAACGGAAAGGCCCACAGGTCCACAAGGCGGGAACCCCCGAACCACTATCCGCATGACCCCTTGGATGGGACCTGAGCTCAGTGAATTACAAGCTAAGTTTTCACACAAGCCAGGCAAACCTGAAAATGAATATTTGTGGAGAGTTTCTTTAATGGGGGGAGATCAGATACTATTAAGTGATGACTAAGCAAGGGGTTACTGGGGACCAGGAGTGTTTCTGAGTGCTGGACTGGCGGGTGATCAGTCAATAATGTCTCGAGTAGCTTATTGGGCTGGGGGGATGGACCCCAAGGAGAGAGGAGAACCTATTACTATTTGGGTAAAGGGATTGTCGGAGTTAGTGGAAGGAGTGCAAAAAGCGGCATGTGTTCATTCTATGTATGAAAGGGGGCAGCAGAGGCTGAGGGCTTGTGTCCCTTTTCCAATTGCCTAGTAAATGCCACCTTCCCTGGCAAGTGATCCCAGCTGCTTGGCTTCCCTACCTTCTAATTCCAGGCTATTAGCCCCATTGCCCCAGCATCAGAGTGTTACGGAGGCACGCACAATCAAATCCAACAGGTGTTAAAGCTCAGATTTATTCTTCATTAAAAAGTTAGTTAGAACTCTGGTAACATTTGTAAACCACAGGCTCAGTGATGTAAGGGGAATTAGTACTACACAGCCGACTTAAGAATCCTTAAGATTTAAAAGTGATGACTCAAAATGTGCATATCACTCACCTAAAAGATGAGGGCTCTCTCCCTTGAGGAGTTACCTTGGGCGGCGTCCCGACCCAAGGGGGAGTCCCCGACTGCAGACCCGCTGCTCCGAGGAGGACTGATTCCAAAATGTCCTCCGGCGGGACCCCATTTATACCTTTGTCGAATCTGATCTGTGGTCATTTTAATCCCTATTGGCCAAAAGGTCACTTCAGTGTACCTGGCACATCTCGATTGGTCAGTTCAACTTTCAACCTGCAGCCTCTAGGGTTTGGGTTTTTTTTTCCTCTCCTCCCTGCCTGGAGAAGTTTTGTCTCCTGTCGGGGGGGGGGCATGTACTGCCACACAGAGAAGCCAGGTGATAATATGGTCACCTATATGATGGCCAAAATCTTTTCGCATATCCCACAGCTCACTCAAGGTTAGGGATCGGGTGATTACCTCTGGTTCTGCCTCTTCCTCCTGTTGCCGTGATGACCCTGGCTCATCTTCATCCTTCACTAAGGGAACTGATTTTTTTTGTATATTTCTTCTTCTGTATGGGGGCAAGTGATACTGGTGCGGGTTGGTCCACTGGTTCAGTTGCAGTATGGCTTCCTGAGGTTTGGGTGGCCACAGTGCCTGTCATCTTGTTAGATCCAGAGACCTTCTCTTCCCCTTGAGGGTACTGAGTGGTGTCGAGCAGGGCTCGATAGGCATGGGCCAGGCCCCAGCACATTGCAGCAATTTGTATCTCTCTGGAGTTGCCAGGGCGACAGCATACCTTTTCCAAATATTTTACTAGTTCTTCTGGATCCTGCACTTGTTCAGAGGTGAATTTCCAAAACACTGGAGGTGCCCACTGTTCTAGGTACTTGCCCATACTACCCCACACACCCTGCCACTCGTACTTATCCAGCCTCAGAGCAGATCTCTGGGTGATCTTCTTAAATAGTTGTTTAACCTTAAACAAGAGCTGAACCACATTCAGGAGCATGATGATTCCTAGCAGTAGGGCTAGGATCGTGCTGGTCTCAACACCCCAAGGGTATTCAAATTGTTCAAAGTTCCCAAATGCCATTGGAGCTGGACTGGAGGAGAAGGGAAAGGGGAGGAAAGGTGTCTCACCCATGGATTTGCTCTCCGAGGAGGAAAGGTAAATGGTGTAATTATTAATAGTTTCCCACAGATGGCTCCCGAAGTATAGGGGTAACAATGCTGAGTGCAAATACCAGATTAATCCCACAACTGATAACTTTGTCATACCATTTACAAGAAGGGTTGGAGGGAGGATCCAGAGAAGTACAGGCCTGTCAGCCTGACCTCGGTACCAGGGAAGATTATGGAACAGTTCATCTTGAGTGCAGTCACATGGCATGTGCAGGACAACCAGGGGATCATGCCCAGCCAGCATGGGAATTCTGGAAGAGATCATCGACTGCCCAGAAGGCAGAGTTTTTGAGCATTGCGTGAGGAAGTGACTCGCGCCCAAGATGCACCACCATATAATGAGTTATCAGAAGACGAAAGGCGTTATGCTTTGTTTACTGATGGATCCTGTCGTGTGGTAGGGAACCATCGGAAGTGGAAAGCTGCTGTGTGGAGTCCCACACGACAAGTCGTTGAGGCCACTGAAGGAGAAGGTGAGTTGAGTCAGTTTGCAGAAATGAAAGCCATCCAACTAGCCCCTGATATTGCTGAATGAGAAAAGTGGCTGGTACTCTATCTCTATACTGACTCCTGGATGGTGGTTAATGCCCTATGGGGGTGGCTACAGCAGTGGAAGAAGACCAATTGGCAGCGCAGGGGTAAACCCATCTGGGCATCTGCATTGTGGCAGGACATTGCTGCCCGTGTAGAACACATGGCTCTAAAGGTATGTCATGTAGATGCTCACATGCCCAAAAACCATGCCACTGCCCGAAACACCATCTTAGGCCTTGAAAGGCAAATTTTATGGCGACATGGTACCCCAGAAAGAATTGAATCAGACAATGGGACTCATTTCTGAAATAACCTCATAAACTACTGGGTAAAGAAACATGGCATTGAGTGGGTGTACTACATCCCCCACCATCCACAAGTATCTGGAAAAATTGAGAGATATAATGGACTGTTAAAGACTATGTTGAGAGCCCTGGGCAATGGGGCATGGAAGCATTGGGATACAAATTTAGCAGAAGCCACTTGTCTGGTTAAGAGCAGAGGATCTGCTAACCGTCCTGGGCCTGCCCAAACAAAATCCCTACATACTGTGGGAGGAGATAACATCCCCGTAGTGCACATGGGGAAGTGGCTGGGGAAGGCAGTGTGGATTTCTCCTCCCATGGGAAAAGGCAAACCCATTTGCGGGATTGTCTTTGCTCAGGGACCTGGGTGTACTTGGTGGGTAATGTGGAAGAATGGGGAGACCCAGTGTGTGCCTCAAGGACATTTAACCTTGGGGGAAAAATAATCTGTGATGTGAGTTGTATGTTGTAGGAAGTAATGTAGCAGGAATGACCTGAACTGCAGAGGAGTGAACTTTGCAAGGAACCAGACAAGTGCAATGGTGACCCAAACCAAGCCAGTGTTGTTGCCCAACGATCGAACATACTGCTTCTCCTGTCCTGACCACTCATCTTGACGGATGGGGCCCAAGTCAGAGCCTGTGTGTGAACATCTGGAGGGGTGGAAGAAGCCCATGGAATATCTATCTCTTAAATGACAGGGGATAGTAGTTAATAAGAATGTATAAATCTGTACGTTGGGTATAAACGTGGTTTAAATATGTAGTTTCAGTTGTAAGTGTCGGTAAGAAGGGATTTCAGTAATGAGAATTAAATACAATGGCGTGGTTAGAAGATATATGTGTATTAAATTATGTGGGAACTGATCATGACAGAAATGGTATGAAATAAGGGGTGGAGATTGTATTGGGTCTGGCTGAGATGGAGTTAATACTCCCCATAGCAGCCCTCATAGCGCTGTGCTCTGCATCAGTAGCTAGAAAGGTGTTGATAACACACCAGTGCTTTGGCTACTGCTGAGCAGTGCTGGCACAGCATCAAGGCTGTCTCTCCAACATTTCCCCTGCCTCTTACTGGCAGGGTGGGGCTGGGCAAGATCTTGGGAGGGGACATAACCAGGACAGCTGACCTAAACTAACCAAACAGATATTCCATACCATATGACATCAGCTCAGATATAGAAGCTAAGTAAAGGGAAATGTAAGGGGGGCATTTCGTCTTCTGGAGCAACCACTACGCATACTGAAGCCCTGCTTCCCAGGAAGTGGCCAGACATCGCCTGCTGATGGGAAGTAGAGAATAACATAATTTGTTTTCCTTTGCTTTCGTGCAAGACCTTTGCTTTCACTTTATTAAACTGTCCTTATCTTGACCCATGAGACTTTTGTTATATTTTCTCTCCCCTGTCCAGCTGAGGAGGGGGAGTGATAGAGTAGCTTTGGTGGGCACTTGGCACCCAGTCAGGGTCAACCTACTACAAAGTGATAAATTAATTTTAAAAATGGGGGGAGGGTGGCATTTTGAAATGAGGACAATTCATTGGCACAGCCTGGCTAAGAAGCCGAATACATTCTCAATTAGTCAGCTTGTCTTCAGACCTGAGGCCACGTTACTGTTGGTATTCATCTAAGAAACATCAGGTGAGCCCAGGTGTGCCCACAGGTACTGTGGTCACAATATCTGCAGCATAGACGTGCTGAGGGAGCATGTGCATTCACATTACTATAGATGATCTGAAACCAAGGGAGAAAACTTTTTTTTAATTGCCACAGCTAACCACCTTCCCCAGTTAAAGGAGCTTTCTTGAAGCATCTTAATAGAGGATGTGCTCTTCTGTATGTGACACCAAAAGGAAGATTCTTGTGAAAAAAGTTATTACCAAGACTTTACTAGCAATCCCTTTCCCTTCCCCTCTGCTCCCCTCCTCTGAAAAATGGCTGGTTTGAACCAGCATTACCCAGGAGCTGCCACACAGCTGGCCAGGAGAGTGCACATGCACCCAAGTGACTTGTGCTAATAAAAGCCAACTTGAGTCCAGCCTCTGGCCACACCCTGCTGGAAGCCCATGTGGCCCAGCCAGATAAGAGGCATTGTCTGCACTGGAGAACTGGGGATGAGGCCTTGCTTGTCTGTGCCTGCCTAGAATACTGTGGGAAATAGACAGACCATGATAAGATTTCAGTTTTAGTAATACTGTTATTGGTAATGAAGGTCAAGACATTCTGAAACATCAACATCATTTAAATGTGCGCCTTTCTTTGTACACCAGTTGGTTGTTTGGTTTTTTTTTTAAATAAGTTTATCCTCTCTTCCCCTCTGAAATACTTACAGCCCTGCAGGAGGGTAGTTCTGCACATTTATTCACCTGCTAGGTCAGTCTGTCTTCCCAGTTGCCCCTACACAACAGGTATGGGGCTCTGGAATTTGAGGATCAGGTCAATGAAGATCAGGGTGTAGCTGAAGCCCTATCTAGGGAGGTGCCTAGGCTCAGTTGGGCAGCCCCACGCATTCTGACAGCCTCTGAAAAAAGAAAAAGGAGGGTAATTGTCGTAGGCGACTCCCTTCTGACGGGGACAGAGGGCCCAATATGCAGACCTGACCCATCCCACAGGGAAGTCTGCTGCCTCCCTGGGGCCCAGGTAAAAGACATTACCAGGGAACTCCCTGGTCTGGTTCGGACCTCTGATTATTACCCATTGCTGGTTGTGCAGGTTGGCAGTGATGAGATTGCAGAGAGAAATCCAAAGGCAATCAAAAGGGACTTCAGGGCACTGGGATGATTAGTGGAAGGATCGGGAGCACAGGTAGTGTTTTCCTCAATCCCTTCAGTGGCAGGGAAATATACTGAAAGGAACAGGAAAACACACCTGGTTAATACGTGGCTCAGAGGCTGGTGCCATAGGTGGAATTTTGGGTTTTTTGATCACGGGGAGGTTTACATGCTAGCGACAGATGGTGTCCAGCTATCTCAAAGGGGTAAAAGAATCCTCTCTCATGAGCTGGCGGGGCTCAGAGAGAGGGCTTTAAACTAGGTTTGAAGGGGGTAAGGGATAAAACTAGGTGCACCAGAGATGAGCCTGGGGGCAGCATGCCGATGCTAGGGGTGGATTTGATAGGCCAGCTCAAGTGCATCTATGCCAATGCATGCAGCATGGGCAATAAACAGGCAGAGCTGGAAGCCATTGTGTAGCAGGATAGATATGACTTAGTCGCCATCACGGAAACATGGTGGGATGACTCCCATGACTGGAGTGCTGCAATGGATGGCTACAAGCTCTTCAGAAGGGATAGGCAAGGAAGGAGAGGTGGTGGGGTGCTTCTCTATGTTAGGGAATGTTTTGACTGTACAGAGCTACACGATTCTGATGACAAGGTGGAGTGCTTCTGGATAAGGATGAGGGAGAAGGCCAACAAGGCAGATATTGTGCTGGGAGTCTGTTACAGACCACCCAACCAGGTTGAAGAGACAGATGAATCGTTCTACAAGGGGCTGGCAGTAGTCTCAGAATCGTGTGCCCTTGTCCTCATGGGGGACTTCCTAACTTCCTTGACGTCTGCTGGAAATACAACACAGCAGAGAGCAAGCAGTCTAGGAGGTTCCTGGAGTGTGTGGAAGATAACTTCCTGACACAGCTGGTAGGTGAGCCTACCAGGGGAAGAGCCTTGCTAGATCTACTGTTTACAAACAGGGAAGGACTGGTGGGAGGTGTGATGGTGGGAGGCTGTCTTGGGCTTAGCGACCATGAAATGATAGAATTCTCAATTCTTGGTGAGGCAAGGAAGGGGGTCAGCAAAACCACCACTATGGACTTCCGGAGGGCAAACCTTGGCCTCTTCAAGGCACTGGTTGAGAGAGTCCCTTGGGAGACAGTCCTGAAGGGCAAAGGGGTCCAGGAGGAATGGACATTCTTTAAGAAGGAAATCTTAATGGCTCAGGACCAGGCTATTCCCATGTGCCGCAAGTCAAAACGCCGAGGAAAAGGACCGGCCTGGCTGAACAGGGAGCTTTTGCTAGGAGTCAAGAAAAAAAGGAGAGTTTATCATCTCTGGAAGAAAGGGCGGGCAACTCAGGAGGAGTACAGGGATCTTGTTAGATCATACAGAGAGAAAATTAGAAAGGCAAAAGCTCAGCTAGAACTAAATCTGGCCACTATTGTAAGGGACAACAAAAAATGTTTTTACAAATATGTTAACAGCAAAAAGAAAGCCAAGGAGAATATCTATCCTTTAATGGATACAGAAGGGAACATTGCCACCAGAGATGAGGAAAAGGCTGAGGTACCTAATGCCTTCTTTGCCTCAGTCTTTAATAGGGAGACCAGTTACCCTCAGGGTACTCCGCCCCCTGAGCTGGAAGGCGAGGATGAAGAGCAGAATATACCCCCCTTAATCCAGGAGGAAATAGTGACCTACTATGCCATCTGGACACTCACAAATCTATGGGACCAGATGGGATCCATCCAAGAGTACTGAGGGAACTGGCGGAGGTCCTTGCCAAGCCACTCTCCATCATCTATCAGCGATCCTGGTCAACAGGGGAGGTCGCAGAAGACTGGAGGCTTGCCAATGTGGTGCCCATTTACAAGGAGGGTTGGAGGGAGGATCCGGGGAACTACAGGCCTGTCAGCCTGACCTTGGTACTGGGGAAGATTATGGAACGGTTTGTCTTGAGAGCACTCACATGGCAAGTCTAGGACAAGCAGGGGATCAGGCCCAGTCAGCATGAGTTCATGAAAGGCAGGTCCTGCTTGACCAACCTGATCTCTTTCTATGACCAGGTGACCCGCCTAGTGGATGAGGGAAAAGCTGTGGATGTTATCTTCCTTGACTTCAGCAAGGCCTTTGACACTGTCTCTCATGGCATACTCCTTGAGAAGCTGGCGTCTCATGGCTTGGACAAGTGTACTCTTCACTGGGTGAAAAACTGGCTGGATGGACGAGCCCAGAGGGTTGTGGTGAATGGGGTGAAATCCAGTTGGTGGTGGGTCACAAGTGGTGTTCCCCAGGGCTCGGTGTTTGGGCCCCGTTCTGTTTAATATCTTTATCAATGATTTGGATGAGGGGATTGAGTGCACCCTCAGCAAGTTTGCAGACGGCACCAAGTTGGGAGGCAGGGTTGATCTGCTTGAGGGTAGGAAGGCTCTACAGAGAGATCTGGACAGGCTGGATCTGTGGGCTGAGGCCAATCGTATGAAGTTCAACAAGGCCAAGTGTTGGGTCCTGCACTTGGGTCACAGCAACCCCATGCAGCGCTACAGGCTTGGGGAAGAGTGGCTGGAAAGCTGCCCAGCAGAGAAAGACCTGGGTGTGCTGGTTGACAGCTGGCTGAATATGAGCCAGCAGTGTGCCCAGGTGGCCAAGAAGGCCAATGGCATCCTAGCCTGTTTCAGAAATAGTGTGGCCAGCAGGAGCAGGGAAGTGATTGTTCCCCTGTACTCGGCACTGGTGAGGCCGCACCTCGAGTACTGTGTTCAGTTTTGGGCCCCTCACTACAGGAAAGACATTGAGTTGCTGGAGCATGTCCAGAGAAGGGCAACCAAGTTGGTGAGGGGCCTGGAGCATAAGTCTTATGAGGAGCGGCTGAGGGAGCTGGGGCTGTTTAGTCTAGAAAAGAGGAGGCTGAGGGGAGACCTTATCACTCTCTACAACTACCTGAAGGGGGGTTGTAGTGAGGTGGTTGCTGGTCTCTTCTGTCAGGTGGCTGGAGATAGGACAAGAGGAAATGGCCTCAAGTTGAGGCAAAGGAGGTTTAGGTTGGATATTAGGAAAAATTTCTTTACTGAGAGGGTTGTCAGACATTGGAATAGGCTGCTCAGGGAAGTGGTTGAGTCACCATCCCTGGAGGTATTCAAAAAGCAAGTAGACAGGGTACCCCACAACATGGTTTAGTGGGCATGGATGATGGTTGGACTTGATGATCTTGAAGGTCTTTTCCAACCTAAATGATTCTATGATTCTATGATCTTCACCTGGGAGGATTGTTCTCTTGTCCAGAATCCTACAGTGCCTACCATAAATGGGTGCAATACTGTGAACCTATTCTGAGGATCTCATTCACATATCCTGAGGATTCCTGGTGCTCATGGGTTGTTCGACAGTCCATGGCTTTCTTGTTTACATTGCCTCTTATCAGTAGAACAACAGCTGTTTGCATAACAGCTTCTCCTCTTTCATCTCGAGTCTCTTGAAGCTTCTCCCCAAAATGTTGTTCTTGCCTTAGACCCTGGTCCTACCTGTTACTGCATCTGCTGAAGCCACTGAGGCTCTGCAAGGCCAGATCTTCCATTTCACTGGACAGGGAAACTTCCCATGCAGCCTGCAGACCTTTCTCGGTAGAGCATTCTCCACTGAAAAGTTTGGTTTAACTGAGGTATGTATGCATGTAGTGCTGCACCCCAAAAATATCATAGAGCCTGCCACCTTCTTGAATTTTCCACGCAGTAGATGCATGGGGAATTTCACACAGCTCTCCTGTCCCAAGGTAGAGCTCAGTGTGACTGGGAAGTAATTTGACTGAAGTCATTCCTATCTTAGTTTTATTGTCACAATATCCCACCCTGTGTTCTTGGCTATGGAACAACTGGAAGGAAAGAAACTCAAGTTCCATAAATTTCCCCTGGATAAGAAAGGAAATACAGATGTGGTGACTAACAAACTGATTTCACCTGGAAAAAAACAGCAGCATCTTCTTCATCCATGTCTTTTCAGCTGATCACATGGCTGGCAAAAGACCAAATTATTCCCCTAAAGACAGGTCTCTGGATTTCACATAGACAGGCCATTGAAAGGCACTGATAAACCAGGCCTGAGGCAGTGTCAGGTTTTGCCCTAGAGCACGCAGAGAAGCTGGCAGTATCCCAGCATTACTGCTCAACTGTGTCCCTCTGCATAGAGTGCAGCATTACAGCTCCAAGAAGGATACAGCCCAGCATGTTTTTGAACCTGTCTGTCATCTTCACAATTATTATGAAAGTCCCAAATTCTATAAACCAAATGAACTTCCTGCCCCAAATTAATTTATTTATTATGCCTAAGAGCAGAAGATATCACAGCTGGTACTGGAAAGATTAAAACTGAACTGCCTATCAGCAGGGAAAAGACTGAGTTCATCTAACCTTAGCCACCTTAAAGTTGCATGTCTAGCATAAGCCATTTGCCTGGGCTCCCCCTCCAGTCAGTGGAGTGACTCCAGAGCATGATTCATCACATTCTAAGAATAGTGCCTGAGGTAGGTCTGGTCAATCATGCTGGTGAATGGCCTGTCTCTCTCTCTCTCTCTGTGAAGAGAGCTTTGCCAGATGGCTTTGATGACATGATGATGTGGTGGGTTGACCTTGGCTGGCTGCCAGGTGCCCACCAAGCAGCTCTATCACTCCCACTCCTCAGCAGGACAGGAGGGGAGAAAATAAGATGAAAAAGAACTTGTGAATTGAGATAAAGGCAGTTTAATAAAAACAAAGGAAAGGCCGCATGTGGAAACAAAGGAAAACCAAAAGATTTATTCTCTACTTCCCATCAGCAGGCGATGTACAGCCGCTTCCTGGGAAGTAGGGCCTTAGTACGTGTAGTGATTGCTCCAGAAGACAAATGCCTTAATAATGAATGCCCCCTCTCCTCTTTTCTCTTAGCTTTTTATTGCTGAGCACGATGTCATATGGTATGGAACATCCCTTTGGTCAGTTTGGGTCAGCTGTCCTGGCTATATCCCCTCCCAAGATCTTGCCCACCCCCCAGCCTACTGGTGGTGGAGGCGGGGGGGAATGTTGGAGAGACAGCCTTGATACTGCGCCAGCACTGCTCAGCAGTAGCCAAAACACTGGTGTGTTATTGTTGTCCCACAAATGGGGTTCATTTACCTGGTGTGCAAGCCAATAACACAGAGTCAAGGTATTTTCAAATTAATTTCATTGATGTTGTATTGGTTTTATGTGGCAAGGTTTTGGTAGCGGGGGGGGTTACAGGGGTGGCTCCTGTAAGAAGCTGCTGGAAGCTTCCCCTGTGTTCGAGAGAGAGCGAGCCTATACCAGCTGGCTCTAAGACGGACCTGCCGCCGGCCAAGGCCGAGCCAATCAGTGATAGTGGTAACGCCTCTGTGATAACATTTTTAAGAAGGAAAAAAAAAGTTGGGACGCGGAAAACAGCCACCGGAGAGAGGAGTGAGAACATGTAAGAGAAACAAGCCTGCGGACACCAAGGTCAGTGCAGAAGGAGGGGGAGGAGATGCTCCAGGCGCCGGAGCGAAGATTCCCCTGCAGCCCGTGGTGAAGACCCTGGTGAGGCAGGCTGTCCCCCTGCAGTCCAGGGAGGTCCATGGTGGGGCAGATATCCACCTGCAGCCCGTGGAGGACCCCACGCCGGAGCAGGTGGGTTCCTGAAGGAGGCTGTGACCCCGTGGGAACCCTGCGCTGGAGCAGGTTCCTGGCAGGACCTGCGGATCTGTGGAGAGAGGAGCCCACGGAGCAGGTTTTCTGGCAGGACTTGTGACCCCGTGGGGGACCCACGCTGGAGCAGTCTGTGCCTGAAGGACTGCACACCGTGGAAAGGACCCATGCTGGAGCAGTTCGTGAAGAACTGCAGCCCGTGGGAATGGCCCACGTTGGAGAAAGTTCGTGGAGGACTGTCTCCCGTGGGTGGGACCCCACGCTGGAGCAGGGGAAGAGTGTGATGAGCCCTCGCCCTGAGGAGGTGAAGCGGCAGAAAATAACATGTGATGACCGTAAACCCCATCCCTGTCCCCCTTGTGCCGCTGGGGGGGCTTGGTGGAGAAATCCGGGAGTGAAGTTGTGCCCAGGAAGAAGGGAGGGGTGGAGGGAAGGTGTTCTGAGATTTCGTTTTATTTCTCATTTACCTTACTCTGGCTGATTTGTAATAAAAAGTGAGCTAATTTTCCCTAAGCTGAGTCTGTTTTGCCCGTGATGGTAATTAGTGAATGATCTCTCCTGTCCTTATCTCGACCCGCAAGTTTTTTGTTATATTTTTCTCTCCCCTGTCCAGCTGAGGATGCGGGAGTGATAGAACGGCTTTGGTGGGCACCTGGCGTCCAGCCAGGGTCAACCCATCACAGATGTGCATGAATGGGTGCCTGTCTCAAGACAGCACACCCTTGTCTCAAAAATTCTCACATTTATACACTTAAGTAATACATATTCATTATTATTTTCCTTAATGATTGGTTTGTTCTTCTTTGCCCCTCATGTAGATTAGTGTGCAGACTCTGTCTTCTTCCTTCATTGCCTTCTTTTGAGTAGGTGGTATCATTTGAGTAGGTAGTCAATGAGTCAGTGGTCGCCATCTCCCCCTGTAGGAATTACCTTTTACCTACTTCTCCCCTAATCTTGGCAGTTCCAAGCAGTTCTTCAAGGTTTATTGACCAGACCACAATCCATTACCTTTTCTGACATAAATATAAACCCCCATTGTCTAATAGTTAGTTCCCAAACCCTAAATCATGTCTAGTTATTGTTTCCCTATTTTAAATATTAACTCATGGGGGCTGTACACAGGACTTGAGCAGTTCCTTGGTTATTTCAGTCATATTATATATATTAATTGATAACATTATCAACACCTTTCTAGCTACCAATACATAGCACAGAACTATGAGGGCTGCTATGGGGAAAGTTAACTTCATCCCAGCCAGACCCAAAATTAGGCAAGATGAATCCCACCTCAAAATGTTCAACTTCACTGTCTTCCTGAAACAGGGAAGAACTGCAAGTTGTGTGAGCATGCAAACAGCTGCTGTTTTTAAGTGGCAGCCTTCACCCAACAGAATAATAATCCTGCATAGATTTCACAGGGAAGGTGAAAGGTGCCTGTGACTCCAGCCCCAGCATGGTGTAGTCTGCCCAGAGGGTGCAATGAGAGGTACGAGGCTGTTTCCTTCACCTCTGCCCCCTGGTATGGCATGGCTGGCTCCAGCTCTGACAGCTGCTGGATTTGCATTCCTCTCATATTTCCATTTCATGTTCTTTCAGGTCTTTACTCCCATTCAGCCTCACAACATACAAGCTACTAAGAGTTGCTATATGTACCTTTTAGATAGGTAAAGGTTATGCCTTATTCCCCTGAGTGCAGTGACAGGCCTGAGTGCACGCGAAAGCCAGCATCAGTATGAAGCACTGCCATGGGTACTGGACAGGCAGGTGTGATGTACCACCCTGTCACACAAACCAGCCATGCATTTCCCTGCAGGCAGGTCACTAAATGTTGACTCCCGGTATGGCTGTTTCACCTAACACCCCATGGACAAATCCACTGAAGTACTTTGGGTGGTTGCAACATGAAGAAAAAAATGAAGAGGGATTAATCCAGCAACCTTCACAGAACATTTGTTTTACACCAAGCACAAGATTTGTGGAAAAGAAAGTAAACTATGTAGGAAATAAACATTTATAGAGGAAGAAATGTTCTCAGGTATAAATTCTTTATCTTTCTTCTTAGGCTACAGTCTTCTAACGAGTTTGGAATACCAGACACACAATAGTGAAATCATCATCTGAATTAACTATATTCATGTCCGGTTTTGTCAATATTGTTTGTTCAAAGACTTGAGGACAGCAGGTTTTAGACCCTTTTGTGTGCTACTGATGTCAGATATAGAAAATCTTGTTTAAAATTAAGTTAGTTAATAATTTTCAACTTCAAACAATTTTAATGATACCTAGAGAAGCAGCCAAGATCATTCTGATCCTTTCTATTCTTCCTGATTGATGATGCATCCCTCCTGGCAGGAAAAGGAACCACTGACCCAATACAGAGCGACTTAGAGGTCAAAGTGAGGAGGGGATACCTCCTCAAATGACCACCAAAGATCACCTGAGACCCCTGCACATGCGGAGAAGCCATCTGATGTGTCATGGTTACATAATCCTATGCATATGCATTAGATAGTTTGAATATGTACTAGGTAGGAGTAGTTTAATAAATTAGATGCAATTGTTACTGTATAAAAGGGACACACCTGATGAATCTGGTGTGCTTGATTTATGGAAAGTCCACTGAGCACCCAGGTCTGAATAAAAAGCAATATGTCTCCTGATTGTGTGAGATTGGTCTATTGCACACCGGGTAACGAATCTGCTTTTAGGATACTACCTGTTAAATTTTTCTTCTGTCAATATTTGCACATGTTTAAATCAGTGGCCTAAACTCCTCCTTTTTTAGTATGCAAAGGTAATTTCTTTGTACAGGAAAGGACAGAGCAACAAGAAGTGTTCTTGTAATACCATTCTGGCAGGAAATATGGCCTGGCACAGCCATGGATAAAACCCCTGCTTTTTCAAAGAATTGTCAGGATGTTTCTGGTTATCTGATTGCTGTTCAGAGGTTAAACTGCTGGTCCCTGCAAAGATTATCCAAAGTTTGAATAGCGGCTGATTAATTGATATCTGTTTACCCAGAAAGTCCCTACAGAGTTTCTATTTTTGGCAGTCTATGTATTTGAAGACATAGGCTTGCTCAAAGCTCTCCCAGCTTATAGCTGAGAGGTCACTTCCCAGTTCTCCCTGTCCATGTTCGTCGGATGGAGAATCAGTATCCCTTAGGACCTTCCAACACCAAGGGGATCCTGTCCGTGATGCCAATTTAAATGTCATGACCCACTCAGAAGAGGAGGGTGACTCAGAGTTGCAAATCCCCAGCAGTGTGGACTAAGGTGAGACAACTCTCAAGGTCCATATACAAACATTTATTAGATTCCCACAGTGATTGATATATGTCTTAAACTAGGTTTTCTGATAATTGGTTAGGTATATAACAAATTATGGCAAGCGGTAAGGTATGCCTTGCGTTACTTAACAACTCTAAGAGAAAAGAGAAACAGAGGGAGGGGGAGAGAGATAACTGGTCCTGGTTCCAGCGTTGGTCCAGCCAATGGGGGGGTCTCTGGTTCATAAGAGCACTCTTCTGCAGATTCCCCACACAGTGGCACCTATTTTTCCCCTTGATGTTTGCCGTATCAGTCCGACCTGCTCTCCTGCTAGGGTGGCAGTTTCGTTTTGGGTTCTCCCCCCTTCCCCCAGGTGACTTGTAGCATCATTTGGGTTGAGAGATGAGTGCTGTAGTCACATATGTTTAGTGTGATCTCCATAATCTTCATTAGCATAACAAGCTTCACAAGTTGTACCAGAGCAGAACTGTCCTGTCTCCACAGGGCTTCCTCCTCCAGCCACATGCATCCTTTGCTATTCTTCCCACATGGGTAGCCTTATCAGTCCATTGAGCACAAGGCCTGCATTATTCAGTTCAGGGTACTTGGGAGTGTTTGAGACATTCCTTGGAAAGGCTCTGAGGGCCTTCACCCCCCTCCCCCCTTATCTTTACCAGGTTTCATCTCTTGCCATTGTTCATGCTTCCCTCAGGCTGCTTCTCTCAATCTCCTACAATAGGACCTCAAGGGGATTAAATAAAAAGAGAGAGACACCAGAACCATGTCCTGAGCAGAGCTCCCACAGTTAATGCTTTTTGTTTTTTCAGAGGCAATAGGAAAGGCCTGGTGCCTTTTGTACAACTCACGTCTCACTGGAAGCATGTCTGACCCTACTCCCCCATGTGCCGACTCCACAGGGAAAGCAGAACTGCTTATTTTTTGCCTTATTTCCAGCCAGGGATGCTGTCAGGACCTCACCATTTACCATTTCCTCAGTTTCCACCCTCTAAATGAGGGCCTCTGTGGGGTGGTGGGCCCCTGGGGTAAATGTTAGGTGTATCCTAAACATAATCATCTCAAAAAGGTCCCTCTGGATAACTCTGCAAACAAGAGGGGCTCTTCTCTGTGGTGTAAGGGAGGGCTGCCTCCATGGGTGGCCATTACGGGAAATGAGGAGCAGCCCAGGGCCTCCGCAAGGCTGTGCCACAGGGCTCTCCTCACCCCTGCCATTTTTTGCCTGGCTGCCCCTACCTGCAGCTGTGGAGGTGCTTGTGTTTGTCCATGCAGAGCTGCCTGTGGGCACCCACTTGGGCTCTGCCTGCCCCCTTGCTTGGCCTGTTTGCTCTATAGAGACCTCTGCCTGCCAAAACCACCCTTGCTCACTGGCCAGCTGATCAGTGCTGGCATATGATCTACAGTGGGCTGGATTGGTTGGCTTAGGCAGGAACCTCCTCCGGGTGACAGGGAAGCCTGGGGTGTTGGGCACAGGGTGAGGTGAGCTGCTGGGGGCTGAGGGCACTAGGCAGCACCACTGGCAGCCCCACAGGGCACCCCTAGGTACAAACTCCAGAGACACCCTTGAGAGGTTTCACCCTGGGGCTAAAGGATCTTATGCTCATTGACAGGCTGGAGCCGAGGCCATGCTGGCATCCCAGCATCACCACAGTGCTGAGCCAGCTCAGCTCATGGCCCAGCCAGCCCTGAGCAGGGAGGAGACGTCACCTGTCCCTTCATTGAAGGCTGGAGAATGCAACAATGAGAAGTTTAAAATTTCCTCTTTCCTTTTTGGCTTCACAGCTCAGACAAAGGGATTTGTGTGAAGTTATTCACACATGACTTTGCATGAGTAAAGCAACTTGGGGACAAAAAAAAACAAACATGAAAAGCATTCCCAAGCCTTTAAAAAGATCATACCCACTTGTAGCTGCACAAAAATAGATTTAAGCAGTTTTTCATATTCCCTATGAAAAATGACCATCAAGCCTTAGCAAGAAAGCAGAGAGGGAAAGTGGGGGTGTGTTTGTTTGTCTGCAGATAGCAAAAATAGAACAACATTTCAGTGTCTAGTCTGCCAAGAGTGATTTCTATATAACATATGATACAGGCCAGAAATCTGCTGGTCCATAGATTTCTGCAGATTATAATCAACCAATCATAATTTGTCTCAGTAGCTGATGATGGAAGATGTGTGATTCATGACCTAGCTAATCTTATTTTTAGATGTTAAGCTCTATGGCTAAAGAGTTTGTGTTGCTTAACATTGGTTCAGGGAGCAGGAACGAGATAAGCTTGGTGTCTGTTTAAAAGAATCAGCTTACTGAGAAAAACTGCAACAGATGTTCATCAGAGATCTAACCCCACTTTCTATTAAGTGAACTAAAAATATGATAATATGATAATCTATGTTTCTATAAGAACCTCTAAGGGCCAGTGACAATGTTGTGATTATTAATAATTATTTCAAGCCTGTGCTACCTGAGTACCTCAGTTAGGAGGTATTATGTGACTACAGTGAGCAAAATGTGGGCAGATTTTAGAATGGAAACCTTGGACAGAACGGGAATAGGAATCTCTTTCTGCTTCTAGAGTGGCTGGCTGGCTGACTTCCCCAGAGCACGTCTCCTGAGGCAAGATATGGATGGGCTCGAAGAATTCAGATACTGCATATCAATAATGAGGGGAAGAAAACAATGCTCAGAATCAGTCTTGTCCAATCCCCCCCTTTACTTCCTCCCTCTTCTTCATTCTCACGTTGGTTTTCACAATCAATCAGATGTAGTCATGAAGCTGGTAAATTACCTCTAGCTACAAAGGCTGACAGGCTGGCTTCATGGAAATCAGTGACAAAACTCACACTGATTTCAGAAGAACCAGAACTTCATCTGCACTGTAAAAGGCAGATTACAGATCATTAACATTGTACTGCTTTTGCAAGAGTATGAGATGAGCAGAACTGTCATTTTGGCACAAGACTATTTTGGAGCTACTCAACTACTCCATTCAGTTCAATACATAGGATGGCTGCAAGTCAGCTGAAATCATTTGATCCCCAGTTCCCTCTAATAATATGAGCATTTGAGTCTCATTTTCAAAGTAGGTGTTTTGGGTTCATGTGGCGTGGTTTTGGTAGCGGGGGAGGGGCTGCAGGGGTGGCTCCTGTGAGAAGCTGCTAGAAGCTTCCCCAGCTCCAAGTAGGACCCGCCTCTGGCCAAGGCCGAGACAATCAGCGACGGTGGTAGCACCTCTGCGATAACATATTTAAGAAAGGGAAGCTGCAGCTCAGGAAGGGATTGGAATGTGAGAGAAACACCTATGCGGACAGCAAGGTCAGTGAAGAAGGAAAGGAGGGGGAGGAGGTGCGCTGGAGGAGGTGATGCCCCTGCAGCCCATGGTGAGACGGCAGGCTGTCCCCCTGCAGCCCATGGAAGTGAACGGTGGAGTAGATGCCCACCTGCAGCCTGTGGAGGACCCTATGCCAGAGCAGTTGGATGCCCCCGAAGATGGCCATGACTCCATGGGAAAGCCCGTGCTGGAGCAGCCTGTGCCTGAAGATCAGCCCACGGAAAGGACCCATGCTGGAGAAGTTCGTGCAGAACTGTCTCCCGTGGGAGGGACCCCATGGTGGAGCAGGGGAAGAGTGAGGAGTCCTCCCCCTGAGGAGGAAGGAGCAGCAGAGACAAACATGTGATGAATTGACTGCAACCCCCATTCCCCATCCCTCTGCACCGCAGGGGGAGGAGGTAGAGATTCGGGAGTGGAGTTGAGCCGGGAAAGAGGGAGGGGTGGGGGGAAGGTGTTTTAAGATTTGGGTTTTACTTCTCAGTATCCTTGTTTTGATTTGATTGGTAGTAAATTAAATTGATTTTGTTTTTTCCCCAAGTTGAGCCTGTCTTTTGCCTGTGACCATAAGTGGTGAGTGATCCCTCCCTGTCCTTGTCTCGACCCACAAGTGTTTCTTTATATTTTCTCCTCCTCATCCCACCAGGGCTGGGAGGGGAGGAGTGAGCAAGCGGCTTCGTGGTGCTTTGTTACCAGCTGGGCTTAAACCATGACAGTAGGCCACATATAGACAGGAAGAGTTGGCCAAGGATTCTGTTAAAGAGATATCTCAGTCCTTACTGAAGCCTCAACAACTGAAATGCAGTTTCAAAACCACCTTTATTCTGTTTGAAGACTTATTACAATTTTTAAAGCAACTTAAAACCAAGACCCAGCTCCATCAACTCTATAGCTTGAACAAAATTTCAAGGAGGCACGTTTTCATTGTTGCCTTTTAATGGCAATTTGCAACCCAATTTACCCTCCACCTCCTCAAAGACCATTTTAAACCAAAGTAATCTTAATGTTTTAAAGACATTTATCAGAACAGAACTTTATTTTTAAAAACAAGAATAAAAAAAAATAGCAGCATTTTGGGCAGCTAATGCAGTCTTATTAGGACAAGTGCAATGTAATGTTACCAACTCCCACAGTCCAGTTTAGTCTGCAGTAAATACATGTTCTACATAAAATGTTGCATTTTGGAACCTTGTCCCATGGGAGGCATTGTGCTTTGAGCTGCCCATTTCTAAAGTGACCCTGAAAAAAATATCAGGATTCAGTTTCCCAACTTAATACCATGCATAGCAAAAGCACTGTGTGAAAATCAGCAGTTTTCCCCATTAGAAGCATCTGAACGTTTTCCCAAGCATTATTATTTCATTGCCAATTACAAGACAAAGCCATTTCTTTACTACAGAACAACTGACACCAAATAGAAAATTTGGAATTTGGTTTTACAGACTGCTTGACAAGATTTCTTAGATAAGTGAAGCATACAGACAAGCTTTTTTTTTTAAAACAAACAACAAAAAACAACAAAAAACACCACCACAGAAACTCAGTTTTATAACTGTATTTGGAAACATGCTGTATCCACAAAGGTCTAGTATGCATGTGTGTGTGTCTTTAAACAAAGTTAATGATATCACTTACTGAATTCAGCAAAATGATCATGTTTGGTGAAAATGCACCTATACTGGGATTTACTCATACATAAACACAGCAAGTGTGCACGCATATGCACAGATACACATCCCCAAACCTGCAAATTCAAATTTCAACTTAAGGAAGTCAGAAACTCCTAATTTTGCTTGTGGGTATTGGTTCTCTGTGTTATGTCTCATACCTTTCAAAGGCCTTGTGAAAGTGCTGCTGCAGTGCAGCATATCTCAGGGATTTAAAATAAAACAAAAAATTCCCCAAACCAAAAAAGCATACTAAAACGATTCCCACCCTTGAATCATATTACATGCAAAAACTACATGTCAGTAGAAATATAGAAAAGCACCATGTTTCTTCAGTTATATCCACGTGCTTTTCTGTATATATTAGTCTGAGATCAAAACTGGAGTGAACAATATGGTACACAAAGGACAAAAAACTCTGCAGTGAATAGGGCCTTTGACAGGACACATCTCTGTGCATTAAGGAGGGAGGGAAATGCAGAGGTCACACAATACATAAGTACCAAAGAAAACCCACTCATGCTCACTTTGAGGGCGTGATCCTTGCAAATTGCACAGATCCTGTGTAGGCAGAACTTCCCCTTAAGAAGCCCTAAGCAGTCATCCTCACAACATAGTGCTTATTTCTCATTGTTGCTTGTGCAAGAAAAGCAAGTGCCAAATTTGTGTGCACACACTATTTTTTTCTCTGCTGCAACCACAGATGAAGAGTCGTAGTACAACACAACAGGAACAAATGATATCCCATACTGGGCTAGGCATGCTAAGGATATGGCCCACTGACATAGCAGAAGTTTTCTTAATATGAGGAAAATTAGATCCAAATGCCTTAACTACCATAAAATTTCTTGAGAAATACTAAGCGAAACATCAATTCAGATTACATATATTTTGCTTAGAGAGAAAAAACCCCCACAATTTTACTCTTAAAATATTTAACATTCAAGATTCAATATATTTCCAAAGCATTAACTTGCTACAAGTGTTAAATTGTTGTATATTGAACTAATTTGTAACTTCAAGTCCAGTAGTATGACTGTCATGCTAGAGTAATTGTTGGTGCTTTTCATAGTAAAAAAACAGTTATTAGTAAACCAAGTTTACATGGTCCTACAGGCCTGAAAAGAGGATGGAATGAGGAAGGGAAGGAATGAAGACTAAACTTCTATTCAGAAAAAAATATTCAGAATAATTTTGTAAGTGGTGACTATCCTGAAACATTAATGTTGGTTGAATCTTGTTTCCTGATATAAATTCTAGTAAGAAAATACACCCATAGGAAAACAAAGACAAACCACCAAAAAAAAAAGAGCACAAAATCAAAATAAAATCAAAAGCCTTATAGCCTCAGAAATGAAGGAATAATGTAAAAAATAAAAGATAATATAAAAACTACTGGAGAGTGGCAAATTTCTTATTATTTCCAATAGCTTAATAAGCACTGCATACTTTGAATTAAAACACATGTATCTCTAAAACAGAGCTATTATGAGAAAACTCCATGGGTCTTACTCTTTTGATTGTGTGTGCAACTCCCTTTAATAGTAATGGGTTCTCCCTTTGCATCTCGGGAGAAGAATAAATTCATATCTTCCTTTAGTCAAAAGTTTTCCAAGATTTCTCTCAACTTCATTACTTTATCAATTTGCAATGTGTGAATTTCCTCAGTGGTCAGGACAGTAAATAACCATTGCAAACCATTCAGTGAATTGTCCCAGAATTCCTAATAAGTTTGCTTTAGTGGGATTCATGTATTAGTTTCCTTTAACTAAACCATAATAAGTCTCTGGTGCTTGAAATGATAGAAGTGTTCACTTTGATACTGCCTCAGCCTACAAACTTATGAAAATAAATCCAAAATGTTAAATATGAAAGCCTAATCATTTTCAAAACAGACATTTTCCAGTCTTAATTAGCTGTATGTTGTATCCAATTGTTCTGAGTAAAGGTGGGAGCTTTTTTTCACAATACTAATACAAAAAACCCAAACCTAGGCAACAGTTTAGAGAAATTTCCTTCATATGAAATGAAAATACCTTGACATGCTGACAAAAATTCTGCCACAGTAGGTCAAGAAGTCATTTATTTACTCTGAAGAGTGGATTCATTCTGAAATCCAAACTAACTACCCCAGTAAAAAATTTTCCTCTGTTTTTTCTGCAGTCACTATCAGAGAAGGATACACAATATTTCATCTTCCAAATACAAAGACAATCATGATAAAGTTCAAAATGCTTCAAGAAGCATAGCGCAGTACCGTATTCTAAAGATATCTCTGAAACAATATTGTTGGACTCAGTGATATTTTGTAATGTTCATATATTTTTATTTAATAAAGCAGCTTTGAAGCTTATCAGGCACTGCCCAACAAAATAATTAGTAAAAAAAAAAAAAAAGAACTTTTTAAACTTTGAGCTAGTAGCTCAATATTCTATACAAAGAAAATTGTAAAATATTTCAGTTTTAATTCTGAAGCCAACTCTTGTTGGCTTCCTGTACATTTTTTTTTAAAAACAAGCAACAAAATGAATAGCAAAAAATAATCATCAGGAAAAAATATTCTCAGGCAAAAGAAATAAAGAAAAAAGATGACAAGGAAACAAGAAAGAAAAACAATTAACCTGTAGATATGCTTGAGAGAAGACTACAGCCTAAAGAGTATTGCATAGCATGGTCTAAGAATTCAGCTTTCAGCAAACAGAAAAGGGAAAAGAGAAAGCAGTTTGGTATTGACAATTTCTATCAGTGATAGTCATCCAATACTATGTACATTATTATATACTGTATGTCATTGAAAGTCCTCTTTTCTTCAGTCTTAAATATATTCTTAAAACAGGAATTTTAAACGTCTAAACAAAACACTTCCTGGCAATTCACTATTACAATTCCTCTGAACAACATACTGTAACTGAAGCCCTTTTAAAGTGACCCTTAGAAACGACAGTGCCATTCTGCTACATATCATTCACCAGAAACCAAAAAATCCAGAGTGCTGCGTGTCTGGATCCACTGAGTGCAGCAACACCAAATCCAAGCCAGGTTATGACCAAGAAATTCCAATAACTGAATGACAAAGACTTCTTACACCTTGTGTCTGGAGAATCCAACGTTCTATCCGGTAAAGCTTTAGAAGTGGTTGTAAACAAGCACCATGGTTAAAGGCCTCTATGTCCCTGCAGGGAGATCAGGTTAGGATTTCTCTCTCTTGTTTTTCTTTTCTTAATTAAAAAAAAAAGCACTTCAGACTAGAAATATACATTCACAGCTTAATACTGTGATCTCTCCAACTGCAGTTGTGAAGGAAAGCTCTAGTCCCATCTGAAGACAGATAGCTTTGATACTGCAGCTCAAATTCTTGAGTAAGGCTGAAAGGAGCCTTCTCTCTCCAAAGGCCTCAATGTTGTCAAATCTTTTCTTTAGAAAAAAACCAAACAACCCAGAGTATTAAGATCTTCATCGCCTCTGCTGTGCATATACTGGGTAGGCTAGTGTGACATTGAGAGAGTCATTGTGCTGCACGAGTGATGTGTGTTGATAATGTAGCACCAGTTCTTTGAGTGAGTTGTACAAGTTATATGGCTCTGCAAATCCATACCCAGTAGGTGTTTTGTTTATCACACAGTGCTTTACTTCTCTATCCACCCTAAAGAGGGGAAAAAAAAAACAACCAACCAATTTTTACTTTGTCAGTACAGTAAAGTTAAGCTAGAAAATATGGTATTGGCAATAAATCTTAAAGTGCTAGTCACTACATAGAATTCCTGTCTTCTGTGGTGGGATAATGGTAAAAGCCTAGGTTTAACCCAAATTCCCAGATGTTGTGTTAGCTTAGGGAGGCAGGAGATAGGCAGGACTTAGCAGCTGCACATAAAGGAGTGCATCCATGCTCTGGTTTCCCTTCTTCTCCATGAGGCTCATCTGTGGGAGTGGCACAGGTTTGAGCTGTGTAGGAAATGGAGCAGCAATAAGGATGGCCTCAGAACTTGTTGGTCTGCTTCTAAGCCCAAAGATCCAATGGGATCCATGCATATGCAAGTGTCTATCTGCCCCTGGCTCAAGGTAGGTGCCTCAAATGTTGGTTACATCATTCACAAATTAGGGTACATACACAACAGAGCAGGCATAGCAGCCTTGTTTGCTGCTCTCTCGAACAAGGAATGTTCCATCTTGCTTTCCCCGCAGCAGATTTTCAGCTTGGCTTCTATTGATATTTCCCACATTCCACATTCTCTCATCATGATGGGGCAAGTCCTCATCATCTTCTACCATAGAGTACTGGCTGTTGAAATAGGACAAAATGTGTTTGTGAAACACATTGCAGAGCAAAATCCATGAATTAAGTAGTCCTCCTTTCATATTACTTGAAAAAAACAAAAAAAGTCAGTGGTTAGTAGGATGCATCCCTGGTAAAACTAGGGATGTAAACCATGTAATACCGCAACATTTCAACCACTGAATAAAAATAAAAGTTCTGGTCCTTGTTTCTTTTTAAAAGACTCATGTAAACCTGAAGAAGGATATAAAAGGATGCTGTGTTATCTTTCAGAATCTGCTGCAAGCACTTCAGTACTTCTACTGTTGCTCACTGTTTTGGTAAATAGCAAGCCCAACGAAATCAATACCCTCTGAGTCATCTTCATTTCCAAAGATCAGAACACTTGGTCAGCAGTGAAAAATCATGCAATGTATTGACTACAGCTGCTGCTTGGGAAAGCTATGAGCAGTCGTGTAGACAGACAGGTTAATTATTCATAGTGGTAGATGGCTTTGTGGAAAGGGTGGAATAGTAGAGTGCTCTCTCTCTCCTTATAACCAGATTATGAGAAGAGCATATAATAGAGGGCCTTCTCTACCAAAACAGCCACCAACTATAAAGCTGATTCAGAGTTATATAGAACCCTCTGAGCTAAAGCCCACCATGAAAGAAGATGTCTCTGGTTCAGCTGTGTGGACACCACTTTGATATTCTGCAGTTCCAGAGCTCCCCACTTGCCCAGCAGCTTGCACTGGTGGGCCCTGCCTCTCCTGCTCAGCTTGCAATCAGTCTGTGTTTGGCTAGTGTATTTATTCTTTCAGTAATAGGTTTTAAATCAGTTTTCCTTGCTATAAGAAAACATGACTTCTCACTCATCCACAGTTCTGTCTTTCTGAAGATTATCAAAGTAGTCTACAGAAATCAGCAATCTCACACAGAACACACAGAATTCAATTTTTCAGAAAGAAGGGTGCTTTTGTTTCAGATGACACTCTCTCTAGCTCCCTTATCCCATCGTACTCCTTTGTCCTGCAAGATACTCAAATGCATTCAGCAGTGGCTCTATTTTCAACCAGCACCTAGAGAAAGGGATTTCTATTTTTACTGCTGCTCATTATACTGATTTTTTTCTGCTTTACAACTATAGAAAAAAGTCATATTCTGAAAGTTTAATTTTTCAGCAGAAACCTGAGCACTTACTTACCAGACTCGCTGGCAAGGAGAGTCACAGAGTGAGAGAAAAAGAAGATTTTCTTTAAATAGTTTCACTTACTATTTCGATGCTACGTTAAAACCATGACCTGGCATTGTTCTTTACCATTTAACTGACGGGAGTACCACTGGAAACAGGTGTCTACATATTCTCCATCATATCATCTTTGAGCTGTGCTAAGACTGAGTAAACAACATGGCTTTAAAATGTGCATGCCATTTTTATCCCCTGCTTCTACCAATGCAGCCACAGCAGAGATGCACAATTTGCAGGATAACAGTAGGAGACTCAGTAAACCAAGCCAAATTAAAATAGACTACTAATGTGGAAAAAGCTAGAGCGTAAATCCACAAAACAGTCATTGTCCATGTGCTGCTTTTGCTAAATGTTCAGCCAGGCAGTGTAAAAGGTACGTACAGGAAACTACATCAGCAGAAAATGTTAATATGAATATTACTTAGACAACTTTGTTTTTCTATTTGTTCATTCTTCACTGTTACTACACTTTTGATATGATTTTGTGGCTTGCTTTTGTTTAAATTTGGTCTACATTTGCACCACCTGGGTGCTTTTTGCTTTTTTCCCAGGAATGAAGTGAAACATATTCAGTAGCCAAGCCCCAGTCAGAACCTATACTAAACTGAATTGCTGAAATGACAGAATACTATCCTGCCATTTCCCAGAAAAATTAACCAGACCACACAACCAGAGATGGACCATTCTTCAGCATACACAATTTTATCATCTCCAATAGCAATGTGATATATCGATGTGGGTACCACTATACTAGATAGCACCATGGTATCAACGCTTGAAATTTGGAAACAGCCTAAGAGACTTTCTGAACAATTTATCTATCCATATGACATCTCTCCAAGATACTAACGCCTTATGATCTTCATTTTGCTGGTAAGAATAAAGACATAGGTTAAATTCCAGTGCTTTGCTATATATAATAACTTGATTATGCGCTTTCCTGAATAATGGCAGAGTAGTGGGTGAGACAGACTTTTCTAATACTTGCAATATGTAGGCTGCCATGTGTTAACAGTGTGCACTGTTACTGGAGAGCTAAGCTTGAGATTTCTTCTGTGTGGTCCTGGAATTAAATATGCTTTATCTCACTTTTGTGTAAGATGACTTGAAATACAAGTAATATTTAAATCTTTTAATACTCACTCTTCTGTATTTTCATTTCCAAGCCATTCATTTAGCTTCTTTTGCCGAACACCTTTTTGAGTCAGCCACCTGGACAATAATTGCAAATAAAATTGTTAGTCACAGAAGTTGGATGCTAATTAAAAAAAAAACTTTTAAAAAAAGTTTTGCTAATTAATAATGATACTCACATCAAGTACTGATCTCTTGTCTTCCTCAGCTGTATGAGGTCTGGCTTAATGCTGTTCATACGCTTGTCTATCTCTCTATATTCAGCTGCTTGCTTCTTTAAATCCTCTTCTAATCTACGCCTGCTGTCCACAATTTCACTTATTCGAGACTTTAGTTTTTCATAGTTGTGCATAATTCTGAATGGAATAATGTGGTAGGTTATACTTTGATGAAGTCTTATTCATGACTTTATATCCGCTATTTTCTCATGTAGACATTTAAGAGAACAGATTATTTCTCTAGATATAGGTACACGCTTTGCAAGTTCACATCTACCCCATTTGAGGCTTGCTGTGCTTACAATTGAACAGCTTTAAACTTGCCAACTTGCTTTAGTTTTAGGCAGATCTATATTTGGCATTGTCTCTTTCTTCAAAATCATACAATTTGAAATATAAACACTGACCTTTGTATTTCTCTTTCATTTCCTTCGCGTTTAAATTTTTCAATGTATTCCTTACTGTATCTTTCTTGCGTCTGGCACTGTTCTTCAAATATTTTTATTGTTTCATTAAATGCTTCAATAGCTGTTCTTTTCATTTGAATTTCCTGAAAATAAAATAATTGTTATTACAGTGGTTATCAGAGGGGATGATTTATCGGCTTGTATCACAGAAACACTTCAGTATGTTGTAATAGAATGACTTCAATATCCCTTTACCAGAATACATTCTCTCTGCAGAGCCTTACAAAACAGAGAAAACAGGCCTATACAAAAGGCTACCATGATGAGGCTTTCCACAATGAGGTTTTCCAAGAAAGAAAAACTGCCAAAGAGCTAGCTACAATCTTTGTTTTGTATAAATAAGTTTTATTTGTGATGATTAGAGCCTTATGGTAATGCACTTTGCCCTTTGTACCAACTAATGTCCTTAGAAGTACATCTGGCTTTCTGAAATAAAGGTATAAGATATTGGGCTGGACAGGTCTATCCTCCTGCCCCTACATAGCTAGTCGGTAGCTAAGTATTTTAAGTTCAAGTTGCCTGCACTCCTCGACCTTTCTTCAATTATTTTGAGGCGTATTTCCTGAACATTTTAAGAAGCAGTCTTGATTCTGGAGCTGTAAAACAGCACTAATTCACTGGCACTTCAAGACTTGTCTAATAGTTTATTAGGATGTAAGAAGGATAGAGGCAGCTTTTCATTCCTGCACTGTATCTACACATCATCACTCCACCCTGCATAGGTGAAAAGAGACCCTTAACAAACTAGTAATAAAATACAATGCTTCCCTGCAGATGTGTCTTGAAAACCTTAACTCAACTTGATGAGGTCAGTATACAGAAGTGTTGGTAAATCAAGACAGTTCTGTGCTTGCTTTGGATGCAGGTGTCAGACTTGAGCACAGGGTTAGGTTACAGGTGGTGACTATTCAAATGAGTAAGCAATTCTACTATACTGAGCGAGCACATCAGATACGTTTCTTCTTTTGGGCAATGGTAGTGGTGGTGGAAGGGAGTAATATTCTTCTAAATATACAGAAGTCTTCCACTCTCCCTTTGGTTTCACATCTAGCTCACCTGAGATGTTCTTGTGTAGTCTTCATAGAGTCTGTCATATTCTCGGCTTTTTTCTTGAAACTGGGTATTATATTCATGTAATTTCTTTCCCACTGCTTCGATGCTATCCTCTTTTACAACTTGATCCTGGATTGATGAGCAGGAGGAAAGATATTCCGTAAAGAAAAAATTATATTGCACAGATTTTCAGCATAAAACTGCTTAAAAATGACCAGATAGTTACATAGTAAATGTGACTTCTCTTCTATCAATATGGAGATATGATATACTATATGCATAATATGCAAATTAGAAATAAAATTAATGACAAAAAGCAATTTTGCATTGCAAGTGTTCAGCTTTATACTGAAAATTATATATTTCATCATTAATGAGTGGGATATTTATTAACATAAGTTTATTTCTTAATAATATATCTGCAGTATTTAAAGTTTTAATTATTTATATGTAAATTGTGGAGTTGCTTTTAAACAAAAACATCCATTTTTATACACACTTTATTTTTTCAAATATTAACAGAGCTGAAGATCTTCATGATAAATTACTCCTCGGTCTGCAGTAACTTCTCTGTATTTAAGTGTAACACAAAGAAAATAGACCAAATTACCTGCTGGTATTTAGATACTGGATACAGTAATTTTACATCCAATTTAGGATTATACTGGGCTAGAGATTCATTCCGGTAGTGGTTTATTAGCTCGACCACAGAGTTGAAAGTTAATGGGTCAGAAAAGCCGTATTTCCCATCTCGGTGAAATATTTTGATTAATTTGTTATTTCCTCCTTTCCTGCAAATAAAGTTTGTTTAAAAGTTAGGCATACTTCAAATACTATTTCCTAAGGAACACTGCATTTTAAATGCAGTATTGCATTTTACTGTCAAGTATTATAGACCTAGTGTAATTAGCTTACCTTAGTGTAAGTGTGTAGTCCCCATGCATTTTGGTTGAAGCATCTCGTACCAAAAAAGTACCATCAGCAGTGTCTCGAAGCTTCTCATTTACTTCTTCTCTAAAATGAAAGCAAAAGTAACCAATCATTTCAGCTACTTTTCACTCATTTACCTTCTCACTGTGCTCTAAATTATTCTGGTTTAAAATAACTTTTTTTTATAAGCCTTCTTGATCTCCATATTAATACATACAGTTATTTAATTGCTTATTTAACATTACTAGAGAACAACTGGGACATAAAAATGGTATATTCTAGGTCCTCTCACTGCTGGAATAAAGTTATATTCATGCAAAGGTCTTTCTGCTTGTTCATACAAGCCTGCGCAACTGGAGCAGCCAGTGCTGGTCTAATGCACCTATATATAGTACAGTTAAAAATGTTGCTAATATATGACACTTGTTAGTCTGGTTTGTTAACTATTGTGCCTACAGTTGAGGTTCTGGATGAAAGACAAAAAGAAAATACTTATTTCTTGGTGTTGTCCTTTCATGCTAGCATTTCATATAACTGTCAAAATAACAGAACAATCACCAAACCATTTCACGTATTACATTCTAACTGCCAGTAACTTTTTAGTCATGTTTGGAATAAAACCAACTGTAATATGTTTGTGTTGGAAAATATCCTAAAAATGTCTCTTAGAACTGTAATTTTTCTATACTTAAGAAGAATACATATACACAGAATAACAGCAAGAACATAAAGCCAAACATAAGAAATACATGTCTTGAGCTGATTTACCTTGAGATATCTCCCCAGTACCATTCAGCATCTTGTAATGACATGTTGTTATTCATGCTGTTGTTAGTTAAAGTATTAGGTTTTGGTGGCTTAGGAGGCAGTGCTGCAGATGAAGGGGGAAAAAGTTGAATAGAACTCATTGAAAACCTGACCATATATTCCTTGAAATTGCACATTATTACATGAATGAGAAAAAAAAATAGTTACAAAATAGAGTTTTCCATCACTAACAGTCTTTAAAAGACATTGGAGGAATCAAGATATTTTTACTGAAAACAATATAATTAAACAAGAAAGATGTACTGTTTCAAAACAGTATGTTAGTCTTGCAATAATATATTTTAAGCAAAATATAACACCATACTCATCTCCTCCCCCTGTGAAGAAAGCATTTGAGAAAAAAAAATTCTGAAGTTTGTTTTTACTTTCTTCCACTATCTTCAGGTGAATATAAATAATAAAACATGTAAATTTTTTTTTTCTCCTACATAATGATCTTAGAGGAACGTTGCTGCTTCCTCACCTAGAAGCTGAGTAACAAAAGATGCAAACCCACAGCAATACTGTTTATTTTAAGAAGAAGAATTGGGATTCTGTGATCCTCAGCATTCTGTGTGATGATTTGCCAAAAAACACCTTAAGAAACCCATCTGTGACCCAAATATCCCTTGTGTTAATCTTAGTATTCTACAGAATAAATTGTGTTCCAAATGCCAGGACTGATTAAAAACCATATCCCCCTTTTCTCAATGTCAAAGCTGCATACATATACCAGTGGGTGCCAGAGAAGATACTGCAGCACTCCTGACTTAGTAGCAAGGGGGAATTGGAATCAGGATTAAAAATCAACCCAGCTCTTCTAGTTCTCCAGTAAGTACAACATTCCTTATGAACATCTCTGTATATTATGACCGGCTACAAAAGATGATGTTTTTAAAGTTGCAATGAATATCAAGAAAGCATTTTTTATATGATATGAAAAAATTATGCGATATCAGGTATTCAATTAATATTACTAGATTTTAAAATCTGTTTTTCCTCAAACAATCCAAAGCAATGATTTGTAATCACTGTTTCAGGAAATAAAAGTGTTATTACAGCATTTCCTTTAGTCACAGTGTGGAACAGAGATAGCAAAAATAATAATAAAAGAAATGCAAAATTTTTATGATATAAATAGCAGAGCTAGAACTACATCTGACAGAATAAAATCAAAACAGAAACAGGTCAATTCAGTAAAAATTCAATTAAGTAAGCAGACAGGTATTTCTACAGGTTATGATTCTAATTACTATAACCGTGCACTAAACCACAATTTAATTCTAATTTATGGAAAAAAGGAAAAAAAGAAAAACTGTATCAATGACAAAGTAAAGAAATCCTACATATCCACTAAGAATTTTTCAGCAGCTATCGTAAAGAACAAAATGAATTAAGTCTTCCATAATAAGACTGCAGTTTTACCTGGTAGATCCATTTCTATGTAAAACATCAAGTCTGTGCCACAACTTATATCTGTCTTAGGATATTCTATATCCAGTTCTTCCATATTCCAAACAGTATTGTACATTTGTATGAGTTTCACTGAGTAAGCTCAGATACAAGAAAAGTATCAGGCTCCCTTTGTAATGGTGTCTTGGAATTAATTTTAAAACCTATAAGGGGCTGCACTGTAACCTATTACATCATAATCCTCAGCCAATCATGTCAAAAGAATGTCACCAGACCATTCCTGTTTCATCATTTTGTTCTACATTAATCTTAAAACATTTTTAGTTTCTGAAAGAATCTACATTTAGCAGAACTGCAATATAAACCTAGTATTACAAAGAAAAGGACTGAGTGAGCTCTCCTCACCCGCATTCCCAGTTCATTTTCCTGACTCTGCAGCATGGTACAGTCCAATCCTGGCAGGATGACAAAAGGCTGATATGCTGCAGCACGTAGCTCTTACACACATGCGCACACGACACATGCACACTCACACACAGGGCAGCTCCCTTTAGAGGTAGATCAGTCACTTCTTGGTTTCATTCTCCTACTCACTCTCCTACTCAGACACCTGAAGTTTACCATTTAAAAAGCTAAAAAGGCTTGTGGACCTACTGTACATATTAAAGATGTGGAAGGGAAAAAGAGCATTACTCCGTGTGTGTGTATCTATTACACACATACATACACACACAGAGACATATATCTCCACATAATGAAATATGGATTATGTTTTTAAACCGTACAGATTTCTATAATTTTAATGGACACACAGGTCTGATATACTTGATATTATTATATAAAATGTGCTTACTGCAGAGATGCCTTCCCTCCCTTATCATTTTGTAATAAAATACAATTCCAATCGATCTGGATTAACTAATTTTGAAATCTAAAAATCAAATATTGTAAACTTACATTCAGCAGATTTTCCTAGACCATGGAAGAAAGTCAAAACTGAGAAAGATCTTGAAAAATGATTTTGCTGAACATAAAAAGCCAGTCTGTCAGGATACAAGATTTAGTCTGCCTTTTCACACTGTTTCTCTACCCTGTTCTCATTGAGATATTTATCAAGTTAATTGTGTTTAAAAGCAAGAGTCCTTGTCAGTGTCTTCTTCCTCACTTGACATTATGTCATTAATATTCTCCTACCATTTAGAAATATTCCTTCTTAACTCCCCCCCCATCGCTGACTGTAACTCTCTCAGACCTCTTGGAAGAAACATGTACAGAATAGACGATTAATTCCAGAGCAGAATGCTATGTAAAGCAATCCAAATGCTTTATACTCACTATAATCTATGGGGGCAGAAAACCAGATACCAAAAATAACCACAACAAAGAGTAGCTGTAGCAACTATCTCTGCCTACATCATAAGAAATCCTGGTGCAGCTGAAGTGTGCTCTCTCTCACAAATACTCATTAAAAAAATTAACACAGTTTGTATCCTTCCCAAATATTTCACACACATCTACCCTCCCTCTGTGCCCCTCATCAGCTCACCCCCTTTAGACTAGTATTAACATATAAGAACATGTCTGGAGTACCAAGAGCTACCAAAAAATGCATGTTAACAAGCTTAAATTAATTTTGAAGTACCTGGTAATCAGTTATAGCAAAATACTTCCACAAGGTGATGAAGAAAATACATACAGAAATTAAAAATCACTTACTTTGTAAATTATGCATCGCAAATGCTCGCCCTTGTAATACAGCCTGAAAATACAATCCAATAATCTGAAAAATTAATTGGTTTCCTCTTATAAAAATCTTGCTTAAAAAAAACAAAACAACTCCTTTTAATAGGAAGCTTCTCTGAAGCAACTAAGCAAAAAAAAAAATTCTGAAAAAGAGATTGCTCTGCTTTCCAACCAACATTCCATAAAAATCTCTAAAAAAGCGGTAACATGCAGTGAGAAAATCCAAGCCACCTCTCTCTTCTTAACTGCTTAAAGCTCTGTGCTGTGCAGAAGGTATCCACTTACTCTGGTTCATCACTAAAAAGTGAACCTGACTTTAGTACTGTAAAAGGAAAAAAAACCAAAACCACCACCCTCGGTAGCTTGCACATCTCTCAGATAAAGATCTCAGTTTCATGATTAACTTGGGCAAGTTCACATATTTGCTGAGCATGGGATTTCAGGTGGGGGAGGGGGAAGCCAGATTCAAAGTTGTCATCAGCTAACAAGTGTCCAATGCAGGGCTAACTTTCTCATTTTAGCTAAGTAAATGAGACCATTGTAAGAGGCTATCACTGGCTGCTGAGTGCAATATTAAAGTCAAGAAAAGCACCATGAACAGCCAAATACAGGCTAACTAACTTACTGAAAAAAACCCAAAACAACCCAGAATCAAAATCTTCCTTGAAAAGAGCTGTATCCCTCAGAGCAGCCATGTACAAGCAAAATAGCGTGCTTGCAAGCACAGCATCACCTCCTACACGCTCATGCTGGATCACAAATACAGGTGTTGCTTGAAGATCCCTTAGCATGAAGCTGTGAGGCATTTTATCCATTTTCCATAAACTGAAAGTAGTAGAAAAAACACCTGTCAGTATCCATGGTGTTTTCCAGTATGTCAGGGTTGTTGATTTCTTGGGCAGGCAGGTGGGAAAAGGGACTGTACAGAGAGGGAACAGTTTAGATTAAATATATTTTCCTTGCCTTAGTGTTTGGTGGAGATCAGACTTGCTAAAGGAACAGAACAGCAACTGAAGAGCCTGCTCCCCTTTGCCTACAGAGGTTAACTTCTTTGCCAGCTATACTTTTACAAGGAAATAAATCCAAAATGAAAGGAGAAGCAGACCACAAGATTTAATTCAGAGAAAGAAGAGAAGGGGATTAATATTTTCCTCCCACTTGTTGGAAACAGTGAGAACTTCCAGTAGTTGTGTTCCTTGAGATCAGCTTGTGCTCCTTACATCAGTCAAACGGCACTGAAGTTTTCACCTCCCAAACACTACACCTACCAAAATCCTCCTATGCTACAAAATACCAAACCCACTTGTACCTCATAATGAAATCCCAAATATCTGCAGTACATTTCTGATGTTTTACAGTTTATTGATTAGCTTCACCTATAACAATCCTTTGCTTTTCTAGTTTTAGCTTTTGCCTACTTGAACAATTGTCAGTTCTATATATAATTTAAAGCAACACAGTCAGAAAGGTACAGCCTACTTCAAATGGAGACGGTAACCTGCATTTCTGAACTAATGACAGTACACAGCAGGAGAAGAGGAAAAATTCAATTTCTGTCAGTAACTGATATGCCTCCTATTTACAGAAGGGGTTGATAACACTTTTTGCTTTACAGGGCCACAATACAGAAGCATATTCTCAAAGGAATAAGACAACTCAAAACTGGCTCACTTAATTGTTTATCATTTTAAAAAGCACAGGTACCCAACACAGAGATAAAAGATAAGACTTTGTTCCCAAGTCCAATTTTTTTTGGATTCCAGTGCCTTGTGCAAAAATGAGTTCCTAATCATCCTGCAGAAGGGAATCGTGTCTTGTCAAAAAAAAGATACCAATATGCACACACCTGCATTTTCATACAATCGCCCCATCTTAACTTTTATTTAAATTTAAATTTCAAAACTTTGAGTAGTGCCCATTGAATCTATAGATTTGTATTTGCAGAAAGTTAGCAGCCTATGACTTTTTGCAGTCATACTCACAGTGGTGTTCTATCTATGAAGCATTTTGTTTCTAAAAATAGATGTATGAAGCAGGAAGAGAACTGATCAGGTTCGACAGGCTTGCATGTGTGTTACACATACTTACATACAAATACACACACACATATTAATCTGTAAAAAAATCTAATAATGTCATACATATTTCAGTTTTACCAAATACTTTCAATTAGGTATTGAGAAACATAAAGCATACGCTACTGTCAAAATCTAAACCAAGAATACAGCATTGCTAGGTATGGTGATTAACAAAGCATTTTGCTCTCCATTAAATCAGATATAAAGCCTTATTTTTATTAGCTTAGAAGGGGACCCCTTTGCCGGGTGAGGCACGGATGTGCAATATCCCATATGACATCAGTTCTCCCTGGGACAGACTGCCTTCTGCATGCTCCAAACCATGCTCAGTGCTGCCAACAGTCCAACCAAGCCCATGACATGATGCAGAAAAGTCCTGACAAGGGACAGCATTTTTACATATTTGGCTGTGCCCCCAAGACACTACTGATAGGACTGTGGGCTGAGCCTGACTACTGCAGTCCAGGGGAGCTTTGTGACCAATTTCAAGAGGAACAGGATCAGCCTTTACATTCCCCTGCTCTGGTTGTTATGCCACCAAGCTTGCTAATATTTTGTTCAGCTAAAAGCAAAGTGTCTGCATCTTGGCTATACTGCCAAAACTCTCACCCCATCCCCAGCAAGTGAGCAGTTACATGTAAGGCAGTCTCATTACCTCACTTATTTTTAGCTATGACTCTGTGAGTAGTAAAACCTACCTCTTCATACTTAAACCTGCAATATTTCACAGCTTGAGCCATTATTTACAATGTTATTTACAAGCCTGGGAAATGGGAATAAACTGGGATAGACAGTTTAGACAAAGCAGCTCAGCTTGAGTTAGTGTGCAGGCCATTAGAGGCTTCAATTCATCCATACAGGATGGCAGCTCCTTCCAGCCACTGAAATAGCTCTTCCTCTGTTCCTCACCAGCCCATCTGCCCACAATGCCACCAGCTCCCCACATTTCTTTTGCTCTCCCACCATATCCCCCTTCCTCTTTACCTTCCTGTGATAAGACACGCCTTGATCTCACACACCCAAAGCCACTCTATGCTCCTCAACACACCTCCACCCCAAGAGGACTCCCATCTCACTGAGTTCTCCCCCCAAAAATCTCATAACTCTCCTATCTCACCACCTTCCTCTGTACAACCTGCCCTCACAGCTCAGCCAAACTGACCGCACTGCCCCAAGCACCTGCCAGGCCCTGTGGACAGTTGCGGGACCTTCATCTAGTGCAAGCCTGCTCCAGACAGGAAAACCAAGAGCCTTTACAATCCTCAAAAATGAACTGAAAAAAACATCCAGTCTTCTGTACCTACAAATATAGCCCATTTTTCAATATATACCTCTAAAAGCATATGTGCCTTCACATCTCTCTATGTTGTGTGAGATTCTATCTGTGAGACATAAGCAGCACTGTTAGCTATAATCTCTTATAACTAAGATACTTTCTTCTAATACTACTGTTTTGAATAGCATGTTTAGAGACACGTACTTTGCTTCTGACTGTAAAATCAGCATTACTTTTTAAAGCCTGTGTGGCTGTTCATCAAGTTGGAGTGTTAAAATGGGATGCTAAAATCATCTAGTTTGCCCAGTAACACCACCTTTCAGGCCTCCCACTGATAAACACAAAGAATGAGACGGGAATCGGAAAATGGATCTGGTTACCAATTATTCAAAACACCAAACATTTCTCTAATCTTACTTCTCCTGAAACATTACTTTGTCTTGACATACTACACACATAGGCACAACAGGTATTTTAACTTTAGTACTTTAACTTTTGCGAAGGGCTGAGCACTATTCTAATTCACAAACAAAAATGCATAGTTTGCTGTTGAACACTGTGACAGAGAACAAAAAAAATCAGTCCAGAGTTGTGATTAAAAAAAATCAAGTAATGGCCTAACAGTAACTCCTGTTTTTGTGCTATGGTGTGCATAGCATGACTCTAGCTATAAGATGTCCAATTTAAGATATTAATATTAAGATATAAGGCCCAAGTGCATAATTTCTATTGCTTTGAGGCAAGAAAGATAATTAGTGGGTGATGCAAAAAAAAAATCACAGTTGTGCAAATATCTCCTCCCTATTCAGATCAGTTATCTCCAACCCCGCATTTAATGTATCTACATATTGCGCAAGATAGCACTAAAATTTCATGCACAGCTCATTTTAGACAGAATGTTTTCATCCAGGCTTGAGAATAACAGAAAGAAAAAAGAAAGGAGGAAGCTATCACTTCAGTCTGTGAAAAAGAAAAGAAACCTGGCAGCATTGGCTTACCTGTTATCACTTAGTCGTCATTACATGATTTTCAACAAGTAAGATTCTTTCTGTTTAAAACCTCTTAACTTCTGAACTTTAAAAATTCTATTATAGATTGTCATTCTCAGAACACTTATAAAGTTATCTTTTCTAGGTATCTTCCTTTATTACAATGTCTCTAAACATTTTTTTATGGAAACTCAAGCCACTACAACCAATAATCTTGAAGATGATAATTTTGAAAAATACATCTTGAGTCTTCTATGAGAACTATAAAAACACAGCACTTCAGATGATCAGGTCACTGAATGATTTTGGTGCTGAAAACAGACTTGTGTTCTAATCCTAAACTTACATAACATTCTATTAAGACTCAACTTTTGAAAATTATTCAAGCACTTTATAGGCTTAAGAGCAGAGGCTAGCTAACCATAGACTACAAAGCTTGAAAATTTGTATCTGAGTTTTTTTTCAGCATATTAATAGATGTGCAAATGTTCTACTAAAAAACATTCCATTGCCCAGGATGGACTTTGAAACGCACAGAGGAGGAGTTCTATTTTTGTAACAGATCATATGAAAAATAGCAGGAGGACCCTCAAAATAAACTATTGCATTACAAAAAATTAATTAATTCAGAAGCAATATTAAAAACAAGTAGCTATTAGATTATAATTATTAATGTAGTGTCAAACCCTATAAATCTGATGGATACAGCCACATTTCTTCAAGTGCCCTAATGATTCTCTCAGGATGACTAGACTCCTTGTCCTCATTAGTAGTTCTAACATCAACACCTTTCACTTTTATACTTTCCTCATATGAAGCAACCCAGGACTATATGCAATCAAGTGATCTCTTAAGTGCAACTTTAACGCTCACTTTGCAACTTCAGAAACTCTTACTGTTGACCCTACCTTTGTAACCTCCCATTCAGCACCTCAAGCCATATAAATTTACATATCCTAAAGCATTTGCAAACATATAATTTTCCAAAAACGCTATTAGCAAACTCTTTAGAATATTAGAGGTTTCAATAACGTATTTTGCTTTGTAAGGCTTATAACATGTGGCAAAGATAAAATCATTCTTTAACAATTAGCAGTTATTTGCTGATTCTTAGTAAAATAAGGCAAGTAGTCATTAAAAGTTTGGACTCTCCTGGTTGTTATGAAACATTAGGAAGAAAAATACACAGTGGTTCTGGAAATGACTCCTTAACTATTTTGACAAAAATTGAATGAAACCAAATAGGCATAAACTAGCTGAAAATACACGTACACTAAATGTTAGGGAAAGGTTCCTAACTAATAGAGCTGGCAAGGTTGGAAAAGCCTTCCAATCAAAGCAGTAGGAATAAAAATCTTAGCCATTTTAAATTAATCTTCAGTAGCTGATGAAGGGGATTATACAATGTGCCTACCTGAAATATGAGACATAAGGCATTTTTCTGCTGCTGTTTTTCTGCTGCTGTGTTCTAGCTCTTCAAATCTTAAGCAGTCCTACAAATCCTACTGCCATGAACTTTACCTTGTACTTTGAACAGAGAGGCAGGAGAGCTACAGCCTGCCCAATGTTCTGTTCACCACTGCCCTATCCTTTGTTCAGATATTCTCTGTTACTAAGCTGTAAAAGCTAATATCTAAAGTCCCCCTGCATTAGTAATTTCTTTTGCACACAGTTAGCAACTCTGCCTTGCTCCTACCAAATATTTGATTTAAAACCAGGGATTTTTGCATAAATTAGATGTGGGTTTTACTGTTTGTTGACTAAATTAGGTGCTAACTCACAGAATCAAAACAAGTGTAATCTAACTTTCCTGAATGGGGTGTTAATATTTTCTGCATTGTTTATCGATATTGATTAAGAAATCTTTTGAGTCTGGATTTAAAAAAGCATATAAGTAAAGAAAGGGGGAAATCTTACTTTCCTCAGGTGATCTCTATGGGGTATTGTATTTCTAAGAAAATTTGCCTGGGAATAGAGTGAGAGTTAAATAAAATCTCCAGAATTTCACCACCACCACCGCTGCTGTATGATATGTATTCTATTGGTTTACAGTTCTTATAATGATGCCTTGAACAAAGGCAGGAGAAGGAAAATTTTACTGTATCGCTGTACTAATGAACTTTTGCTTGCTTGAAAACTTCAAAATTTTGGTATGTACTAATTAGATAAGAAAAGCCTTGAGCTTTGTCAATGGTATGTGTTGGAGGCGCCAACAGACAGGAGGCCTCGGGCCTGATGTGCGTCAACAGACAAGAAGCCTTGGGCCTTGATGATAAGCTTTGAGTTCTGCTGAGTTTTGTAATTAAAAATTGCCAAGGCCAGCTAACTAGGAGAAAAAGATGACCCACACTGCATGTGACCAAAGGGTGGACACTATGTAAATGATAATATGAATATGTATGACTGTAATAATATAAATTTCTGCTTGTTGTAGGTAATGGTGTGCACGATAGGTGGCGCGATCCCCCATGCATCCAGCGCTGCAATAAGAATGCCTGCTTTCTAAAACTCCAAAATCGAGTCTTAGAGAGTTTCTTTGACTGGCTTTTTTGGTAACAATAAGTTCAAAAATTCTTATTCACTGTTTACTGAAAAAGGAATGAAAGTCCTAAGGCTGTACAAACTATGGGTACTAAAATGATTTTAATGAAAAAGACAATTTTTTTATAAAACAAATGTCGCACACCACTATGGAACATATGAACAACTTCTACTTAATTCTGTAATTATGCACTTTTGCATTAAGTTTGATTAAAAAAGAAAAACAACATGCATTTCCTGTCCTTAAGTTGAATTTTAATATTTAAGAAAACAATGGTATATAATTTTTTTAAATTAAAAATATTTTTTACCTGGTACAGGCTGTCTCTCATTCCATTCGCTTGTGATTAAAACCTCTAGGATTTTTATGTGGTGTTCAGTATTATCAGAGCTGCAAGAGATGAATTAGACAGTAAGAACTAGGAAAAATGCAAAAGTTTACATTAGTATTATTCAAAAAACATTGGAAAAATTTATAACAATGCCCTCCACATTAGAAGTAAGGTCAAGAAATTAATTAATTAAACTTCCTTTGTATATAGCTAACACATGTTTACAGTGCAGAATATAATAAAGATGACCCATGTACCTTGCTATCTGGAATTTGAAAAGCAGAGGGCTGAAAATTTCAGCCAGAGATCTTGCATTCAAGAGATTTTTACTGGAGGCTTGACAAAGTCTGAGGAAATGTTTGAGCAAATATTGGAATGTGAGCCAATACTGGGGAGGTATATTTGGAGATCTGATGAGTTTCTTCAGCAACTGAGCATATTCCTCTGAGCTCTGCACTTCTGCAAGCAAACAGATAAAAGGATCTTGATATCAGAACAGTAACATTCAACAAGTAAAATGAAACTATATATAACTCCTTTGGAAGCATCAATCTTACAGAAAAAAAAAAAATTCTGTCCTTCATTAGTGCCTGTGGAATGATTGCTGGAGGTGACTTATTGATATGTGTGTCCCACCCCCGCCTTAAGGGAAGGTGAACCTCCAGGGTGGAATGCAGTGGATATGCAAGAAATCTGTTCCATAATAATTCCCTAAGAAACATAACCTGCAACCTTAGATGTTAGCAACACCAGGGGAGCTTGGCACGCTGATCCTAAGAGAAGCAACACGGAGGGTGGAGTGGAGTGGAGACACTGCGGCCAGGCTCTGTGATATCACTGCAGGGACAGGGAATTGGAACTACTGGAACAAGAATGGAAGGTCCCTGCACTGAATCCACTGAAGCAAGGAGGTGAAATAATGGGGGTTCTGTCAATGCTATGGCCTTACTTCTGATTTATATCATAAGTGCCCAGTTCTGGAGTAATGACATGCAACACCATGTCCTCTGGGTGAACTTTGCTCATTATAATCTCATTATAATACCAAAACACACCTCCATCCCAAAAGTTATCCACCTTCAAGGTGCGACCACCCCTCACTGAGCATGCGCTCTGAATTTTCCCTAGCATATACCTTTAAAAGCAAAGTGAGAGAACTTTATACCAATCAAAGTAAAGGTATGTATGACTAGAGTCACTCAAGCTCCACCTAAAAAATAAGAAAATATAAAAGGGCTTAAGAGAGGAGGAATGCTAGGGAAGACACCATCATAGACAAGTCAAGAGGACATCGCTGGCTTCTGGGATCAGTCGATGGGCTGAACCTCTCTTTCCCCCCATAGGGACACCTATTTGGTAAGATTCGAACCCTCGGTTATACCGAGTGCTTCCCTGGGAAACTTAGAAATCTCTATAGAGTTTTCCCATAATTTAATGTGCTTGTAGTCAACTGTATTATTATTTGCATGTGCTTTGCAGACAGTGTATTTATCACCAGCAATCCAAAAGAACCTGTAATCCTGTCACTTTAATAAACCATGCTGCTCATTAATCTAGCCGTTCATTAACATGACCAAACTCCCTAAGTCTTGTAATTCTCATGCATTGAACACGGCTAAGCTGAGAGTGCAGTACGCTATTAGTGCATCTGTCATCGTGATAATTCAACATATTGAACGCAACCAGACTTATAGCGTTGAATTGGACATAGCTCAGAAATTAAACCTAGCCACCCCCAGCCCCTCTGACATCTGAGGATAAGCTGGAATGCAAGGGGGTTTATTTTCTGCCAAACTTTTTTATGCTTTAATGCAACAGTGCCGTAAGACTTGTTTCTTCTTTTGAAAAAAGTGAAATGCTCAGGAAAGAGTAAAGAACAAGTATTTAAAAGTCAAATGGAAACAGATATGCATTTTGGTAAAAACCACAATGTGTTCAGAGTGTACTGCTAGAAGTCTGTCTTGTGTTTAGCGTCACACATGATTGGGTAATTCTGAGATGCACTAGATAATTCTCACAGGTACTGTTCTAACTTTGAAGGTTACCAGTAACAATATCCTGTCCTGAGACATATAACAGAATATTTGGCCCACGTGCTGAAAGCCTATAAGCTGTACTTGTTTGAAATGACCACTGTAGATGATGAATATCTTACACGCATGTATTTGTCACTTCATAATCTGCAACTCCCAACGTACTGCAGAACACCATGACCTCTAATACATTTACTTTGTCAGCACTGATAAAAAGTTAAAAATTAGCTTTCTGAATACAGATAAATCCTTGATTGCCCCCCCGTTTTTATATAGTCATTCTATTTACTAAAATGAAGAGAACTGTCTTATCTCTTATATTTTTCATTATGTTTACCTAAATAGATAAGTTAATAATGCATGTCTAGATTTGAATTGAAACAGCTTTCATCAAAAACAGTGAAAGTATATATTTTTTCTGAGATGCTGCCAGGTTGTGCAGAATCTTCCATGTTCTGTGGATGACAGATGGACCACTGGATATTCAGAATCCTAACAAAAGCTTTTTGGTTTGACATTTGAAATAATTTGATATTCATACCTTGAGCTACAGAAATCATGTCACTGTAAACAGCTGCTGGAATGATGGGATTTGGCAGGTCCAGGAGATACCTCTTGAGAGCATCTGATAAAGTATGCACATCAAATGTCTCTAAATCCAACAGAGAGGCATCTAAAGGGAAAGAGCAACATACTTTTTAGACATTAGAACCTAGTAAAAATACATAGGCTCATGATATTAATACTTTATACCAAGCCAAAACTGCTAACTTATATCTGGTTTACAGGGAACAACTTGTAAGAAAGAATCTAAGACACCAAAACACATCTTTGAGATGAAGAACATACAGTGCTCAACACCATGCCTAGGCCTTTGGCATCTGATGAACCAAATGGCTTCCAAAGCTTTCTGTCATGTACAGTGCAGGGCTGAAGTCAGAATAATGGTAGTGACTTGCTGTAAGTTGGCAGTGTTATGGAACATCAGAGTATTTTTAACAGGTCTTTGTTTTACCTGTAAATATTTTGTGTAAGAAGTAAGTTTTAATCAAGGGTTTGGGCAAATGCAGCTTCTCTACTGGTAGCTACTTCTATTATGACTGGAAGCTTGATTAACAACTTGGGGCCCCAAGTCTGTAAACATTTATGTGAGTCGAAACAAATATACATGTGCAGAACTGGGTGCTTGGTAATTTATGCAGCAGTTAGGATTTATCTTGTAAAACCTGATATCCTTCCAGCATAGTTATGACTTGGGCTAAGGTTTGGGAGTGTCACACTGTGCTGGTTTTGGCTGGGATACGGTTAATTTTCTTCATAGTAGCTAGTATGGGGCTAGGACTACTTGTTAGCATTGGAGCAAGGAATATCAGCAGCAAAAATAAAAATAGGAAAATATAGAAATGCTTACTTAATGCAAGCAAGATTAGGTTTCTTCTTAAAACATGAAACTGGTGCAGTAAAGTCCTAAATGTTTACAGAAAGATCCATATTTGGTACAAGAATTTAGAGATATTAATGCTGACCAACTTTCTAGGCTAGCCAAGTCCCCTGTAAAATATTTCCTGAACCTATTTGGCCAGTTTAAACCAAATTCAACAGGGAGGTAGAGGAATCAGATATATGGTGTGTCTACATGTACTGTGAAAAAAGGCAGCCAAGAGAGGGTAGCGAGACACTTAGTGTTCTACCACCTCCTTCCTGTTTTCCCTGAAGGAAAGCTTGCAGTATGAGCTCAATCCTTATTAGACACCAAAGAATCCACATGAGGAAAAAAGACATTATGAATGGCTCAGATGATAAAAAACTTGCAGTGTGGGTATGAATTCTACAAGAGCAATTATGTGTCAGAGAATCCAACCACAAATTCATAAGAAATAGTTTTAATTAGTTCTGTTGCTCACAGGATGTTTTTTATTTCATAAGCCAAGTTAAGTCCTGGTTCTCTCAGTGTTGACCCATTCTCTGAAGTATATCCCAAATTATTATAATGAATACAGGAGTCAGAATAAACATGGTACTCTGCAACTCTTTGGGTGTAATGTCATAAACAGACCTGAACTCTTCCATCTGCCGAGCTGGCAAGATGCAAGTCAGCTTTGATTTTGGAGCTAGATAGCATTGTGTTGAAGCTAACAGGCAGTTATCCAATTAATATGGAAAACATTTTAACCATAAGCAGAACAGCACACTAATGGAGTCCACAACTTTGAGACCAGAGCCGACTTGCACTCTGCTAATTCAAGAGAGTAAGCAAAGACCAGATCTGTCTGTATCCATGTGTCTGAATACCCACTGCACTGGCTCTGTCCTGGAAGATTCTGATCCTATCTTAAAGAGAACTAAGAAAGATATATTGTTACTTGTAGGGTTCAATTATATGGAACTTAGTTATCGGGCCTGAAAGTAGCTCATGGTCACAAGAGTGTTCCAGACACCTTTAGAAGGCTATGAACAGACTAAACAAGAAGATAGAAAAAGAAAGATCCCAGTTAGAAAAACACAGGTGCACATTCCACGATAAAGGGAACGTGGCACAAACAACCTCAATTCAGGGGCTTATCTCGACCAATTGGACTAAGACAAGTCTTGCATGCTCTAACTAACATAGCCAATTATGTCCTGTGTTTATGCGTGTGTACAGAGTGAGTATAACTAACTGTATCTTATGTTTATACACGTGGACAGTATCGATGTAACCAATCACCGCTTATGCTTGTGCACGTGGACACCAAATGCTTGCATGCAGCAGCCAATCAAAGCTTCTAAACAACTTAGAGAATTGTATAAAAATGATCGGCTAAGCTCAATAAAGTGACGACTTTAATCATCATATTGGTGTTCTATTGTCCGGGCCCCGCACGGAATAATCCCTAAACCCTACAGTTACTAAAGGGTAAAGTCCTGTTTTCCTTTCTCAAACCTAAATACATTTTAAATAAGAATACATGTAAACCACAAGTTCTTGATCTCAGGAAATAGACAAACCTTTCTTAAAAGTACACCTCAGTTTAGAGACTTAACAAGGGATTCAGATAAATTAAGAGATACATTGATATTGGTGCCATAGAAAATCTGTATTTATCTGGACTGAAAAAATATAATTACAATAGTAAAAATATGGCTTAGGCTGCTAGCACCACATGCATATCTCTTCTCCCTGCTTGCACTCATATACTCCTTCACTCCCATCACAATCAGCAGAGGACAGGATGCTCTTTTGATCTGAAGGAACAGACAACTCATAGTATCATCTCTTGTTCATTTTGTTAATATTTGCAATTACTAAAAATAGAGCGAGCTAATTCACGGTTTGAGTTTGTTTCCTTTGTCCCTTTGGCAACATGGCATGTAACCAGTTTCATTTTCTAGCCCTTGTATTTTTGTGCTCTTTTATGCAAGTGGAAGTTCACACCGCACATGGCACCCCAGCTTGCAAGGGCATGGTCAAGCACTCCTCCTACAACAGCTCCTGATCTCTCATAGTGCAACTGAGTGTTGCCATGCCAGTATATTCTGGCCTGAAGTTGAAAAAAAGAGTACCAAAAAGAGAAGGAAGCATATTTCAGAAAAGTTGAACAGGTACTTGATGTTAGTGGTGTAGCTACATTTTACTGTCCAAAACATGAGAACCCAGCCTACTGCAGCAACATCAATTCTCTCTTTCCCCTCCAGCATCAGCTTGGTAGCAGGCAGGGAATGTGGAGCTATTGCCTCTCCATCTACTGGACCAAAAAAATGCATGCACAGAACTGTATGTAAACAAATGGTCGTTTGTTTACAAAATATTAACCTGCAGCCTTACAAGAATAGTGTATCTTTACCTTGCTTCTGAACAAAACACCTTTTTTTTCTGTACAGCTAGATTTTCAGTCCTCGAACAAGCAAGTTACCAACAAATGATTAAAATAATTATTCTTGGAAAAAGAACCATGCAGTGGAGCCATGAAAAAAACCCCAACCTGTAAAAGTGAAAAATACCTTTCCTATTAAGTGTAAAAGTTAGAAACCTTTTTTTACTTATATTTGTCTTTTTAATATTATATTATTCAGAACCAGCTCATATATAAGCTGAGTAGGGGAGCAAAGAAAACAGGATCCATCTGACCACAAAATCTGTATAGTGCTTTAAAGAAAACTGTACTTACCACATTCAAGAATTTGTCTTAATTCTGCTGAGCTGCTTGAGCCTTGTGTTCCATACAAAGTTGAGCACTCCAGATCTTCAAAACAAAATTGATGGGATACATTAAAATTCCAGTTACTGTTGCCATGAAACAATATATTTCTGTTTTCCTCAAATAAGTACTTACAGTATAAATTAGCAACATTCTCCTCATCATCCTCCTACCGCCTACTAGACTAAGGAATGTGATTGCTTTTTAAGGCTGTAAGACACCTCTTTGTACATGCAAACTGCTGGGTCTGCAGAAAGAGCTGGCCAAAGAAGATCAGAGATGCTGGCAGTCCCACATATTCTGTACAACTCTCCATGGGCTGACTGTAGAAGGCCAGGACTAGGAAACAGATTCACATATCCCAGGGAAGAAAACAGCTTGCATGAACAACATGGGAGCCAGATCTTCCTTTACACTATACATGCTAGCTGGAAACACCAGGTCCTTCAGGTGGATAATAAGTGAGCAGTCTGAATCATGATACCACACAGGAATGGGAGAGGGACATGAAAAAAGTTCTGACACATCCTAATTAGCTTTAAAGATTTAACTGAGACTTATAAGTTACAAACGTGCCTAACCTTTGGCACCCTATGCAGTCAACAGAGACAGAGAGTCCCTTCTATGGGACTGGTAACTCTTAGGCTGCCTTTGACTATCTGTAGAGCCTATAACCTCACAGTGTATGTAGGGCGAGTGTCACATTACTGATGTGAGAGAAAATGTCTGTATATGTCACATAATATGCCTGAGAATCCACTTGAATAAAAGACACCAATACAATGTTTTCATATGAAAGATACTGTTTACTAGTTCCCTACTTCAGAGAAAATATAGAAGACACAAGGAAAGAGACTATACCCAAGGATGCAGAGCACTGACAATTTAATAGTATCAGTGGCATTTCCTGGAAGCAGTGTTTGCTTATGCAAACTGTTGCTAAACTTTAGACCTTTTCATTGATATTAGCAAGCTCCTACTCATTCAGGAAAGGCTTATGCTCTCTTAAAGTGTCACAGCACTATGTGAGAACCCACGTCCCCAAGGACAGCAGACTGAGTCTGATCAGAATACCACTTTTCCTCTCGCTCCCAGGCTGTAAGGCCACTGAATGAGCAGGACCCACTGGGCTGCTCCTTACCTCACCAGGACTATGAAGGTGAAATCAGAGGAGAAGCCAGGAGGAGACATAAAGGGCAAAAGAGGCAGGACATAGTAGAAGAAAGGGGAAATCCTCAAAAGGATGGAGAGACATCAAAATGGAAAAGCAGGAGATCAAAAAAACATAAAAAAACCACTGGCTGGCTTAGCATACAGCTGCAATAAAGAACTGACTCCTGAAGTATAAAAACAGTTCTTGTAACTTTTTCATATTTAATTCTTTTTTTTTTCCACTTTGGGGCAACACATTACTTGTTTGGCCTTGTATCCAATCCAATGTCATGATGGCATTTCCATAAGCAACTTAAGGTGCTCATTTCCATAAGCAACTTAAGGTGTTCATCGATTAGGAAAAAAAAAAAAGCAATACCAAACCATTATCCCTTACCTTTCAATAATACTTATATTAGTTGAGTTATTAAATGTCATTTGAGGTAAGCTTTGGTTTTGCTTCTACAGTCCAAGTAGCCGCTACTGAGCAGAAACCAATACAACAAACCTTAAATGAGATTATTTTCATATCTGTTGAGTAATGATGAAATGCATTAGCAGCTCTAGGAAGGGGAGATGCCAGCCCTGGATCTGATCCTGCAGTCTTGGGTCACACAAGTAAGAAAAAGCCTTGGTAGATCATTCTTCAGCTTACCTTTCTTTTCAATTGTCTCCACTATCTTGATGAGGATTGGTGGAGCAACATTAGGAGGTGCAAACTGCTCCGTAAGATCTGGAAGTGAAAAAGCTGTAAAAAAAAAAAAAGAAGGAAAATAAGCTAAGCTACAATTAAATGCAGTTTCTGTTTATGAAAGTCATGACACATAGTGCAACCAGTTAATTTTTAAGTACTGAACAAACATCCCATTTGTCAGGCCTAAATGAGAACACTCTGCAACTAATCAGAAAGCAAATAAAAACAATGACAATTGCATTTTTACAGCATTTTCTTTCAGAGACCTCAGTCAGTCCTAGAATCACCCTCTATATTACCTAGGAAAAGAAAATACAATAAAAGTTTGCAACCTATGGATAGTAAGAAATACAATGCAAGGATGAAAATTAAAAAATCTTCTGGTCTGAAATATACACCCAGTGTGCTGGGAGTTGCTGATCCCCTGGGTAAAATACACAAAGGCCTGAAATAGCAGTAGAAACAAGTATTTAATTGTATTGGGTTTGCATGGCAAGGTTTTGGTAGCAGGGGGGCTACAGGGGTGGCTTCTGTGAGAAGATGCTAGAATGAGACAGGGAGCCAAAGGAACCTTAGTAGATATAGTAGATATATGGATGTAGATAGGAACTGTTTAATAATTATCTAGCTTATAATGAAGTTAAAGAAATTTCAATAGAGGTAGACATGGCCCAAGGGGATGAGAAGTGATGCTTAATGTTTGCATTGTTGGCCCAAGGGGATGAGAAGTGATGCTTAAAGTTTGCATTGTTGAGGCTGGCTGGGGCAGGAGATAGTCCCTGATAAGAAGAAGCAGTTGACCCCAAGAACCAGCCAAGACTGGCCTTGTGACTTCTTGGAACTAATTTTAATATGAAGCGGGGATAGATCATGCCTATGTATAGGCATATTGTGAAACTCTATGTATATGTAACACTTGACTGTATAAATTTGAAGCAAACTGCCGAGTCAGGCGCGCACGACTTTGGTGGGACTACCCCCCGTGCTGCCCAGTGCTGAATGAACATACCTACTTTACAATCTCACTGATTGTGGAGTCTGTTTTCCGCACGTCAAGAAGCTTCCCCCATGTCTGATAGAGCCAATGCCAGCTGGCTCCAAGACAGACCTGCTGCTGGCTGAAGCTGAGCCAATCAGCAATGGTGGCAGCGCCTCTGTGATAACATATTTAAGAAGGGGAAAAAACTGCTGCACAGCATCAGCAAGAAGAGAGAAGAGTGAGAACATGTGAGAGATACAACCCTGCAGACCCCCAGGTCAGTGAAGAAGGAGGGGGAGGAGGTGCTGCAGGCACCGGAGCAGAGATTCCCCTGCAGCCCGTGGTGAAGATCACGGTGAGGCAGGCTGTTTCCCTGAAGCCCATGGAGGTCCACAGTGAAGCAGATATCCACCTGCAGCCCGTGGAGGACCCCACATCAGAGCAGGTGGATGTGCCCGAAGGAGGCCATGACACCTTGGAGAGCCTGCGCTGGAGCAGGCTCCTGGCAGGACCTGTGACCCCACGGCGGACCCATGCTGGAGCAGTTCGTGGAGAACTGCAGCCTGTAGGAAGGACTCATGTTGGAGAAGTTTGTGGAGGACTGTCTCCCATGGGAGGGACCCCATGCTGGAGTAGAAGAGTGTGAGGAGGAAGGAGTGGCAGCGAAAACGTGTGATGAACTGACCACAACCCCCATTCCCCCTCCACTTGTGCCACTCAGGGGGAGGAGGTAGAGAAAATCGGGAGTGGAATTGAGCCCAGGAAGAATGTGTTTTAAGATTCAATTTTATTTCTTATTATCCTACTCTGATTTTGACTGGCAATAAATTAAATTAATTTCCCCAAGTCGAGACTGTTTTGCTTGTGACGATAATTGCTGAGTGATCTCTCCCTGTCTTTATCTTGACCCACAAGCCTTTTGTTATATTTTTCTCTCCCCTGTGCAGCTGAGGATGGGGGAGTGATAGATCAGCTTTGTGGGCATCTGGCATCCAGCCAGGGTCAACCCACCACATTCATACTCGTACAAAAGTTCAATGATAACTTCTGTTTGTTTTCATTTTTTCAAGCATAATAGGTTCAATGGTATAGTTGTCTTGAAGCAAGAACTTCCTTTTCTAGAATGACTGGTTAAGAATAAATAGTGGTATAATCATAAGGGAACATTTTGCATATTCAAGCAAACCTGCATACAGATTTTATACAAGGTCAGTTTTCACGCAACGCAGTTTCTTCACTGAGAGAATACACTGTATAAAGGAATGATCTGGCTCTGTGATGTGAGAGATGATCTATCTCTAAATGCACTATTTTTGCCCAAAGAGTAATTCACAAGTTTTAGAGTGGTCCCGTTTAACTCTTGGAAAGCAAGAATGTTTACATAAAGATATTATTAAACTACTGCCAGAGACATCTGGCATACTTTGATGGGTTATGATTGACAAACTGTCCTGGTTTCAGCTGGGATAGAGTTAACTGTCTTCCTAGTAGCTGGTACAGTGCTATGTTTTGAGTTCAGTATGCAAAGAATGTTGATAACACTGATGTTTTCAGTTGTTGCTAAGTAATGTTTAGACTATAGTCAAGGATTTTTCAGCTTCTCATGCCCAGCCAGCGAGAAAGCTGGAGGGGCACAAGAAGTTGGCACAGGACACAGCCAGGGCAGCTGACCCAAAGTGGTCAACAGGGTATTCCATACCATGTGACGTCTCATCTAGTATAGGAACTGGGAGGTGGGGGCAGGGAATCACCACTCGGGGACTAACTGGGTGTCGATCAGCGGGTGGTGAGCAATTGCACTGCGCATCATTTGTACATACCAATCCTTTCATTATTGCTGTTGTCATTTTATTAGTGTTATCATTATCATTATTAATTTCTTCTTTTCTGTTCTATTAAACCGTTCTTATCTCAACCCACGAGTTTTACTACTTTTCCCAATTTTCTCCCCCATCCCACTGGGTGTGGGGGGAGTGAGTGAGCGGCTGCATGGTGCTTAGTTGCTGGCTGGGGTTACACCTCGACACAAACAAAACTTAATGATTGAAGTAAAAGTTGCCAGTTGCCTAAGTGATGGTGATCTCTGCCCAATTAAACTCATCATGGAAAAACAGAAAACAGTTCTTAAACACACATGCATGTATGTGCCTATATGCATATGCTTACACACATGCACACATACGCACACAGTGTATTTCTAGAAGACTTAAAGTGAACAAAATTGAGGATAACTAACTAGAAGGAGAAAAAAATCCCCAGTAAAATATGAACGGAGTTTTTAATGAAAAAATTTTATATAGCCAAAAAATTAAATATACCACACTGTGGACACATATTTAGCAGTGTCCGGACAAGATTGCTTATACCTCAGTACAGCAACGCCAAGCAATCCCTTTTTCACAGGTTTAATAGGGGGTTTCACTGACATTAACAAAGTTTAAGAACTTATTGATGGAGACCCCTGTGCAGCAGGTCATGGACTCAATGGATGGGAATGCCTGGTTTCCACGGATCGGGCATTCACCCTCATTGCCACCCCAGGAATCACAAATTCTGGGGTCCCTGAATACAGATTGGTGTAGTATTATCTGATTTACTGTTAGATGTAGATAGTATTAGACACACAACCTTACAAAATAGAGCTGCTCTTAAATCATTAGTTAAGATAGTTTTGATTTATCTTGTAGTGGTTTGGGGTTTTTTTTTGTATTTTAATTTGTGTACCTTGTAGGTTGCCATGTGTTTAAAAATTAATTGATAGATCAAGTAAGGCTGTGTTAATTGACGGAAAACAAAAAAGGGGGAATTGTGGACACATATTTAGCTAATGGTCACAAGAGCATTCCAGACGCCTTTAGAAGGCCTTGAACAGAATAAACAAGAAGACAAAAAAAGAAAGATGCCAATTAGAAGAACACAGGTGCGCATTCCACGATAAAGGGAACTTGGCACAAAGAACCTCAATTCGGCAGTTTATCTTGACCAATTAGACTGAGACAAGTTTCGCATGTTTTAGTTGATATAACCAATTATGTCCTATGTTTGTGTGTGTACAGAGTTAGTGTAACCAATTATATCTTATGTTTATGCACGTGTACAGTGTTGATATAACCAATCATATTTCATGCTTGTGTGTGTGTACAGTGACTTTGCAGAATATGTGACTATAAGTATGTGTGTGTTTTAGCAATAAAGGGTCATCTGTCGTCTGCTTTCAAGATTACAGGCACCCGTCTACTTCAATCTCCTCATCACACAACTGAGAAAGCAGACAATTTTGGCTATGAATTCACCCTATTTTGGAAGCAGCAATTACATAACTTTCTAAAAACGCAAACAATTTAAAAGTGAGAAAGACAGCAAGGAAGGTACAGAAGAAGTTTGGAAGTGCAGAAAATTGAGAGAAATGAAAGAAAGTAATTATTTATTATTTACGAACTAGTAATGGAAGTGGAGCATACTGGGACACTGAGACATCCCTTGCAAAAAGAAGCACAATGATGGTACGATAATGATGAAATATTTTCTAGTCCAGTCATAACTGAGAAGGACATTAGAAAAACATCTGTTAGTCATAACAGTTTAACTTAGGAGGCCCAGAAAATGAGCATTCAGGAGTCCCAAAAGAGTTGCCTGAGGAGATCTCTGGCCTGCTGATGTTACTTTTTAAAGACTCGTGGAAAATCAGAGCAATTCCTGGGGAACAAGAGAGTTCTAATGCTTGATCCGCACTCTGAAAGGACAAGTAAGATCACCCCAATGACTACACGCTATTTACATTATCAATACTGTGCGAAATAAAGGAAAACCCGATACTAGACTCATATGATAAAGCAATAATAGACAGCACTAAAACTAAGGATTGTCTGCATAGCTTTTTAGAGGATAGGTTCTGTTAAAAACCACACTACTTCCTTGATGGCACCATAGTTAGCTGAAAAATGCAAATGAGTAGACATAATAAACTCTAAAGTTCTGTCAGATAGTTGACTTAGCTACACCTATATAACATGTGCTTTTTTTGTATTTAGCTTTTAATCACAGTGTTATACTGACCAGCAGATCTCCAAATATAGTTACTAATGCAGAACAACCTACTCAGGGAAGGAATGGACTTTTCATCTCTTTACATCTTCAAACCACTTTCAGGTGCCATATGGAACACCTCTTTTAGCATAACATCATATCTGCTTTATCAAACACAAATTGGGCTCAACTGGAAGATGCTGCAGTCCAAGCAGCCTCTGCTGAGGCATGCTGAAATACAGATGATTTGATCTGTAGTATTCATATCAAATAGTTCCTTTTGACCCCAAGCCATGAATCTATCTTATGGAGAACAAATCTATTGAAAGAATAAATGAAGGATCAGATCAGAATCACATCAAAGGGTGATGTATGAAAGTATGAAGTATGAAAATACTCAAATTATGAGATACTAATAGATTTACAGAATGCTAAGGGCATAAAATGCATCCTTTACATGGTAGCAGAGGAAGAACAGGTTTTAAGAACAGAGTTTACATATTTTTACTTATGAAAATAACTCTCTGCTCCATTAGGTAGCTAGTTACATTAAGAACCTTTCTCTGTCTTAAGTAACAGCAATGAAATTGCATCATCACTGAACAAAGATGCTCATCTCATAATTCCAGCTGGAGGCAGCATGCAGCTAACAGTCTAACAGTCTAAACTGAAATTGAGGAAAGAAAGTAGAGACGAAGAAGAAGAAATAGAGACAGAGGATGGAAGTCAAATCTGACCGACATTTGAAACATTTCAGGTGATAGCATGGCAGTTCAGGGATGGTCCATCCAGGGTACTGAGCTGCTATTCTTCATTTCAGACAGCAAAGAGAACTATGCTTTCTCGCACGAACCAAATTGTGCCTTGAAACAATGGCAAGAGATACACTACAAATGCCTATAAACAAGGTATATTTAGAAAAATAATTCCATTTCCCATGAGATTTAGATGTTCTACACAAGGGATGGAGTCCAAGCAAACTAAAAAAGAGAACCTAGTGTGAGGGGAAGACTTCAGTTTGTGGGAAGAAGCCCTTGCAGGGTGAAGAAAGACACTACAAAACCCAGTTTGTCTCCATGGGACATAAAGAATGGGGTGGATGTAGACCTTACCCAGGTTACCTAAACAGAGAGTGCCTCTTCCTGCAACCTACCTGACACTCCATGCTTTTCATCTACATGTTAAGCAGGATCTTAGTTTTTAAACTAGGTTTGTATTACAATCTGTTACTGAATCTATTTGCTGTACAGTATTCTCAGATCAATAATATCCTTTGTAAAAAAAGCTTTTGGAAGCTACACATTCACCTTTATATTCATATAAAATCTGTAATATGTCTACAGAACATATGTATGTAAACCAAACATCATGTTGGTTAAAATGAAAGATTTCCAACATTCCTCTGCTACCCTAAAATATGCAATTGGAAAAAATATTAAAATATGATGAGTTTGGAGGATTTATGAAGTCTCTTCCTCCCTATACCCCATTCCTCTTCTCCAAAACTAGAAAATTCTATCTACCAGAGACATTGCTGAAATTTTAGATATAAAAAGAGCATTTAAAATAATGACAATCTATTCCATACATACATAAATTGTAAAATACTTATGAATTTGACTGAAAACTCAGGATATTCATCTCTCTCTCTCAATGCTATGCACACACTGGCCATTATAAGCTTTATAGCAAAAAGACACACACAAACACATATGTTACTGATTTGTTATTAGTTAGAATTAATCATATTTAATTTTAATAGGAATATGGAACAATAAGAAATATTTTAGCAAAATTATATATTGCATTCTATATATTTAACCAACAACTAACAGCTGCTGTGAAATCCCCTGTGTAGCCCTGTACCAAGGCTGGAGGAATTGGTTAAAATCATCTAGTAGGAACATTTAGAACTTAGATAACAGATGTCAGAATTTCAAATTAATAGGAACTTAGGAACTTAAGAAAATGTATTATGTGTAACTATAAGAATTCGAGTATTGTCTAAAATCAGTTAACCACGGAAGCTTTGGTAAAGATTTACTTCGATCTAATTAACGAGAATTCCAATCAGTAGAGTTAAGTGAGATTAACCAATGATTGTTTTAGTATAAGAATATTGATAAGGTGGTGTGACTGAGGGCCAATCACTAGAAATATTAAATTCAAGAATTAACATTGAATGTATTTTATGTAAATCTAATACATGATGGCAAAAATCGTACTGCGCAGAATCACATGAAAGGTCAACTATCGGACAAAGTGAGGAAGACTATGGAAGACCACCAGAGGGCTTCTGAAGACCACCAGAGACCTTCACTGTGCCTGCGTAAAGGACATTTACATATGCTAAGAACTTCCCAGAAATCTAATGAATATGCATAACATTTCTCAGAAATCTAATGAATATGTATGAATAAGTTTAATATAAGGTGTATGATTTTGGTGTTCAGGGGTGCGTGGTTCGTGAGAGGACTCGCCCGCGCACCCGGCCGTTAATAAAGAAGTGTCTGCTTATCTACACTAAATTGGTGTTGATAAGTTCTTTATTCCGAGTTTTTCGGTAACAGTTTCTGGCGACCCAGATGGGACCTCGCTGAGAGAGACCGGAGGAGTCGGGGACTTGATCGGTTCCTGCCGGCACCGAGGATTTCTCGGGGATGCCCATCGATCCCCGATCCATAAGGCTCTCTGCGACGTCCCCTGGATTTTGGTAAGACACTTCTTTTCTTTGAAATATTAAGGATAGCTATCCGGGTGGGTTGGAGTCCCACCGTATTGTAAGTGGGTTAGAGTCCCACCGTGTAGTCTGCCTGTCAGACGCGGCGAAAGCTGCGCAGGGTTGGACTGAAGGATCCTGAAGGAAGTGGAAGCCTAGGCGTCTGCCCGTAAGACATAAGCGAAAGCTATTGCTGGGTTGGACAATTTGGGAGTGGGTTAGAGTCCCACAGCTTTTGAAAATTCTGGGTTGGAGTCCCAGCTTCAAAAGCATTTTGGAAACTTTGGGTTTGAGTCCCAATTTCAAGGAATCTTTAAGAGTATATGTGTACCTTTGTGAGATATTTAGTGTATTTGGAAGTATCACAAATCAGAATTAAGAGTTGTATTACAGTGTGTTATATACCTTTGTTTAAACTAACAATTGTGGAAAGCTGTGAGTGTGAGTGTTGTAAGTGTAATTGAGCACGAAGCGAGTGTGGAGTTTGGAAGTTTTAAGTGCGAGTATACTTTGCTGATTAATAATCTTGCCAGGGGATATTGGTTATGGCTCTTGCCTGGGGAAGTCGGCTTTGTCCGTGCCCTGGACAAGTAGGTGGACTCCATTACCTGGCAACAATTGTTATTTGCATTTGTTTGATATCTGGTATTTGATACATGCATTTGGTATTTGAAACTTTGTACTTAATACTTGGCATTTGATACTTGGTTTGGTATTTGACATTTGATATTTGATTATTGACATTTGATACTTGATATTTGATATATATATGTTTAATAGATATTTGGTATCTGATATATAAAGATAATGGCATTGGCCAAATTATTTAAGAGTAAGAGTATGGGAAATTTATCCACTGATGGAAAGATACCAAAAACATCTCTGTTGGGATGTTTGTTGGCACATTGGAGTAAATTGCATGATAACTTATATAAAAATCAAATGATTGAATATTGTAAGCACTGGTGGCCCTTGTATGTTTTAGAAGATCAGGAAAAATGGCCAACAAATAGAACTTTAAGCTATAATATTATATTACAGTTAATGTTATTTTGTAGAAGAGAGTAAATGGAATAAAGTGTCATATGTAGATTTTTTTTTTCAAGTGAAAGTATCTGAAGAAGACCGGAGGGGAGTCTCCCAGTAGAACCTCTGGTTACAACTAAACTGGTAGAACAGAAAATTGAATTTGAATTGACACTAGAGTCACCTTTTTAGCTTTAAATACCTTAGAGGGAGAATTAAGTTCTGAAGAAATTGGTGGTGTTGGTGTAACAAGTGAATGAGAAACTAGACCCTTTTTTTTAAAATCTTTAACAATGAAATTAGGAAAGCAATGGGTCACTCATCAGGTTTTGTATGTGACAAATTTTTTTAAACTCCTGCTAAGGAGAAATTTATTTGAGAATTTAGAGGAAGAAATTAAATGTTAAAAATGGAGAGATTAAAATTTTAATTCCAGAAACTAAACATATCGAAGCAGTGGCTTTGTTGTTGCAGGACGGTCACCAAAGCAGAGGATCATACCAGTCAAAGTAAATAATGCTGTAATTCCAGTCGTCTGGGCTGGGGAAGTTCCTGGTAAATCCAAAAGAGCAGAGCCTGTGAGAATTGATTTAAAGCCAGGATCGAGTCCGGTAAGAATTAAACAATACCCCCTAAAACTGGAATGTCAGAAAGGGTTAGTACTGATAATATAAAAATTTCTAAAGTACAAATTGTTAATAGAATGTGAATCCAAATATAATACCCCAACCTTGCCTGTTAAAAAGGCTAATGGAAAAGATTACAGGCTGGTTCAAGACCTTAGAACAATAAATCAAATAGTACAAGATATTCATTTGGTAGTAGCAAATCCTAATACTTTGTTAACAGCCCTAACAGAGAAACAAGAATGGTTCACAGTGTTAGACTTAAAAGATGCCTTTTTCTGTATTCCCTTGGATCCCAATAGTCAAGAGCTTTTGCTTTTGAATGGGAAAATCCTGAGACTGGGGGAAAAAAATGCAATATACATGGACAGTCTTGCCTCAAGGCTTTAAGAACAGCCCTACCATTTTTGGAAATCAATTGGCACAAGAATTAGAGATTTGGAAGAAAGAAAATAATCAAAGAATCCTGTTGCAATATGTAGATGATTTATTAATTGCAGCTGAGACGGAAGAACAATGCACAAAGTTAACTATTAACTTTTTGAACTTTTTGGATATCAGTGGATATCGAGTGTCAAAGGAAAGGGCCCAAATAACCCAGAGAGAAGTAACTTATTTGGGTTTTGAAATCCTGAAAGGGCAGAGACAATTAGGAGCTGAGAGAAAGGAGGCAATTTGTCATCTCCCTGAACCTAAGACTCTAAAAGAATTGTGAACATTTCTGGAATGGTTGGGTGGTGTCACCTGTGAATTGCAGATTATGGCTTGCTGGTCCGACCTTTATAGGAGCAGCTCAAAACCTCAAACAATGGATTTATAGATTGGACTGATGCTGGGAAAGTTGCTTTTAAACAACTAAAACAGGCTTTAATGGAGGCGCCAGCCCTAGGCCTGCCAGATCTCACAAAGACATTTGAACTCTTTACTCATGAAAGAAGAGGTATAGCTCTGGGTGTCCTGGTCCAATATCTGGGACCAAGTCAGCGAGCTGTGGCCTACTTCTTGAAACAATTAGACAATGTGAGTCTGGAATAGCCTGGTTGTCTGAGAGCCGTTGCTGCAGCTGTGCTACTGATCCAGAAAGCTTGTAAGTTCACCTGAAGACAAAAGATTACTGTGTATGTTCCTGATATGATAACTATTGTGTTAAAACAGAAAGGGGGCACTGGTTATCCCCTAATAGAATGCTGAAATACCAAGTGGTGTTGCTGGAACAAAGTGATGTTTACTTAAAAACTACTACTGTTGCCGAAAACTCGGAATAAAAACTTATCAACACCAATTTAGTGTAGATAAGCAGACACTTCTTTATTGACGGCCGGGTGCGTGGGTGAGTCCTCTCACGAACCACGCACACCTGAACACCAAAATCACACACCTTATATTGTGCTTACTCATACATATTCATTGGATTTCCGGGAAATATCATGCATATTCATTAGATTTCTGGGAAGTCATTAGCATATGCAAATGTCCTTTACGCAGGCACAGTGAAGGTCTCTGGTGGTCTTCTAGAGTCCTCTGGTGGTCTTTCATAGTCTTCCTCACTTGTCTGCTTCTTGACCTTCTCTAGGTGATTCTGCGCAGTTGGTCCTTGGCAGGTAACTAACTATTTCTTGGCAGATAACCACAAGTTGCTTCACCTAACTTTTCTCTATTCCTATTAATTTTAAAATTTTGACATCTTGTGCATTCTTCTAGGTTATAATATACTCCAACAGATAAACATTATATCCAAATCATCTTAAATCTTAAGCTCGTTATCTAAGTTCTAAATGTTCCTACTAGATGATTTTGACCAATTCCTCCGGTCCTGGTACAGGGCTATACAAGAGATCTCACAGCAGCTGTCGATTATTAGTTAAATGTATAAAATGCAATAGATATATATAATTTCTGCTAAAATATTTCTTATAATTCTATATTCCTATTAAACTAAATATGATTAATTCTAACTAATAATAAATCAATAACAAATCAGTAACACTACCATCGTTAACCCTGCTGTGTTTTCAACAACTGATCAAGTTAAAGGAGAACTGGAACATGACTGCTTGTAGACAATCGAAGGAGTTTACTCCAGCCGACCGGATCTCTGAGATGTGCCACTCGAAGAAACAGATTGAGAACTGTATACCGATGGAAACAGTATTCATCCATGAAGGAGAGCGTTTATCAAGATATGCAATAATTACTACTGAGGAGGTAATTGAATCGTGAACTTTGCCTTCAAATATCTGCCCAAAAGACTGAATTGATAGCTCTTACTCGAGCACTGGAACTAAGTGAAAAAAAAAAACCACAAAAAAAACCCAAGTCAACATTTGGACAGACTCAAAGTGCTTTTGGAGTAATACATACACATGAAACAATATGGAGAGGAAGAGGACTGTTATCTGCACAAGGAGCCACCATTCAACATGCAGAACAAATACTGAAATTGTTAGAAGCCATCCGAAAACCAATAACAGTCACTATAATATACTGTAAAACACATCAGTTAAATAAGACTGTTCCTGAAACGGGTAACCGATTGGCTAATAAAGCTGCTAAAGAGGCTACAGAAAAAGACATCCTAACACTAGTTTTAGAGGAAAGTGTAAAATTGTCTAAAGAAACTCTAAATTATAATGAAAAAGATGAAGAATTAATTATTAAATTACAGACTAACAAAATAAAATAGGATAGGCTATAACACTGATAAGTCAAATAATGGTCCCACCCACAATAATAAGAGAAATTGCCCTAGCTAAACATAACAAAGTATATTGACGAACAGAAAGTAAAATATGACAAAGATTGTTTAAACAATTATAAGTGGATATAAAATTTATATATAAAATTATCCCCAAATGAGTAATAAGATTATCTTTGGAATTATTAAATAAGGAAAACTTTTTAAAAGAATTGTCTTGAAAAGAAAGATATATCCTAGTTTTAGTTGATATTTTATTGGGTGGCCTGAGGCTTTCCCTTGTCGCACCAACAAAGCAAGAAAAGTAGTTAAAGTCTTGCTCAAAGAGATAATACCAAAATTTGAAGTACCTGTAAGAATGTCATCCGACAATGGCCCTCATTTTATAACAAAGATTATGAAACAAGTTGAGCAAAGTATTACCTATAGATTGAGACTATCACACCCCATGTAGACCACAAGCAAGGAAAAAAAAAAACAAAACCCTTAAACAACAGTTGAGCAAAATTGAAAAAGAAACTAAAACCATTCGAGAGGATATGTCAGAAGATTGGCTGGGAAAAATTTTTAGCGGATTAGGATAGAATCTGAGCTCTTGGGTACAGTCTATAATCAAAACTGTTTCTGTTACTAATTGTCTTTTTGATGATCATGCTGCTATATGCTTGCCTGAAGAGACAATTTACTAACAGGATTGCAGTCAACCGCATGATCATGAGAGAGGTTCCAATTATTCCACCAGAATACAGTCCACCACCAACATATGCTGAAACAAATATTAACTCTTAAAATAGTAGTGGATAAATGTTATGTAAATAATGTGAAAGTAGTGAAATAATTTTCAACACTTTCAAAGGGGGGGAAATGTTACTGATTTGTTATTAGTTAGAATTAATCATATTTAATTTTAATAGGAATATGGAACAATAAGAAATATTTTAGCAAAATTATATATTGCATTCTATATATTTAACCAACAACTAACAGCTGCTGTGAAATCCCCTGTGTAGCCCTGTACCAAGGCCGGAGGAATTGGTTAAAATCATCTAGTAGGAACATTTAGAACTTAGATAACAGATGTCAGAATTTCAAATTAATAGGAACTTAGGAACTTAAGAAAATGTATTATGTGTAACTATAAGAATTCGAGTATTGTCTAAAATCAGTTAACCACGGAAGCTTTGGTAAAGATTTACTTCGATCTAATTAACGAGAATTCCAATCAGTAGAGTTAAGTGAGATTAACCAATGATTGTTTTAGTATAAGAATATTGATAAGGTGGTGTGACTGAGGGCCAATCACTAGAAATATTAAATTCAAGAATTAACATTGAATGTATTTTATGTAAATCTAATACATGATGGCAAAAATCGTACTGCGCAGAATCACATGAAAGGTCAACTATCGGACAAAGTGAGGAAGACTATGGAAGACCACCAGAGGGCTTCTGAAGACCACCAGAGACCTTCACTGTGCCTGCGTAAAGGACATTTACATATGCTAAGAACTTCCCAGAAATCTAATGAATATGCATAACATTTCTCAGAAATCTAATGAATATGTATGAATAAGTTTAATATAAGGTGTATGATTTTGGTGTTCAGGGGTGCGTGGTTCGTGAGAGGACTCGCCCGCGCACCCGGCCGTTAATAAAGAAGTGTCTGCTTATCTACACTAAATTGGTGTTGATAAGTTCTTTATTCCGAGTTTTTCGGTAACACATACACACCCACAATGGCAGGAACAAAACCTGCAGTTACACTCAACACAGCAATAACAGAACAATACACCTGAGTCACATAGTTATAGTGCTCAGCAACGCTGAAAAAAACATTCACTTTATCAGTGCATAGGAGATGCCATTAAAAAATTAAAATTACTTAACCTCTCACCTGTTCTAGGATTTCCTATTCATTGCATCATCTTCCATATAATTAAATCCTAGTGTTGGAGATATGCAAGAAACAAAACAAAGGATGCTACTTAACATCTGTGAGGAGTTAAGAAGGCACAACCCTGAGAGAAGGGAGTACCCAGATAAGCACAAGGGAAACTCTACTACTGATAAAGTCAAAGAGCTACTTGAACTTTGAATTAACATAGTAAAAGCCCTGCCCCCGGGTAGGGAAAGCCCCCTACCAACAGAAGCCCCTTCCTCATGGAACATGCACAGTAAAAAGGAGGACACTGTGACTTTAAGTGGAGACGAGGCTCGCGAGAACCAATAGGAACAAGGGTGACTGAGTGAAACTGTAAAAGTACTGATAACTATTGCGCGGGTTGTATAAATGTTTTCCGTGTGTTAACCGAGGTGTGCTAGCTTTGTGGAGTTACCACCTGGCACCCATCTCTGCGCAGACATGAAATAAACAAATATCTCAGCTCTGTGTGTTATCGGCTCTTTGCACACCGGGTGAAGAACCCCATTTTGGGACAAGACTAGCATCATGCTGATTTGTACTTTAAGCTTCCCAACTTTTGCACAAAATAGAAAACGATGTTCATTTAAAGTTGAAAGACCTTACAAAACACACATCTGTCAGGAAAAAAAAAAAGAGACTTAACAGTACTTATAGAACTGAATCCAGTTTATAACAATTACACAGAAGACAGCCAAATCTGGGAACACTGCTATTCATTTCCAAAATGCTGACAGGAAATGGCAGAGGGTAAAGTGAAGAAAACTATAACTAATTTTGGAAAAAAAACAATAACTCCCGGAGCCAGAATACAAGATATCCTTAAAGAAGTCCTGATTCTGGATTATGTGTTCCAGAAGAAAACTCAGCATGTATATTAAGAGATCTACAGAGGGAAAGGAAAACTTTTCAGATAGGTCACTTTCACTAAAAGAGAATAAAAGCTCACAAGCAACCTGCATTTAGTACCTGATTTCAAAAGTATCTTTTGCTTTGAAGCATGCTGTAGTACAACACAGAGGTTTGGAGAACCAAATCCACTTTTAAGAATCTGAGCAACTTTCTAGATCCCTTTGCTACAATCCAGTATCAGATTTCACCTAAAGCAATCATTTTTCCCCAAAATTCCTGTAATTTTTTTGAAATCCCACAGTCTCCAAAACATTAAGGTTCTGAAAAACTGTCATACAATTTTCATGTCTTCTTTCTAGTCACAAGTCTGGTAGTAGGTTTCCAGATAGTAAAGAAGCTTCTGATGACACATGATAAAAGCTGGATTTTCCACTAGCTCTATTTTTACCTTGCCACAGTGAGAACCAATGAGATGAACCACAAGTCAGGGTTCACTCCAATCTGCAAACTCTTCGCTCTCTCTGATACAGACAGGCCTGAACAGCTCTAAGGCAACGTGTGGGAGATAAAAGCATATCTTATGTTCAAGGGTTGCCAACACAGCTACAAAGTGCAAGATGAAACCAACACACAGCTGCACCTTTTGGAAGGGTTCTCAGTAAAAAAAGATATTTTAGAGTTAGTACCTGGCAATGACAAGTGGAAATTTAAAGCTGGAATTTGGCTTCAGACATTTCTGAGCCAAATCTTTCATTACTGCTAGAAGAATGAAAATGAATATAAAAAAATGAACATAACTTAAAATGTAACTACACACCACTGAAAGGAGTTTAATTTCTAAATATTTTACAGGAACTATATACTAATATTACTTGAATTTAGCTCTGAATCAAGATTACTCCATGCATGTTGTTCTTTTTTCAGAAATGGCATTTAAGGTTGTGCATACATATTGCATTCAATGACAACACAGCTGTACATAAAAGTCTAATATTTGAGAGCGTAGATCTTAAGATGACCATAACTGGCTTATCTGCATGCAGATATACTCTTTATGCATGCAACTGTATCCACTAACATAGTGAATTATGCATTCATATATTTATACATATCCTTGTTTTAAAGTCATATAAGATGTCCACATGTGAATGGTTTGACCAGCATTGAAATTAACTATAATAAACATAACCATATTAATTAACACAGAAGAAGAAATGCAAAAGTAAGGGTCATTGTCAAGCAAGTTGTGATAATGCCTTGTCCTGGTTTCAGCTGGGATGTAGTTAACTGTCTTCCTAGTAGCTGGTACAGTGCTATGTTTTGAGTTCAGTATGCAAAGAATGTTGATAACACTGATGTTTTCAGTTGTTGCTAAAGAATGTTTAGACTATAGTCAAGGATTTTTCAGCTTCTCATGCCCAGCCAGCAAGAAAGCTGGAGGGGCACAAGAAGTTGGCACAGGACACAGCCAGGGCAGCTGACCCAAAGTGGCCAACAGGGTATTCCATACTATGTGATGTCATGCCTAGTATATAAACTGGGGGGAGTGGGGGTGGGGGGATCGCTGCTTGGGGACTAACTGGGCATCGGTCAGCAGGTGGTGAGCAATTGCACTGCGCATCATTTGTATATTCTGGTCCGTTTATCATTATTGCTGTTGTCATTTTATTAGTGTTATCATTATTAGTTTCTTCTTTTGATATTCTATTAAACCGTTCTTATCTCAACCCACAAGTTTTACTTCTTTTTCCTGATTTTCTCCCCCATCCCACTGGGTGGGGGGTAGTGAGTGAGTGGCTGCGTGGTGCTTAGTTGCTGGCTGGGGTTAAACCATGACATGCCTCCAACAAGATTAGCCAGTAAACTATAACAAAACAAAGGCTGATCAAGCACCTAAAATACTTTTGCCAGTGGCACCATCAGTGGCATAATATATGACAAGGTGTGGACAATGGAGGATTTTCCATAGAGTTCAACACTCCTGCTTGCTATTGAAAATTCTGGGAAATGCAGGAGATAAATTGCCATCTTGATTGAAATGATTTTATTTCAGGAAATAAGCAGTTATGTACTCTACTAGGTATGGGAAATAGAATAAAAAAATGTTCCACTATTATCACCCATTTCCCCTGAAACAGAATCTGAATTTCAATAAGGATCCATAATGGCTGAATTTAATTCCTTGTCAGTATATGATGTCAAATTCAAGCGAAGATGCATTGGAAATAAGGGCAGTTTGGCATTCCTGCATAGCCTTTAAGGCAGTGGTATGAATTGAGGCAGTCCTGTGTACTCGTATGTGCTTACTGCTAGCAACCCCCAGACCAGAGAGACAGCAGTGCTTCAGAAAACTGCGCTGAGAACACACCAAAAGCTGTGCTTGTGGAAACCTGAGTTCAGATCCTGTAACACTGGAAAGCACCAGGAGGTGCCTCTGCACAGGTGACGGCGCAGCCCGATGCTTCTCACAGCCCTGTGGTGGCAGCTGGTCCAGATGCAAAGCCTTAGCCTCAGCACCTGCTTTCATCAGATGGGGCAGAAAGGCTACACAAGCCTCGCAATCCATCAGAGACTGAAAAGACTTACTGACATAAAACTCATAACTTTTAGTGAGAGGACATTTTACGGTCCATTATATGTTTCTTTATAGTCTTAGGAAGCAGCAAGTTTCTGCAGAAACTTTCGGTAGAACAGTATGAAAGAGGAAAAAAAAAACCCAAACCCTAAACCCTATGGCAAAAGTTTCCATAGAGATCTGGGCTTTGGGTTCAATGCTAGACCAAGACAGAGTCTGGTATTATAAATAAATACCAGAGAGAAGTTCAACCTGAGATTTGAGGACTGTAACCTTGCCTTGGCATTTGTAATTTTAGAGCCTAATGGCATTTACCAAAAGAACAAGCAAATCCAGTACTTAGAACTGCCTGCCTGCTATTAGCAAAAGGTTTTCAGTGGGCAAGGATGAAAGACAAGAAGGTGACAGTGAAGACAAAGTTTATGTCACTGTGTGTCATAGATAAATCAAGGACTGCAATAGATAGTAAATTCAGCTGCAACTGTTGGAAAAGAAAAAGACTTCTCCTTAGACCCTCCTGACCTAAGATGATTTGGGTTTGGCTATAGTTAAATTCTCCTAGAGGCTAAAAGCATCACTGAAAACAGCAGGAGGAAAAGCTGTTCAGGGCTCAACCACCTTCTCCAGTACTTGTTTCATTAGAAATATTTTAAAAGACAACACTATTCATGAAAAAATATGAAAGAGATTTAAGCTTCAGTGAATTTGACACATCATTACAAGTGGCTTAATAAGCCTGTCTACTATTACTTGTCTTTTATTTTTATCAGATGTCGTCAATCAGGCAGACTGCAGACTCAGAATATCACAGCCTTGGCAGCTAAAGGAGACTAGATCCAGGAGAAATGAAGAGAGGTGAAGACTATCCCAGCACTAAAAAAAGAAATGGTCTGGCCCACCAACACGATCAGCCTTTGGGCTCACAAGAAGCCCATTTTTACATAGGTGGAAAAACATCTGTGAGTCAAGATTTATTGTGACATGAATGATCCCAAAGCTATGAAAAGCTTATAAGAAAGATGGGGACAAACTTTTTAGTAGGGCCTGTAGCAGTAGGACAAGGGGTAATGGTTTTAAACTAAAAGAGGGTAGATTCAGACTAGATATAAGGAAGAAATTTTTTACAATGAGGGTGGTGAAACACTGGAACAGGTTGTCAAGAGAGGTGGTAGATGCCCCATCCCTGGAAACATTCAAGGTCAGGTTGGACGGGGCTCTGAGCAACCTGATCTAGTTGAAGATGACCCTGCTCATTGCAGGGGGGTTGGACTAGATAACCTTTAAAGGTCCCTTCCAACCCAAACTGTCCTATGATTCTATGAAAAGGAACAGAGAAATTATGCCTGCTGGTGAACTTAGGTGCCTGGAGTACAACCAGGAAGCTGGATGGAAATACTGCTGATTCTAAATTCCTGTCAGAAAGTCCTTCAATACTATGCAGTCAGCCCAGTTTACTTCTTCCATCAGTCAGTAGGTGTTGAGTATGAACTAGAGGATGAAGTGACAACTTCATTCAGATGTTCTCCATTAATGGTACACTGAAGATTTTAGCCACAGAAGGAAATACAGATCTGTACTGGAAAAACGGTTTATCAAATCAGCTGTCAGTCCTCTTTTTCCTTCATCTGCAATGGAGAAACACATGAATAAAGCAGAACACCCTTCCTAGGGCATCTCAATGACAACATTTAACTCTGATGGATAAACAGTACTCTGTTAATATGCTTCTGGACTTCAAACAGCTTTTTAAAGCATTCATATTTCTGCTGTAATCCTACATCAGTAATACAGAGTGACAAGAACTTTTCAAAAGGGCTTATTCCAAAAGATAATGACTGCAGAAGTTTTCACCAACGTGACCTTCTGAACTCCAGTCAGTCCCAGTGTACTGCTCAAAACGCAAAGTGAGCATCTGTAGAATCCTGTACATGAGGTAGGTACTGACAACATTGACTATAAGCTTGAAAAAGGGTACTTCAAACTGATTTTTGTAGAAAAACGTACACAATTTGTTAGAATATATGTGGTATGTAACAGAATACGGCCATGCAGTCATTTTTCCAGGAGGACAAATATATGTATATTATGATTAGGCCATTTATAGTTCAACCCACTGAATCTATGAGTGTCAGAATAACTGAATGTTACTTCATTTTATCCTGGCTACACAGAATATGTGGAAAAAGACAGTCACTTGTATAAATCAATGCTGTAACTGAGACAAGTAAAATACTTTGCCTAGATACTTTCCAGGGTTATCAGCACATATATCCAAGCAATGATCTGATAGATAAAATATCATGTGCACGGTGATTATGCAGGAAATTTGGGGGCCTGAAAGAACTATTTCCTCTCTTTATCCCCATTTATAATGTTGCACCAGCTGTACTCTCAGGGCTAAGGAGAATAAGGGGCAACTATTAGAACAAAGGGGAAACAACCCTAGGCAAATATAGATTAGTGCAAGAAAATAATCTATAAACAACAGATGGCAAAACTAGACAGAACAAAGCTTTGATTTGATAGAGAAAGTCATACTTTATAATGTACCAATTCTCCAGAAAGATATCTGGAGTCTCTTTACCCTTCTCTGACACAAAAATGAATGCTTGTCACAGAGCTGCTGCATTAATCATCAAAAAATTCCTCTAAGACAAAACAAAATGAAAGTGCAGAGAGAAAGAAAAACAACAAAAAAAAAGACTTGAGGAAAGTTTAGCTGCACAAATGTGCAGAAAAATAAAACCACCAAGCAACAGTAGTGTAGAATACTATATTCCTTTAAAATAGTTTAATACTTTTAATAGTGACTGCTAATCATGTTTGACACCTATTAATTTAATATTTCATAAAGCCCTATTTCTATCATCTGTTGAAAGAGAAGTGATACTGTCTGTACTGGGGAAGAATTCTGCACATAATATTATATCAGATTAAACCTCAGTAACTTTATGAATTATGAGCTGTCAGGTGCTTTTCTCATCTGCTACAGAATATACTTCTTAGAAATAGGAGCTATAAATAAGACAACAGATGTTCTTTGTTGGCTTCAACTGAAGCACAGATAATTTTTGAAAAGCAGCCTGTAGTTAAGGCTGTTGTAAGGACATGTCATGGTTTAACATCAGCCAGTAACTAAACATGCAGCCGCTCACTCACTCCCCCCAGCCCAGTGGGATGGGGAAGAGAATCGGGAAAAAAAAAAAGTAAAACTCGTGGGTTGAGATAAGAACAGTTTAATAGAACAGAAAGAAAGAAACTAATAATGATAATAATGATAATAATAACAATAATAAAATGACAATAATAATAAAAGGGTTGGAATATATAAAACAAGTGATGCACAATGCAATTGCTCACCACTCACCCACCGATGCCCAGTTAGTGCCTGAGCAGCGATCCACCCCCCAGGCCAATTCCCTCCAGTTTATATACTAGGCATGATGCCACATGGTATGGAATGTCCCGTTGGCCACTTTGGGTCAGCTGCCCTGGCTGTGTCCTGTGCCAACTTCTTGTGCCCCTCCAGCCTTCTCGCTGGCTGGGCATGAGAAGCTGAAAAATCCTTGACTTGAGACTAAACACTACTGAGCAACAACTGAAAACATCAGTGTTATCAACATTCTTCTCATACTGAATCCAAAACATAACACTATACCAGCTACTAGAAAGAAAATTAACTCTATCCCAGCCAAAACCAGGACAGTCACTCATAAGAGAGAGACAGCTGCCTATCTTTTAAGGGAAGAAATGCTGAAGTCCATCTCAAGAGGCACTTGAAAATTTTGGTTCTGGCCAGTACCATCTTCTACCTTTTCTGAGCAAGGCTATGGAGAGTGTCATTGTGAGATTACTTTGATGACCTCTACCAGGTAAAACTTCACAGACAGAGCGAGTTCCCATGCTGGTGTTTTCAGACATTTGACCATTTTTACCTAAAAAGCAGTGATATATATTTTCTTCTGAATGGTTTGGCACTAACCTACCAAGATTACTAACCTCAGTTCCCTTTCCACATAACCATGGTGATGGTTTGTAATGGTGCTCCAGTGTCGTGGTTTAACCCCAGCCAGCAACTAAGCACCACGCAGCCGCTCACTCACTCCCCGCCATCCAGTGGGATGGGGGAGAAAATCAGGAAAAAAGAAGTAAAACTCGTGGGTTGAGATAAGAACGGTTTAATAGAACAGAAAAGAACAAACTGATAATGATAACACTAATAAAATGACAACAGCAATAATGATAAACGGATTGGAATATACAAATGATGCGCAGGTCAATTGCTCACCACCCGCTGATCGACACCCAGCTAGTCCCCGAGCGGCAATTCCCCTGCCCCCACCTCCCAGTTCCTATACTAGATGGGACGTCACATGGTATGGAATACCCCGTTGGCCACTTTGGGTCAGGTGCCCTGGCTGTGTCCTGTGCCAACTTCTTGTGCCCTGGCTGGGCATGAGAAGCTGAAAAATCCTTGACTACAGTCTAAACACTACTGAGCAACAACTGAAAACATCAGTGTTATCAACATTCTTTGCATACTGAACTCAAAACATAGCACTGTACCAGCTACTAGGAAGACAGTTAACTCTATCCCAGCTGAAACCAGGACATCCAGCAGCATCTGCTCTTTGTAACCAAAATAGGACTGCTGGATGGACGTTCACTGTGAGATACTGGAGATGCTGGAACTCTCTCCAGAATGACCTGTCCCACCTGTAAAGGATCCTTGTTCCTTACTGCTGTTTCCTTTTTTTTTAGTACCATGAAGTTGTTTCTTATGCAAGGCCATCACTAGTTTGTGATAATGACTCTGCTTGAGAAGCATTTTTAAAACATGGTCTTTTTATTCAATAATCATAATACATAAAACTTCAGGACAGTATGTTGTTTTGCTCTGAAATAATATTTTGCTACCTTTTTGCTGTTGAGAAACTAAGCAGAGGGAACCCAAACAAATCCCTCTCAAACTATCCACAGGCAAGCAACCTAGAGGAAAAGAATAAGTTCTTCACTACTGCAAAAAAAAAAAAAAAAAGATAGTGTGTATTACTGTGCTTGAGAAGTCAAGTTGTTTAGATCTGGAAGATTTACATAAAAGTACTGGCAGAAGCTGCTGACAGATAAAAGCCATAACAGCTCCTTCATCTTTTGGGAATTATGGGAAAAATTTATAAGTACACAGAAAGTTAAAAATAATGAGCATATAGCAGTCACCCAGAAAAAAAATTTGCAAACAATAGTAACAGCAATCCAGCATCAGAAGGACTGTTTTTGTTCTGGAAACTAATGTATTTCAAATCAAGCCTTTTTCCTCCTCTTAAAAAAAAAAAAAGAAAAAGGAAAAAAGTTTAGGGCTCTAGCTGTAGCAACATAAATACAGCAATGTTGAAAGGCAATCTTATAAGAAAGTAAAACTGGGTTAATCCTTACAGCCATTAAACCATGAGCTGATTTGACAGATACAAACAATAACATTATTGGAAATTCCTGAACTAGATCTACAGAGAGTTAATCCCACCATCATCTTTAATTTCAGATGAAGAAAACTCTCACTCTGTATATAATAGATTTTTTGATCCATATCATACACCTGTCTAGATTTCTCTGCATAGCAAGTCAGTGTTGACTTCTCATTCCAATATATTTCACACTATCGAGATGTTATACAAAAAGGACATCACAGAATATGAAGTACATGTACTTAATGCATGAGCTTAAAGACCTCTTTTCCATAAACCACTGTTTGTTCACATTCCACTGCTGAAGTAACTTTAGTTTATACCTTAGCAGTTAAAGCTATGAATGAATTTCACTGACCTTTACAAAGCAGTCAGGGTCACAACTGGCTGGCTAACCACAACTGGACAAAGAACTGTGTAATGGCTAGCACACTGCATTGCAGAAATTCATATAACTCAAAATCTGTTTATAGGAAGTGTTAAAAAAGAATTTAAAAGAACAACAAAGATGGTGTTAATGAAAAGCTAGCATGAAAAACTGGCTATTTTTACTTCATCATCTGCAAGCCAAAGATTAACTGAAGTCAGGGTAAGGAGGTATGGAACAGGATTTCAGTCTGTACTGGGAGTATTCATTTGCCAAGAGGCTAAAAGCAACAGGCAAATCCTCTCTTTAAGAAAACCCAAGCTTAATTCTAAGCACTTAAAGTCAGAGAAAACCTTTTGCAAACTCCACGCAACCCTACAGTGTTAAAGAGTTTCTTGGGGTCTAAAACAAAGAAAAATGTGTCCCTCTTGAAAATAAGCATTATGTTGTGAAAGAGTGAAGATGAGCAGAAGAGGCTGAAATAACCACAAAAATATTTTGTAAGTTGCCTTAGAAAGCCTAAATTGGAGAGGGGCTGTACAAAGAAAAAAAAAAAAAAAGCATCTGGTTAAAGACTGACATGTTCCCCGTGATTTTTAACTCAGGTGATCAAATGAAAGCTGCTGTTCCAGGGAAGAAGCTGGGGAGGCAGAAGATCTTTTTATGTCCTCTACAAAGACTCAGAGGTGAGCAAGGAGCACTCTGACCAGCTGCTTCCCTTCCTTGCAGCTGCCCTACACTGGCCTATTCCAGCACAGCGGAACACACTGTGGACGTTCTCTGACTTCCCTGGAGAAAATTCATGGGGAGCAGGATCAGTGCTCAAGTTGACTGCCTCTGAACTCAGGGGAGTACTGAGTGTATAAACGGGCATACCAAGAAATACTAATCTCTTGTATATTTAAGTGTTGCACGTGTACAGAGTTTCTACAGGTCACACACACACAAAAACCCAAACCAGTTTTTCTACCATCCTGCTCCTGCCAAGAAAGTTAGCCAATCTTCTAACTAACCCATTAGGAAAAAAAGAAAGGAAAAAAGAAAGGAAAAAAAGGAACTCTTGCATGTCTGTTTTTGTTATTGTGCTCCAGAGGAATCCCTTGGTCATCATCTTGCCAAAAGACAGAACCCGAGTTACCTTTATTTGACCCCACCAGAAGGGAACACCTCTTTCTCTTTTTATTTTACCTTTTTAAAGGAATTTTTTTTTTCTTTTAAATGTGGGCCATACCAAGACAAGAAAGGATGTCTCACTTGACTCCCAAGTGGAGAATCCTTCCAGAAAACCAGTTCCCTGTCAAGAACAGAATGAAGAGGAATGCATAAATTTTAAACTGACCTGATTTTTCTAACAGGCTTATTACTCCCTGTTTTTGAGGGTAGTTCACATGAGTTGCCTGCTACATCAGAACAATCATCTTTCTACCTGTCCTTTTAGTTTTACCCTTCCGAACTTGCGCATGCAGCTGGAAAAACTTGTAACTAGTTAGTTCAGCCATGGCATCTTCAGAGAACTTTATTGAGGCTTTTACAAGTTAAAGCTCCTCAAAAATGGTAGATGCAGCACACAGCTGGTGTAACTCACCTAAGTACTGCTATGCTACCACCAGGTACGTAATTCTTGCAGGACTCAGAATTGCTAAACAGGAGCTTGCCACCTCCCAAAGTGTTCTAATTTTTCATGGTAAATGTGCCACTAATAGCCTCTTTTAGAGTGATCAGTATGAGCAATCATCTAAATCTAGGTCTTGTTTTAAGGGAAATTACTTTTTTTTTTTAAACCCAGCATATTTCTTGATTTCTCAGGGGAACCAGCCCTTCGGCTTCTCTTTTTCTTGTGTTTTACTACATCAGTCGGCTTTCCACCAGTCAGCTTCCCACATTTCAAACATTGCTCTCAAACTGAGAAGTCTTAGGAGACAAAGCAAGGCAGCTGGTTATTCTAATGGCATTCAGTTAGGAATAAACAATGCAAAGGACTAAGTGAATATTCTATTCTGTGCTGCCTGAGGTTGCAAAGGGACCTGACTAGAGCAAGAAAGTGTGAGACCACAGGTGTAGACTACTCTAGACACACATACTCAATTTGTTTGGCTGCTGCTTCTAAAACCTTGCAGGACAGTTTAGTTCTAAACTACTATGTATAAAGACTGAGTTGTTTTTTGTTTTGTTATTTTTTTTCCAAAATAGCTACAAGTTACATATCACCAAATTACATGCAGAAATTTAACATACTGGGAGTCAATACTGTAGTCTCACATCAAGCTAATCAAGACTAAGAACAAAGTTTCAGAGCCTATTAGAGGAGTGTCCACTTATGCCACGGTCTGACAGTGCTTTGTAAAGCTTCAAAGCAAGCTATTTTTTTTTTTTTTTTTTTTACTTAATTTGAGTCAGGAAAATAAGCATGGATTAAAGATTTCTGACAGGCTGCAAACAGGTGACCAAATCATACTTAACACGACAGAAAATTCTAGATTTTCCAAAACATTAAATTCATCTTGAAATGAGAGAACTTAATGCTTTTACTTCTATATGGCTATCAACTTGAGCCCAACAAAACAAATTGGAACCACATTTAAGTCTACTTTTTCCTGCTCGCTTTATAGCTTCCTCATGCTTTACACACATTACACATTCTCTCTTTCTCTCTAAGCATGTAGTCTCTTTCTCCTTCTGGCATTCTGTAATTCTGCCAGCCAATGAGCTTTGCTTTTAATAAGTAGATCTGCCAACTTAAACACCAGTTTCCTAAGGCAATCAAATAATAAAACACACATGTATGTACTCGCACATAATCTGTCAAATGCCTCTCTAGCCCACTACAAACAATTTTTGCAATTCAGGGTTTTCATAGGAGCATGCATTCATACACTTTTGGTTTTCAAAGATCAAATGCCATGGTTCTTGAGAGTCCTGTGTCTTGTTTTTACATACAAACCCAATGACCCTGCAATTTCCATATCAGTATCTAGAAGACACAAAGTATGAAAAACCTAAAAATACATAAGTTGTGCAGACAATTTCATATGGAATAAGCATATACTTCAATTTCTCCAACTTGGCTTAGAGGTCTGGTGCAAGATAGCACAAATTCCTCCATGGCAGAACACTCTTCCATGTTTCTAGTGTGTCTGGAAAGTTAATGAATAACCATTCCAGGTGTCAAGAGTATTTTTCATACCTCCCCCATTACTCATCTATCATCCACACTGAAGCCGCCTTGATTTCCACTTTCTAAACTAGTATTTCCCAAAAAAGAAATCTAATGTATGATGCTAGTAACAAAGTAATCCAGGAAAAAACTTTGTCACACTGGGATGAAGTTGCACTGCCACGCTTCTTGATTAAATAAGGTTGCAGTTTACAGCATGGCAGAATAAAGATGGTAGCAAAAGCATCTTACAAGTAAGCAAGTTACTAATTGGTATTATAAAACTAAAATCAGGTTTCAAGGACTGTAATTTACTACATAGCTTGTCATCATTTCCAAAAATTCCTGCACTGTTTCTGTGAATCACAACTTTGATACAGTGAAAAAACCAAAATTACTAGAGATTCTTCATGAAAACGTAAAGCAAAAAGGTACTTTAAAATGTGCATGCCCCTGATATGCATATTTCTATTACAAGACATGCTTTACATGTACAACAAAAGCACTGAAATCTTGAAACTTTAAATTCTCAGAATCAGGAAACAAGTGAGACAACACTAAATTATGTCAACACATCTGTTCAATCTATGCACTTGCATTTTAATAATTCTTTTGCTTTTGCTGCTTATATTTGGATTCCAGCTGGCGAAGCTGGATGATGCAGGCAGAGGTATGCCAGGAAGATTTGTTCTGCAAGGAATCATCTCGGACACCCGGTACTCAGTAACTGAAGCCAGCCATGCAGTGAGCAGATGGTACTCAGTCCTTGTGGCAAATAAAGCCTTACACTGTCAAACCTAACGCATTCTGGTTCCTGGTTTTAGTTATCTCAATGAACATTTAAGTGTTAGAGTTAAGAATTCTTTAACTTAAAGATCTGTCCCCAGATTCAGTTTTTTGAAATGTTTTTCCACATGAACTCCCTATTACAAAGAGATTAACCTTAAAACTTTAAACTATCTTAAAACTCTTAAAACGGTAGGTTGTGGGTTTTGGGTTGGTTTTGGTTTTTTGTTTTTTTTAATTGTCTTTTGGGGCTACCTCATTCCTCACAGGAATCATGATGCTGCCTTTGCTCACAACAATGTCCTGAAGATGACTTAATATTTGTGAAGCTTTATGAAGCTGTTATCAGCAACATCATTGGAAAGAGCACAAGAGGCAATGAAGAAATCTGTTTCCAGAGAGGAACCTGAATGCTGTGAAGAAAAGGTGGCTTAAGACCACAAACTAAACAACCAGAATGAAGCAATTCTCATTCAGTGAAGACATCAACAACGAGCAAAGCAAGGATGAGCAGGAAAATGGGTCAGGCGACTATGTAATTAATAATGGTATCATACTGCATACACTACAAGAAGGTATAACTACATGTACAAACACAAGTTTTAAATGCATAATTTTGCAATCTTAACAACATTCTGCTACTATATTCTGTAATTCACTGTATATATGCACATGCATAAAGGTAATAAAACTCTGTATTTATCATTTGTATTTTTTGCTGTTACAATAACAGAATATACAGTTAAAACTGTCACCATATCATTTTCTCACTTATAAGAAACCCTTGTTACCATCACAGTAGTTACTCAAACAGGTAGCCCCCCAAAAAAAACCAGCCTTGACAAAGTATCTAGCAGCATGGAGCAATTTTTTCATATGCATTAGTGAAGATGACTGAATACAATGAAAGAAAATAACTTGGTGAAAATAATCTCTATACTTTCATCACCAAATACAATTAAATGCGTCCCCCCTCAAATTAAGACATTTCTACTACTAAATTTGCAATTCTTACTATATAATTGACATACAAATGACTAAAAAGTGAAATCATCTACATTAAGTATGTACTAAAGGGAAGAGTCTGGACTGATTAGAAACATGCTTTAAATCATTTAGAAGTTATGAGCTCAATACAGGAATTACCAAGTTAAATTCCATGCCCTGCTTTAGCACAGGAGCTCAGATGAGATGATCGTAATGGTGTTTCCCTTCCGTGTCTTTGAAATCCGTGAAAGGACAGTCAGATACTGTTGCTCTTTACATCAGTGTTTATCATGTAGTATTTCATGCACATTCATATTATATGCAATTTGGTATATTGGAATCTCTTCAGAACAGAACTAGTGTAATTATAGCATTTGTGCTAAAGGCAATGGGAATTTTGCCTGAGAGAAATGAGAGTAAGAACTGTGGGATTTGTCCCAATGCTGCTAAACCTTGACTATAGGTCTGATCCTGTTCCTTCTGAAGTCAAAATGGGTTTTGCCACCAATTTAAGGGAAAGTAGAATAGGAGCCTGCTGTTTCTTATATGAACAAGCCTTTTAAGTAAACAAGAAAAACTAAACACCTATGTATACATGTATAATATTTACAAGAACATCCATACTTTAAAATAATCTTATTTTTAGTTTGCATCCAAAGGTATTTTGAATAAAACATTTTAATACTCTGTTTAGAAGAGAGCAGTTCACATTAATAATCACGGGCATGCTCCATCTAAACTAACAGACAGTTTACCACAGTATTTGATTGACTGGCTATTTAGATCAAACAGACAATAAAAAGCAAAAAAAAAAAAAACACCAAAAAACAAACCCACAACCCTGTGGTGGTGCATTTCTTTCCCCCTCTCTGGGCTGATCTATGAACTTGGGAAGTCTCACTAGGCCTTAGCATAAGTGTAATAAGTCAGGGGGTTAAGTGTCCCTTGACTGTACCTGGAACTCTCACATAGCTAAGACAGGGAGTCATGCAGACTGTCTCAAGGACTCCTGCTGTCCAGCGAAAACAAAAAAATGAAAGTAGAGATAACTAATTCTCTCATAACGACCTTGAGACATCCCAGCCCTCCCCTGACAACCTTGGAGCATCCCATATCTGAATCTTAAGTCATTCTCCGACAGCCCTGGAGTCTTCCTTATCTGAATCGTAACTCATGTGAAATGGTACCAGCACAGCTGGAATCCCAGTAATTTGTTGATGACTAAAGCCAATCATCTCCCAAACCTATAAGCAGCAGTACTAAGTGAGACCCTTTGAGCTCTCCTGGACCGCAGTGGGCTGCGACCAGCATCTCCCTCTGAGTGTGATGCCTCTCAGAGCTCGCAAACTGTCCGGTTTGCGAAAATCAGAGGTCTGTTGCCGAAAGCTGACGAGACTTGGGCTGATACTTTCCGCTCTTTGAGACCCAACCTGTTGAGAAAGATGCTGAAGCATTCGACGTGAATATTTTCACTGAACTCAAGGGGAATTTTTAACAGGTATACCTCTTTTACTTGCTTATATGTATAGCTCTTAGTGCCTTTATGCATGTGTGTGTATTAACCTGAATATTCTATAGCAAGTATATTACAAGTTATTGCTTTTCAAATCTATACTTAAATTACTGTTGTGATTTTTATTCAACTGTGAATGAATCTCAGGCTGCTATTTTACTCATAATCCCTTTAGATATAAACCGTTGACCAAGTCTGGAACTAGGAGTTGATCCAGCTGCACCTAGACTCTGACAGGAGTTTAGAAAGCAAGGAGGTCTTCTCTGAACCTCGTGACTCAACAGGAGGGTCTCCCTTACCCTTTTTACATTCCCGATCTCTGTACAAATCACAAGAAATCAATTCTAACTCGATTTTTCTTTGTATATTTCTCTTTTTTAACTTACTGAGTTTTCGGTCTCTGTATACCTAATTTTAGTCTGATTCTAACTTAATTTTCCTGTGTGCATTTCATCTATGTATTAAGTAATAGAGTGAACCTTACCATCAAATTCTGTGAAGTCACGCTTTTATATAAATTCCTATTAAATCATTTTTCTTTTGCTAATACCATTGGAAGTGATACTTTAAGCGGTCCAAACCACTCCATTTCACGACAAACCCAAAACATTCTCATCTTATTGGTGTGTTCTTACTCTGTCATAATAAAACCCTAGATATTTGTCTTAGAGGAAACATCTGGAGAAAAAGTATAACAGTTGGTAACTGTCTTCCCCTTTTTTGCTAAACTGTACATGCAACTCAAAGTCCTGTATCTTAAATCACTGGGGAAGGCACCTCTAGTCTACTATCTTTTTCAGTGCAAGTTTTAATATCGGAGATATAAGAGACTTAACTATCACTATGAGACTAGCACAGTCCAAAGCAATGATTAGTATTACATTGTGATGGGTTGACCCTGGCTGGAGGCCAGGTGCCCACCAAAGACATTCTATCACTCCCCCTCCTCAGCTGGACAGGGGAGAGAAAATATAACAAAGGGCTTGCGGGTCGAGATAAGGACAGGAGAGATCATTCACCAATTACCATCACGGGCAAAACAGACTCAGCGTGGGGAAAATTAACTCAATTTATTACAAATCAACCAGAGTAAGGTAATGAGAAATAAAACCAAATCTCAGAACACCTTCCCTCCACCCCTCCCTTCTTCCCAGCCACAACTTCACTCCCAGATTTCTCTACCAAACCCCCCCAGCGGCACAAGGGGGACGGGGATGGGGTTTATGGTCATCACATGTTATTTTCTGCCGCTTCATCCTCCTCAGGGGGAGGGCTCATCACACTCTTCCCCTGCTCCAGCATGGGGTCCCACCCACGGGAGACAGTCCTCCACAAACTTCTCCAATGTGGGTCCTTCCCACGGGCTGCAGTTCTTCACGAACTGCTCCAGCATGGGTCCCTTCCACGGTGTGCAGTCCTTCAGGAGCACACTGCTCCAGCGTGGGTCCCCCACGGGGTCACAAGTCCTGCCAGAAAAACCTGCTCCGTGGGCTCCTCTCTCCACAGATCCGCAGGTTCTGCCAGGACCCTGCTCCAGCGCGGGGTTCCCACGGGGTCACAGCCTCCTTCGGGAACCCACCTGCTCCGGCGTGGGGTCCTCCACAGGCTGCAGGTGGATATCTGATCCACCATGGACCTCCCTGGACTGCAGGGGGACAGCCTGCCTCACCATGGTCTTCACCACGGGCTGCAGGGGAATCTCTGCTCCGGCGCCTGGAGCATCTCCTCCCCCTCCTTCTTCACTGACCTTGGTGTCTGCAGGGTTGTTTCTCTCACATGTTCTCACTCCTCTCTCTGGTGGCTGTTTTTCTCTGTCCCAACTTTTTTTTCCTTCTTAAAAATGTTATCACAGAGGCGTTACCACTATCGCTGATTGGCTTGGCCTTGGCCGGCGGCAGGTCCGTCTTAGAGCCGGCTGGTATGGGCTCTCTCGAACACAGGGGAAGCTTCCAGCAGCTTCTTACAGAAGCCACCCCTGTAACCCCCCCCGCTACCAAAACCTTGCCACACAAAACCAATACATACATACAAGAGACGAGCACCAAATGTTCCTCTAGCACACAATCAGAATTCTCCCAAAAGCCAGAAGGCAGCTCAAAAGAAGTGAGACTTCATGTTAGTTGTTCTGTAGTAAACATTGTTAAACCAGTGATTTACTATAACCCCCAAAAAAGTGTCCTGATAATAATGGGACTGTGGAAAACTCTCATTTTACATATGAGGCTGCAGTTTACACAGACTAACAAAAGGGTTTTGGAGTTGTCAGCATTAAGTTTGAAACCAAGAGGAAGTTAGAAAAAACATGAAAGCAGTGGGGAATGCACACTAATCTTTTAACTAACAGTAAGAAATTATTGTCATGGTTTCAGCCCAGCTGGTAACAAGGCACCACGCAGCGGCTTGCTCACTCCCCCCTCCCCGGCCACAGTGGGATGAGGAGAAAATATAAAGAAAAGCTCGTGGGTCGAGATAAGGACCGGGAGGGATCCCTCACCACTTATGGTCACGGGCAAAAGACAGGCTCAACTTGGGGAAGAAACAAAATCAATCTGATTTACTACCAATCAAATCAAAACAAGGATATGAAGAAGTAAAACCAAATCTTAAAACACCTTCCCCCCACCCCTCCCTCCTTCCCGGGCTCAACTCCACTCCTGAATTCTCTACCTCCTCCCCCCTGTGGCGCAGGGGAACAGGGGATGGGGGTTGGGGTCAGCTTGCCACACATTGTCTCTGCTGCTCCTTCCTCCTCAGGGGGGGAAGGACTCCTCACTCATCCCCTGCTCCACCGTGGGGGTCCCTCCCACAGGAGACAGTCCTTCACGAACTTCTCCAACGGGAGTCCTTTCCGCGGGCTGCAGTTCCTCACAAACTTCCCTGGCGTGGGTCCTTTCTGCAGGCTGATCTTCAGTCACAAACTGCTCCAGCACGGGCTTTCCCATGGAGTCACGGCCATCTTTGGGGGCCTCCACTCCACCGTTCACCTCCATGGGCTGCAGGGGGACAGCCTGCCATCTCACCACGGGCTTCAGGGGCATCAACCTCCTCAGGCGCCCCTTCCTCCCCCTCCTTCTTCACTGACCTCTGTATCTGCATAGGTGGTTGTCGTGGTTTAACCCCAGCCAGCAACTAAACACCACGCAGCCGCTCACTCACTCCCCCCACACCCAGTGGGATGGGGGAGAAAATCAGGAAAAGAAGTAAAACTCGTGGGTTGAGATAAGAACGGTTTAATAGAACAGAAAAGAAGAAACTAATAATGATAATGATAACACTAATAAAATGACAACAGTAGTAATAAAAGGATTGGAATGTACAAATGATGCGCAGGGCAATTGCTCACCACCTGCCGACCGACACCCAGCCAGTCCCCGAGCGGTGAATCCCTGCCCCCCACTTCCCAGTTCCTAAACTAGATGGGACATCACATGGTATGGAATACACTGTTGGCCAGTTTGGGTCAGGTGCCCTGGCTGGGCATGAGAAGCTGAAAAATCCTTTACTATAGTCTAAACACTACTGAGCAACAACTGAAAACATCAGTGTTATCAACATTCTTCACATACTGAACTCAAAACATAGCACTGTACCAGCTACTAGGAAGACAGTTAACTCTATCCCAGCTGAAACCAGGACAGTGGTCCTCTCACATTCCAAATCTCCTCCCCCACTGTAGGTTCCCCTTCTTAAATATGTTATCCCAGAGGCGCTACCACCATCACTGATCGGGTCGGCCTGGGCCAGAGGCGGGTCCAACTTGGAGCCGGGGAAGCTTCTAGCAGCTTCTTACAGGAGCTACCCCTGCAGTCCCCTCCCCTGCTACCAAAAAAAAACCACACCACACAAACACATAGCAATTATAAATACAGCAGAGCAAAGAATTCAAACATTCATCCCTCTGTGCCCTTGAGTACCCCCAAGAGAACAGAGGTCCTTTATTTCCAGATATTTGATGTGAAGCTTTTGCTACTTGCTATTTTGAATATGAGTTCCTTAACACTTTCTCTACTGACCAGGCCAGATTGCGAGGACCACTAAATCTTTATTCTCAAAACTGGCTTACACTGGAACAAAAGGCCTCCCTAAATCTTTCTCTCCATAAGAAAATTGCTTATGTAGGTTAACGAGTAGCTATGCTATTCTGGCTTCAGAACAATTGAGTAGATTTAGATTGGCAAGAATATATTCTAAATTATACTCAAACATCTGTATAGATTTGACTGCAAAGTACCCAAAATAACTTGTTTCAAAATATCAAGGGATGACATTTTCTGACGTTTCTCTCAGGGGAAAGGCTATATAGCAAAAAGTGTAATAAATATGAAACAAAAGAATGAAAGACCATATTACAGTAAGAGGCACAAAGCAATCAAGCCTGGTCAGCCAAGAACATCCTGTTTTAGAGGTGCTCTCAAAGGGCACCAACCCCTTGCAGAAGACCCATGCGTCACCCCGCACAGACAGTACTGGAGCCTGCGCTCAGCGGAGACAGGAGCATAACACACCTTACTGCATCCAGCAGTACCCTGGTGCCTCATAGCCCTTTGCAGACCAAGGCAGGTCAGGTGCCCCTCAAGCGTGCACCAGTCAACTAGGAGGAAAGTGGGAAATCGTGGAGGGCTTTGCCATTGCCTCCATCTCTCCTCACCTGTGCCAAGCAGCCGTGTCTCAGCGAGAAGACAATTTAAGGCTAAATTCATAAACACAACAGACATTTTTGCTTCTCCATCCAAGGGCAGCACATGAAAAATTGTGAATTGGCAATAGAGGACTGGAATGTGCAGTCACAGGGTTAAACACCATGTGAAAGTAGGAAAAGGACTACAAAACTTTGCCCTTAACTGCTTATTTCTGGAATGTTTCTGGATAGAAAGATAATTAAACCAGACACAGCTGTGCAGCCTTATCTATCACTGCACTTAATTAGTTGTTTCTTTCATTAATTCCCCAATTTAAGCACTTTGGTCTACTTCCAGCCAAAAACAGCTTAGGAAGAGGGCTCAGAAACTAAAAGGTAACCTCACAAACTAAAAGCCCTCCCCTTGAGACAGACTGCTGGAGCAACCATAACATGCTTTGAAACATGGGTCTGCAGTGTTTGGTACCATTTAAAAGTTTCTTTACCAAGAATAATCCTCCATGCTCATCAGCTACCTACAAAAACTTGTCCAAGTGGGATAAGGAGATCTGGGAAGAAATCAGTGACAGCACTTAAGTTTTTTCTCCTATTCCCCCCCCCCAAAAAAAAAAAAAATTCACTGTTATATCTGTAAACAAGACATACTAAACTCATACAGTCATGCCTCCTGGGAGGTACATTCCCTCCTCAGACTACAGATCTCACATTGCACTAATCTCCCTTCCTAGCCCGTGAGCAGGAGGCTACAGCATGGGAGTGCTGAGACATCTGACAAATCCAATCCCACAGAAGAGAAAGAGCAGGTAAGAGACCCCTGAGTTACACCAATCTGATGTGTTAACTGGAATAGTTTGACTTCTGGCCAATATCTTTACATTCTTAAGTGTGCATGTTTTTTAGAAGGAAACATCAAAACTTTGAAGGAAAGCAGATTTAGCTTTAAGTCTGGTTTTCCAAAATACAGTAACTCAATTTAGAATTAAAAAAAAAAGGGGGGGGGGAGAAAAATCAGCCTAGTCTAGGCCTTATTTATTTAGTGAAAAAATACAATAGCTGCTCAAGAGCTTCTGGAAGCTGGGTGGAGCCCAGAGCAGAAATAGTCCAGAGCTGCACCAGATAGACCAGAACTGCCCTTCCTTCAGCAGGTCTGCCTTCTGCAGGAACATCTTCCCATCCTGGACACTACTGAGTGATCTGCCAGCACAGATGGAAACTGCCATGTTCAGACATGCCAAGGGTAGATCTCACTTCTTGTCCTCAACGTTCACAATCTCTAGTGGAGAAATTAATCATCTCAGACATTAACCTCTGGGAAATGCTCTAACACAGCAAGTGATCCAAGCATATACGAACAGATCCAGTAGATTATACAAGCAAATTGTCTGACAGCTTGTGGGATAATTGCTGGAGGTGACTTATTGATATGTCCACCTCTTAAGGGAAGGTAAACCTCCAGGGTGGAATGCAGTGGGTATACACAAAATCTGTTCCATAATAATTCCCTAAGCAACATAACCTGCAACCTTAGATGTTAGCAACACCAGGGGAGCTTGGTATGCTGACTCTAAGAGAAACAACATGGAGGGTAGAGCGGAAACACCGTGGGCAAGCTTTGTGATATCACTGCAGGGATGGGGAACTGGAACTACTGGAACAAGAATGAAAGTTCCCTGCATTGAGTCTACTGAAGCAAGGAGGCGAAACAATGGGGTTCTGTCAATGCTATTGTCTTCTGATTTATATCATAAGTGCCCAGTTCTGGAGTAGTGACACACTAAATCATGTCCTCTGGGTGAACTTTGCTCATTATAATCTCATTATAATACCAAAACACACCTCCATCCCAAAACCTACCTGCCTTCAAGGTGCGACCACCCCTCACTGAACATGCACTCTGAATTTTCTCTAGCATATAACTTTAAAAGTAAAGCAAGGAGATTTTATACCAATCATAATACAGGTATGTATGACTAGAGTCACTCAAGCTCTACCTAAAAATAAGAAAATAGTATAAAAGGGCTTAAGAGAGGAGGAATGCTAGGGAAGACACCATCTGTTGTGGTTTAACCCCAGCCAGCAACTAAACACCACGCAGCCCCTCACTCACTCCTCCCCCACCCAGTGGGATGGGGGAGAAAATCAGGAAAAGAAGTAAAACTCGTGGGTTGAGATAAGAACGGTTTAATAGAACAGAAAAGAAGAAACTAATAATGATAATGATAACACTAATAAAATGACAACAGCAATAATGAAAGGATTGGAATGTACAAATGATGCACAGTGCAATTGCTCACCACCCGCCGACCGACACCCAGCTAGTCCCTGAGCCGCGATACCCCGCCCCCACTCCCCAGTTCCTATACTAGATGGGACGTCACATGGTATGGAATACCCCATTGGCCAGTTTGGGTCAGGTGCCCTGGCTGTGTCCCCTCCCAACTTCTTGTGCCCTTCCAGCTTTCTCGCTGGCTGGGCATGAGAAGCTGAAAAATCCTTGACTATAGTCTAAACATTACTTAGCAACAACTGAAAACATCAGTGTTATCAACATTCTTCGCATACTGAACTCAAAACATAGCACTGTACCAGCTACTAGGAAGACAGTTAACTCTATCCCAGCTGAAACCAGGACACCATCGTAGACAAGTCAGGAGGACATCGCTGGCTTCTGGGATCAGTCGATGGGCTGAACCTCTCCCCCCCCCATAGGGACGCCTATTGGGTAAGATTAGAACCCTCGGTTATACTGAATGCTTCCCTGGGAAACTTAGAAATCTCTAGATTTTTTTCCATAATTTAACACGTTTTTAGTGAACTGTATTATTCATATTCTTGGTACTTGCACGTGCTTTGCAGACAGTGTATTTATCACCAGCAATCCAAAAGAGCCTGTACTCCTGTTGCTTTAATAAACTGTACTATTCATTAATCTAGCCATTCTAGTTCGTTGACTGTGACTAGACTGAAAGTATATTACACTATTTGTGCATCCATAATCATGGTAGTTCAATATATATTGAATGCGACCGGACTTATAGTGCTGAATTGGGCATCACTCAGAATCTAAGCCTAGCTGCCCCCAGCCCCTCTGATAGCTGAGGACAAGCTGGAATGCAAGGTGGTTTATTTTCTGCCAAACTTCTTTACTCTTTAATGCAACACAGCTAACTGAACTGTTAAAGACCTTTTTCATCATTCATGCCATAGTTTACACAGTAGTTCTAAAGTACAAGATAGTCTTAAAAGATATTTTTAAAATGTACAAGTCATATTGTTGCAAATATTTTGATAAAGAAATTAAAATCTAATTATATAAAAGAGTTTGGTTTGATTAAGAAGTAGAAAATTGTGAAGCATAGGTATGGGAGTGTTAAGTTTGAAATGTAGTTATAGGAACTTAGGAACTTTAGAAAATGTACTATGGGTAACCATAAGAATTCAAGTATTGTCTAAAATCAGTTAACCACAGAAACTTTGACAAAGATTTGTTGGTTTGTAGTGTTTTGTTTTAGGAAACTAAGGAAACTGTTATGGACACCAGTTTGCTGCTTGGAAACCCCTTACCCTTCCCACCTCGATCTAATTATTGAGGATTCCAATCAGTAGAGTTAAGTGAGATTAACCAATGATTGTTTTAACATAAGAATATTAATAAGATGGTGTGACTGAAGGACCAATTGTTAGAAAGGTTAAATTTAAGAAAAGACATAGTATGCATTTTTATGTAAACTAATATAGATGATGGTAAGAATCGTACTGCGCAGAATCACCTAAGAGAGGTCAAGAAGCGGACAAGTGAGGAAGACTATGGAAGACCACCAGAGGGCTTCTGAAGACCACCAGAGACCTTCACTGCGCCTGCGTAAAGGACATTTACATATGCTAATAACTTCCCAGAAATCTAATGAATATGCATAACATTTCTCAGAAATCTAATGAATATGTATGAATAAGTTTAATATAAGGTGTATGATTTTGGTGTTCAGGGGTGCGTGGTTCGTGAGAGGACTCACCCGTGCGCCCGGCCGTCAATAAAGAAGTGTCTGCTTATCTACACTAAATTGGTGTTGATAAGTTCTTTATTCCGAGTTTTTCGGCAACAATATGCAATTACATCTTTCCCTAGCTCAGGGCCGTAGCGTGTTTTTGAAACTCTGTCCTAAGGATTTTTGATTGTAGATCTTTATTACCTGAAAAGCCGTCAGCCTAAATATTATTTTTAAATGCTGTCTTACATGCAAACTGTTTTATAAAATGGATCAATATGTGAAAATAAAGAATAGTGTTTGGGTGCTATTCTTATGGACTGTTGCATACAGCATTCATAAAAGACTGAACAAAAAGTAGCCAAGTTAGTACAAAAAGTTAAACCTGATAACACTTTACTAAAAGACTTCAGGCAATGTCCAAGGATGCATGCATTTCTATAACAAAGTGCAAAAAATGTAATACATAACAAAAAAGAAAAAAAAAGTCTCTTCTATTAATGAACACACAAAATAGGATTGTATTTTAGACATATATTTTGCTGAAAGCATGAATAGAAGTTAGCGAGTATTAACCACAGTTATTACTTTTTTTTTTAAAGCCTAAAATTCTCTTTAAATTCTCATAAGTACCTAGATTCTCAACAAAGTATTCTCAGAACTTAAAATTCTTCTCCAGCTGAAATAAATATTTTTTTTTAAATCCTGTAATTCCCCTTGTCGTTCTTAACTATTAAAATAAAGCAGTTCTTTGTATTCTAGCCTTCTGTCAGGACCCAGACTGGACAGACGAGGGAGTCATATTTAATTCGAAATTCCCTCAGGTTAAATTAAGGTGAAAGGACACCAAACGATCAGTTAAAGATTTTATTCATGACAAAAGCAAACTGAACTGGGGAGGTGTGGTAGTAGGTGGCAGGGTTTCTCACAACAGGAAGTGGCATAAGACTACTTCTGTAAACTGTGTAACCATATACATCAATTCAGGGAAGAAGGAGCTCCCTCCCGTTGAGTCATGAGGTTCAGAGCAGACCCCCTTGCTTTCCAGACTCCTCCTAGGGGCAGCTGGATCCACTCTTAGTCCCAGACTAGGTCAACGGTTTTATGTCTTCAAACGGATGAGGTGTAGGGATTGTGGAAAAGGAAAGAGAGAAGAAGACAAAGAGAGAAAGGGAGAGACAAAGATTTCACCAGTCCTGGGTCCAGCGTTGGTTCAGTCAGCAGAGATGAGACGGGGAACCAAAGAAACCTTAGCCGATATAGTAGATATATGAATGTGGATAAGAATTGTTTAATAATTATCTAGCTTATAATGAAGTTAAAGAAGTTTCAATAGAGGTAGACATGGCCCAAGGGGATGAGAAGTGATGTTTAACGCTTGCATTGTTGAGGCTGGCTAGGACAGGAGATAGTCCCTGATAAGAAGCAGCAGTGGCTCCAAGAACCAGCCAAGACCGACCTTGGGATTTGGACAAATGCCAAGGGACAACTGAGTCTGCGCAGGAACAGAAGGTTAAGAGTTCACCGTGAAGAAGACATACAGCCTTCATCTTCACGACCACCAGACGACCACCATAAGGAGGCACTGCACAAGCGCAGTTGAGAGGAGACTATGGAAATGACTTCCTAGGGCTAATTTTAATATGAAGCGGGGATAGGTAATGCCTATGTATAGGCGTATTGCGAAACTCTATGTGTATGTAACACTTGACTGTATAAATTTAAAGTGAACTGCCAAATCAGGCGCGCACGACTTTGGTGGGACTACCCCCCGTGCTGCCCAGCGCTGAATGAACATACCTACTTTACAATCTCACCGATTGTGGAGTCTGTTTTCCGCACGTCAGTTTGGCGAGCCAGGCAGGAGACTCTCTGCTCGGCTGCGGGACCGACTGCGGAGCGGACACTCCTAGGCGCGCCCCGAGCACTTTCCTCGGAGGAGCCTCCGCTGCCAGCCGCTCACCGCGGGAGCAGACAACAACCTCCTGAAGCCGCGGACCAAACGGTATGTTCTACAAGGGGAGCCTGTAAAAGTACGGGCCGGGGCAGCTGGTAAATCGCGCAGAGACGTCTGGCATGCAGCGTAGTCCCCGAATGGGAGGAGGGTACCCTGTATGGTAACTAGGGGGGATTTGCTGACCGATAGAGCGGCCGCTAGCGTTCTTGGGGGTAGATCGAGCAAATCCGGGGTGACTGCTGCATCCCAGTATCGGGAGCCAGGACGGACCTGTCGATGACTGGTATATAAGAGGCAGGAGAAGGGTAAGCGCACCCCCTCGCAATTGCGCTTGGTTTATGGGGTAAGTGGACCCCCTCGCAATTGCACTTGGTTTATTTTTGCAGCTGCTGAAAGGTTGTCAACTGGAGCGATGCTTGTATGATGTGAATGTTTGGAAATTTATGTTAAAGATTTTGTGTGAGAATGTGAAAATGTTATGTTGAGATTTATATGTGTATATATGTTTGTTAATGTGTAAATATCTAAAACTGTGGATTGAATTTTTGAGTAAAAGAGACACAGCTCAGGTGCGGAGTGTGTGTGGAGTTCTGCTCCGCAGTTTCGTAACTCCACAAGGGGTACGGCCGGAGACAAACAAAGTGTGACTCACTGATGATTTGAAACTTGAATTTATATGTTAAAGTTGTAATTGTAAGTTTCAGTTTGATTATCTTAATCATTTTGTGGTGTTGGTATAAGAAAGTCCCTGTATGGTGCATCGGATAAATGTGGGTATTTGAGTGGTATCTTTTACATCCAGGAAATGAGTGTATGCCCTCATATGTCCTGGAATGTGTGTGGTGTAAACAGAGGTTGCAAATAGATTGTGGCGGGGATATTAAATGCCCTGAGTGTGGGGTTTGGACTCCTTGGGATAAGAGGGAACGAGCTACGTACACAGTTGGAATTGTTTGTGGTTGGAGAGATAGCCGAAATAGTGAAATTGGTGCGTGGAAAGGAAAATTTAATCCCGGAATTTGGGACATGTGAGAGGAAGAACCGGGAGAATTCTATAAAGAGGTGTAAGAAACAATTTGCATGGAATCGTATTAAAAGGAGAAGTAATAAAATGGGAAACAATCAAGGGGGAATATTGAGGAAGAGTCCTCTGGGTTGTGTTATTACCCACTGGAAAGATATTGTTGGGACCGGAGGTACGGAAAATAAAAAGAACCTTATTAAGTATTGCAATCAATGGTGGCCGTTATATAAGTTAGAAGGTGATGCTAAGTGGCCACTTAATGGGTCAACAGATTATAATACTCTATTACAACTAATGCTGTTTTTAAGGAGAGAAAGAAAATGGGATGAAGTTTCATACGCAGACATGTTTTTCACCCTCCAAAACCATCCGGAGTGGCAAAGGGACTGTGGAATAGTACCCCCACAGGACCCCATGGTGCTCGCAGTTGAGCGAGAAAACAACAAGGAGCTTAGAGGTAAACTGAGGCGGTGTTGTTCGGCATGTAGTATTGGACAAAGATGTACAAAGACAAATAAAATTCATCAGGTACCAGAACAAGATCTAACTGATTTGTTTAAGCCTCCCCCTCGACCACAGGAACAGGATGCAGACTCGGATAGAACTCCAACCCCCCCGGACAGCCCTGTATCTTCCCATACTAGGAAGAAAAATACCTCAACAGCTTTACAAGTACCTCTCCGAGAGGCGGTGAGGCCGGATGGTGGGACGATGTTAATCAAAGTACCCTTTTCTACTGCTGACCTAGGGGAATGGAAAAAGGTTGCTAAAGATTATAGGAGTGATCCGATAAGTGTAACTAAACATTTCCAATTTATTGTAAAACAGCATAACCCTGATTGGAAGGATATACAGCTATTATTAGAATATATGACCGAAACAGAGAAACAGCTGATTTTAAAAACAGCAGGGAACCTTGCTGAAGATCATTATAAGATCACAGGAGGGGACATTAAAGAATATTTCCCTCTCCAAGACCCAAAGTGGGATGTTAATAGATCTGCACATATGGAAAGATTGCAGGGGTATCAGGATTGGATTACAAAAGGAATGGAGAGGGCAATCCCCAAAACTATAAATTGGTCAGCTTTATATGCAGTCAAACAGAGTCCTTCCGAGTCTCCATCTGAATTCCTGGATCGACTGAGGGATGCAATGCGCCGCAACACACTGCTGGATCCTGGGTCAGAGGTAGGAATACAACAATTGGTCTCCCTATTTTTGGGTCAATCTACAGGGGATATAAGGCGCAAACTTCAAAAATTACGCCCTACAGAGGGTAGGAATTTAGAAATATTATTGGATGAAGCATGGAGAGTATTTAGTAACAGAGAAGAAGGATATAGGCAGGGGCAAAGAAAATTAATGGCTGTTATCCAGGAAGAAAGAGGAAGAGGGCCTAGGCGAGGCTTGCCCCGACTGGGCAAGGATCAATGTGCTTTGTGTAAGAAATTTGGTCATTGGAAAAAGGAATGCCCAAAGAACAAGAAGGAGGATCAGGGGGCTCAAACAGGAAGAACAGTAGCCCGTGTGGAGGGAGATTGACAGGAACCTGGGGAATCTACCCTAGCGGATCCACTGGTTATAATTAAGCTAGGGAAAACACAACAAGAAATAGAATTCTTGGTAGATACGGGGGCAACATACTCGGTTCTGAACCAAGCTTTGATGCCCCTGGGAGATGATTATGTCATGGTGAAAGGAGCAACTGGTCAAAGTGAAAAGGCATATTTTTGTAAACCTTTAGAATATAAATTAGGAAAACAGTGGGGCATTCATAAATTTTTATATATGCCCAACTCCCCAAAGGCACTTTTGGGAAGGGACTTGTTGGAACAATTGGAAGCAAAAATTGTATTCGAAAAGGGAGAAATTACTCTGGAGGTAAAAGATCAAGAATATATTCAAATATTGAGCCTAACCTTAACCAGTCTCCCCCTAGAAGGAAACATTAGCGAGGACATCTTAAACCAAGTGTACCCGGGGGTATGGGCTATCGATGCACCTGGAAGAGCGAAAAGTGCCCCCCCCTGTTGAAGTTAGGATCAAGGAAGGCTGAAAGCCAGTAAGAATTAAACAATATCCCCTAAAGAAGGAAGACAGAGAAGGAATTCGGCCGGTGATAGAAAAATTTTTGCAGTTGGGGTTACTAAAAGAGTGTGAGTCTGAATTCAATACCCCTATATTACCTGTTCGGAAGCCTGATGGGTCATATCGGGTGGTCCAAGACTTACAGGCGGTGAATAAGATAACTGAAGATCTTTACCCGGTAGTGGCGAACCCATATACCCTGTTAACTGTATTAACACCTGAATTAACTTGGTTTACTGTTTTAGATTTGAAGGATGCTTTCTTTTGCCTCCCTCTCCATGAAGCCAGCCAAAAATTATTTGCATTTGAATGGGAAAACCCCAAGAGTGGTCGAAAGACCCAGCTCACTTGGACGGTGTTGCCACAAGGATTTAAGAATAGTCCTACCATTTTTGGCAATCAGCTTGCAAAAGACTTAGAATCCTGGGAAACCCCGTCTGAGGAGGGGAAGCTGTTGCAGTATGTGGATGATATCCTGATCGCCACCAAGACAGAGAGAGATTGTATGACATGGACGGTGAGTCTGTTAAATTTCCTGGGACTTCAAGGGTACCGGGTATCCAAGAAGAAGGCACAGGTAATACAACGCAAAGTGAATTATTTGGGCTATGAAATTAGTGCAGGACAAAGAACTATGGGACAAGCCCGTAAAGAGGCAATATGCCAAACTCAGAGACCTCAGACAGTGAAAGAGTTACGAACTTTTCTGGGAATGACAGGGTGGTGCCGATTGTGGATCTATAATTATGGATTGCTTGTTAAATCACTGTATGCGCTAACAGCTACTGAGCAGAAACACCTTGAGTGGAACAAGGAGACCGAACGAGCCTTTGAGCTACTGAAAAAGGCTTTGATGTTGGCCCCGGCCTTGGGACTCCCAGATGTGAGTAAGCCGTTTCTTCTTTATTCACACGAGAAGCAGGGCATTGCCCTGGGAATATTAACGCAAAACCTGGGTCCATATCGACGGGCTGTTGCCTACCTCTCTAAGCAATTAGACGGGACTGCGAAAGGTTGGCCTGGATGCCTGCGGGCAGTTGCAGCTGTGATACTAAACATACAGGAAGCCCGAAAGTTTACTCTAGGCCAGAAAATGACTGTTTTAGTGTCTCATACAGTATCAACAGTACTAGAAACAAAGGGTGGACACTCGCTCTCTCCACAAAGATTCCTGAGATATCAAGCTATATTGGTAGAGCAGGATGACGTGGAGATTGTAGTCACTAACATTGTCAACCCAGCTTCTTTTCTCAGCGGGAACACAGGAGAACCGGTACATCATGACTGTTTGGAAACCATCGAAGTAACGTACGCAAGTCGCCCAGACCTGAAAGACAGCCCCATGGAAAACGGAGAAACCTGGTTCACAGACGGAAGCAGTTACATCCTAAATGGTAATCGACATGCAGGATATGCCATCACCACCAGCCAAGAGGTAATAGAATCAGGGGCTTTGCCCATGAACACCTCCGCACAGAAGGCAGAAATAATTGCTCTAACCCGCGCCCTGGAATTGGCCCAGGGCAAAGTCGTGAACATTTATACGGACTCAAAATATGCCTCTGGAGTTGTACACGCACATGGAGCAATTTGGAAGGAGAGAGGACTATTGAATTCCCAGGGAAAAAATATCAAACACGCAGAAGAAATTCTGAAGTTACTGGAAGCTGTCCAGCTCCCTAAGAAAGTAGCGATTATGCATATTAAGGCACACCAGAAAGTGAGCTCAGATTTGGAAAAAGGAAATGAACTGGCGGACAGAGAGGCAAAACAAGTGGCCAGAACAAAGGTAAAAATAGAAGGGGCTTAATTCCTGATAGACAAATCTCCCTAAAAGGTAAGCCAGAATATACCAAGGAAGATCAGAAACTTATTACAGATTTAGAAGGGTCATATAATGAAGAAGGGTGGGCTCATACCCCACAGGGAAAACTAATCATTCCCTCTTGCTTATTGTGGCATTTGATACGGGAGGAGCATAGGAAAAGACATTGGGGGACAGAAGCTCTGTATAAACATTTAATAAGAGAAATTGTGGCTAGAAATTTATATACCACAGTGAGACAAGTGACTCAACAATGCGATCTTTGCCTTCAGACTAATCCTAAGAATACCCCCAAACTAGAAATGGGTCAGATTGGAAAAGGCAATGGGCCTGGACAGCAATGGCAAATTGACTTCACAGAACTTCCAAGAAAAGGGGGGTATCGATACTTACTAGTATTAACTGATACCTTTTCAGGTTGGCCAGAAGCATTCCCAACAAGAACGGCTAAAGCCCAGGAGGTAACTAAAATATTAGTGCAAGAAATAATACCACGTTTCGGGGTTCCAGCAACCATGTCCTCTGACAGAGGACCACATTTTGTCTCAAGAATAGTACAACAAATTAGCCGCCATTTGGGTATAGATTGGCAACTTCATACTCCATATCACCCCAGTCGAGTGGTCAAGTGGAAAAAATGAACCACTTAATCAAACAGCAAATTGTAAAATTGGGACAAGAAGCAAATCTAACATGGCCTCAGTCTCTCCCTTTAGCCCTTTTGCGTATACGAACAAGACCAAGGGCAAGGGAAGGACTGAGCCCCTTTGAAATATTATATGGAAGACCCTATGAAATACAGAAAGGGGTGTCTGTACAAGCTGGGGACGAAATTGTGACCTCTTACATGATAGCATTAAGTAAACAGCTCAATAAAATCAGGAAACATGTGGCTGGGACTCGAGGGAGAGGTTTAGATGGACCTGTACATAATATACAACCTGGGGATTATGTATATGTAAAGTCTCTTACAGAAAAAACCCTGGAACCACAGTGGGAAGGACCATTCCAAGTACTACTCACCTCCTTTACTGCAATCACGATCAAGGAACAGAACACTTGGATTCATCACACCAGAGTGAAAAAGTCACCCAAAACTCCATGGAAAGTCACCACAAAACCCGATGGACACTTAGTTTTTACGCGGTAATATAGGCAACCTTGGGGACAAGGAGCGTAACACGGGATGGGAACATGTTTGTTCTGGATATGTTCACGTTTTCAGCTTTTCCCTCACAAAGTACACTAAAATACCCCCTGAGCAGCAAGGAGATAACTAATGAACACTGCTGCACTTATGTTAACCAAAAGAGACAAATAGAAACAGATCTCTCTCAAATTTGGAAAAAAAAAAAACCCAACTTTTACATTTAATGTCACAAGATGACACTTCATGGGGATTCACTGAGATATGGGAAAAATTAACCTCCTGGTTGCCAAATTTGATATGGTTGAAACAATTGTTTGTCACTGTAATAATGATCATTCTCTTGTCTGTAGTCCTTTGCATAATGGTTCAATGCGGCATTTGGTGCTGTAAGAGTACAGGGGACTCTTACAGTGAATGGAAAAAGAATGAGTTGCGACGAAAACTTGAGTCCAACAAATATTTTGAGAGAATAAGGAAACAATGCATTAAAATACTAGAGTTAGATATAGTAAAAGAATTTACTATTTTCTAGAAAAGGGGGGACTGAGACGGGGAACCAAAGAAACCTTAGCCGATATAGTAGATATATGAATGTGGATAAGAATTGTTTAATAATTATCTAGCTTATAATGAAGTTAAAGAAGTTTCAATAGAGGTAGACATGGCCCAAGGGGATGAGAAGTGATGTTTAACGCTTGCATTGTTGAGGCTGGCTAGGACAGGAGATAGTCCCTGATAAGAAGCAGCAGTGGCTCCAAGAACCAGCCAAGACCGACCTTGGGATTTGGACAAATGCCAAGGGACAACTGAGTCTGCGCAGGAACAGAAGGTTAAGAGTTCACCGTGAAGAAGACATACAGCCTTCATCTTCACGACCACCAGACGACCACCATAAGGAGGCACTGCGCAAGCGCAGTTGAGAGGAGACTATGGAAATGACTTCCTAGGGCTAATTTTAATATGAAGCGGGGATAGGTAATGCCTATGTATAGGCGTATTGCGAAACTCTATGTGTATGTAACACTTGACTGTATAAATTTAAAGTGAACTGCCAAATCAGGCGCGCACGACTTTGGTGGGACTACCCCCCGTGCTGCCCAGCGCTGAATGAACATACCTACTTTACAATCTCACCGATTGTGGAGTCTGTTTTCCGCACGTCAGAGAGGTCCAGTCAGCCGAGGGGTCCAGTTCCAGTGGGCTTGCGCACCTGGGGCTTCAGTTTGTGTCCTTTTATCATCCTTGCCCCTCCTTCGGGCAGGCACCCGAACTCATCAGGCTAATGAGCAGTTTGTGAGCCTTTGGGCTTGGGGGTCATTTGTGGAGTAACTTCTCCTTCCCTGCAGACATGGCCATTGTTTGATCTTTGTATCAGAACAGGGAGCTGCACACCCTCCAGCACGCCCTCCCCCTCCTGTTGCTGATGTCTGAGCTGATGGGCTTTTCACCTTGGTTCCTTGCTGTGCAGGGTTTGACTTTAAGCAGAACTTGCCGCACTACAATGTTTGAGACATTAACTCTTTCAGTCTCTCACACCTTCAGATTGATTTCATGGATGTTCATCATGGAAAGCAGCTTTGGAGCAAGACACAGATGTGAAAGAGTGCACAGCCAGCTGTAGTTACATCACCTGTGTTCTTTCACACAAGAAAATCTGGATGTGTATATGGTATCACACAACTATTTAAGTGGGCACAGTTATTTTCTCAGAGTCCAGAATGATCCATTCTTGGCAAATACTTAGCACCATGTGTTGCTGAAACTCACAAACTGATGTTATATGCAAATCTAAGCAAGAACTATTTGTTAACCAATGGGATTTTTTTTTTTTCAGATGTTCCTGGATCACAGCTACAGGAACAGATCAAGGTGATTCCAAGGGAGAGGAGCAAGCTACTTCACCTTTGCCTTGCTTTAAATCTGCCCTAGGAGCATTCATGTCAGCAGGAGGTATTAAAAGACTGAACCAGTATTACAGAAGGCTAAAGAAAGGTAAGCAAAGTCACTCAACATAATACCACTGTTGTAACTATAGAAAGGCATATTAAAATTGGTGCAATACAAAATAGACAAATATTTCTTATAGCATCAAAATAGTAGTGTTTTCTTCTTTCAGTTTCTTAAAGCAAAATGTGTGAGGAAAGGCCATATATATATTTTTTTTTTAGACTAATTGATACAGCTGGGGAAAAATGCATTTCAGCCACACAAGCCTTTTCAGGTCTGAGATCATCCTTGAGAATCAAAAGGAGGTTCTGTGTGCCCCAAGTAATATATTTTTCCCGGAAATATCAATTGGTCAATTAAAATATTCTTCTCAAAAGTTCTCTCTCGCCTTTAATCTTATCCCATCACGATTAAAAGACAACGTGGAAGATACTGGTTTTGAAGATCCTTCCTCTTCTACCAGCAGGTGGGGCCATGCATCAACCATGAACTTCCCCATGTCCACTGTTACTGTGAAATTTGAACTAGTATTTGCAAGCATAGCCCTGTGCTCTCTGTGGTGCTTACACATTTTTAGTTATCATCATCCTGATCTTACCACTGTGAAAAAAATGCTCTGCCTTATTTTAATGCAGCTTGCAAAATCCTTCTTTTCATTAGCAATGAAGCAGGTGGTGAGAACTTTGTTTTCATATGCACACACTAATCTGGCAGTTAGAAATTTGCCTCGTACACCGAGAAATATGACCATGAGTAGCTGGTGAGGCTCTTTGGCAGGAACCTGCCCCATTTCTCATTGCAAGTCAAAAGCAACCGACTTGTAAAGTTCCTGACTGCAGGGCAGTTCTGACAACTCCAGCAGGACGAAGGCTTACGCTCAAACTGGGCTTTTTAGAATGAACCCAAGGGCTCTGGCTTGAACAGCAAATACATTTACCAAATGAGATAGTGACTCATCACTTCACTCCATAGTTTCCTTTTTCCATTTGCCTAAATCAGGAGAGATGATGACTGTTTTTTTCCCAACTGAGGCTCCAGGCTCGCTGCATTCCATTCACTCTTCTGTCCCCTACTTTACAAATGTAAATAATTTTCAGAAACACAATGCCTCTACTGGCTTTATCCAAAATTAAAGAAACAAATCCTACAGCATATTCAGTTCAAGCATGCACAAATGGTTTTCTGCTCTCTGTCAGTTTGGATCTTTGTCAGACATTGCATAAACTGGTCTTTGAAAGGAAAGAATTTCCAAATGCTGTGTCATTATCTTTGTCTAATTTGCTGATCTGTATCTGTTCTAAGAGAAAAGTGTAAAGAAAGTTTTGGTTTAGTTTGTTTGTTTGTTTTTTAAGAAATCTGTTATAGTTTCATTATGAGAAGGAAGAGCTTTGGATTTTCAGGCTCTAAACCAGCTGAAATGGTACAGCGTCAACATACACAACACTTTTAAGTTACACGGGAAGTTGCAGGAAGCTCCAAAACATCAAAACAGACAGATTATTCATATAAAGTTCTGGTCTGCCTTCTGCAATCTGACCTTCATTTCAAAGTGGGAATTTAGCATTCCAAGTTAAATCAAAAAGTATTTCTGTCAATCAATCAAAGCTTTATGCTCCAAAGTCTGCTTAAGATCAGCCTTCGCAAACGAGGTAGAAAAACAATACTATGTGAACCAACTCTAAAAGTATGCAGCTGTATGAGCTGAATCAAAGTTCACAAAACTCAGCTGGACTCAGGACACACTTCATTTTCAAAAGGAGTTGGACAAGGTGGGGCTAAGTGAGAGGAACCAGCCCTATGTAGCTCCAATTTAAAAAAGAAAGCATTTCAAGACACACACACACACACACAAAAATATTTTTTCATATCAAGTCTTTACAGCTTCACATAAACTTCAGATGTCCAGTGGAGGGCATAAAGATAACCCTGTGCTGGGTCTCCACTGTTGCAAGTGCCTTGACCCCTCCAGTGGCAGCCAATCACCCTTGCTTGCTGGGAGAAGTAACCTGGGGAAAAAGGCAGGTTGGGGCAGCGAGAGCCTCACACCAGCAACAGGAATTAAATCTGCCTTGCCATAGCTCTGACCTGTACCAAGCCTGAAACTGAAAGGTGCTAGAGACTTCCTGGAGCTCTTGTATCCCCTTTATTTTCATATCTTTTCAGATGCAATTAAAAAAAGCCCCACAATCTCAGACTAAATCTACTACTTCATTGACAAAGATAAGGGGAAGACAGGCAAAATGCAACAGTCCTAAAATTTCATTCAAAGAGCCCCAGTTCTGGTCTTGACCAATGGTTCAAGAAATTTAAATGGGTCATTGATAAAATATCAATAAAATCTGGGGAAAGATTTGACCCAAGTGTTGTAATAAATAAATGAATATTTTAATAGAATTTGAGACCACCAGCAGTTTAATTTGTTTTCAAATTAGCTTTTAATATTTAAAGAGCTCCCTATTTATAAGTAAGACTTTGATTGCATAAGACACTGGCCTGATGAACAACTCTGCCCATGTCACTGGCTTCATTGACTGCAAAGTCTGTTCAGATGCCTATGATTATTTGTGTATGAGTACCTGCAGCATTGTGCCTAAATATTGCAAATTTGATCTAATACAGCAGAATCTGGACACTGATGAGCAAATGATCAAGCTTAACAAGGCCAGGGGAAAAAAAAACATTCAGAATAAATAATTAAGTATTTAAGATTATTTAAATGTTTAGGCAGTAATATTCAAAAAAAAAAATCTAATTCTGTTGAGGGAGGTCTAATCCCTGAACCTAGGGCATTACTGAAGGTGCCTAGCCTTTTACATGAAGCTATAAATCTTTAATTCAAAAGGAGTTACGGGAACTTTTAAAAAAAAAAATCAGGAAAATACATGGCTGGATCGCAAGCTGATTCTTAAATGTTTTGGATCATGGCAGGATCACGTGTGCAGACTCTGAGATTAAGATTCCCAGTTAAATTAGCACATTTTCTTGTTTCAAATCCCCAGTCCCAAGCTATTAAACACACTATATGTAAATAGTACTCTGTCTTGAGGCAATAAACTTCAGTTTAGAAGTGATCTAGTCACTAAGGCTTGGGGCACTGTCTCATCCCAAAGCAGCAGAAAAGCCTACATTTAAACAGAACCCCCCCAAACCTGCAGCAGAATTTCAGAGTAACTCCCAGCAGCCAAAACTCCCATAAACGACTGTTACACAGTCCCAGGGCAGGCTCAGAAACTGCAAGATTAAAACCAGGACTTTTCAGCACAGTGCTGTGGCCAGGTCACAGCATGGAGTTGTGAACAGGGGCATCAAACAAGCATGAGTACAGAGACCAAGCAAGTTATAAAGCACTACTTAAAGCAATAAATGCATCAAAGCCTTGGATGACGGTTACTTCACCACAACATGCATAAATGAAGAATCAGATTTCCTTTCCACCCTCTGCCTCTCAAAATGACCTACCAGTGTTGAGGTGTCTATCCAAAGAGCCATGCTTATTCTGCAGTTACATATGATGGAGACAACCATCTCCGCAGGTAGCTTAAGAAAAAAGCCAATGTTACTGTGACGGTCTGACAAATTATAGTCAATGTCTCAAACATTCGTTGAAGAACTTTGGTGGACAAAACGGCCTCTGTGAAAACGCTGGAGTTTTGTGAACAGGACAATGTGGCCGAAGGAGAGGGCCCCCCGGAGGGTGGGATCGCGCTTCTCCAAAGCCGCAATTCCTTATCTTAAGTGACCAGGAGAAGGAGCACAGCAGCGCCTGGAGGAGGAGGCCCCACAGAGGATGGGACTGTGCTTCTATCTTAAGCGGTCATGCCAGCAGGAAAAGAGAGGCAACTTTGCAATGAACATCCCCCCCCAAAAGCTCACTGACCGATTCCAGAGAACCCCGGGAATGGGACTGCGCATGTTGAGACCATCGACTAACACACTATAAAAGACGGGAGAACGAGTCCTCGGCGCGCGCCCTCCGGACCTGGATCTCTACGCTGGCTGGACCAACGCTGGACCCAGGACTGGTGAAACCCTTTTCTTCTCTCTTTCTTTCTCTCTTTCTCTCATTCTCTCTCCTCCTCTTTTCCTTCTCTCTTTTCCACAGTCCCTACACCTCATCCTTTTAAACATAAACCGTTGACCAAGTCTGAGACTAGGAGTGGATCTAGCCGCCCCTGGGCTCCTCTTTGAGAAGGAGTCCAGAAAGCAAGGGGGTCTGCTCTGAACCTCGTGACTCAACGGGAGGGCTCTCCTTCTGATACATTTCATGTTTCTTCTTCCATTTCTTTTTCTATACTTCCCTCCTCTTCTCAAACAGCGGCTTAATGACATGTTGCAAGGTTCATATTAACAAGTTCATGTGTACTTGGACAAAGTTAGCTAGGTTGAATAAATGTTGATTGTTGTTTGAACTCCCCTGGTGTCGTTTCACCTTAATTCTGACATAGGAAATCCACAAACCTGAGTCGCTCCAACTTTGGGACGCGACAGTTACCTGACCAGTACACATTAATATCCAAATCAAGGAATTATCAAAGAGTAGTGTTTCCTTTCAAAAGCAAATACCCCATTTTCAGAATTAATCTAATGAGAAACCATGAGACTCGAGTGACTAGAGGCTGAAGAGTTCGAGGACTTAAGAAATAAGGACATGTCCTGATTTTAGATGTACTGGGATAGAGTTAATTTTCTTCCTAGTAACTGATATAGTGCTATGTTTTGGGTTCAGTATGAGAAGAATGTTGATAACACTGATGTTTTCAGTTGTTGCTAAGTAATGTTTAGACTAAGGCAAGGATTTTTTCAGCTTCTCATGTCCAGCCAGCAAGAAGGCTGGAGGGGCACAAGAAGTTGGGAGGGGACACAGCCAGGGCAGCTGACCCAAACTGGCCAACAGGGTATTCCATACCATATGACATCATGCTCAGTATATAAACTGGGGGGAGTGGGGCTGGGAGGGATTGCCACTCGGGAACTAACTGGGCATCGGTCGGCGATTGGTGAGCAATTGCATTGTGCATCACTTCTTTGGTATATTCCAATCCTTTTATTATTATTATTATTGTCATTTTATTATTGTTGTTGTTATCATTATTAGTTTCTTCCTTTCTGTTCTATTAAACTGTTCTTATCTCAACCCACGAGTTTTACCTTTCCCCCCTGCCCAATTCTCTCCCCTGTCCCACTGGGGGGGGGGGGGGGGAGTGAGTGAGCAGCTATGTGGTGCTTAGTCACCAGCTCAGGTTAAACCACAACAGGACAGTATAACCTAAAATGCCACTACACCCCCATCTGCCCCCACCTTCATTCTAATAACGATATATATAACTAGACATTACATACTTGCAAGCAATTCTTGAGTGCTTAAGGATATCACTATGTAAAACAGTTCAGGTATACTCATTATTATGCCCCACCAACCTAGAAATGCTTCTGCCAGATTTCCACTTGGTTGCCACATACAATTTTCTACATTTTCATTCTCATCTTCTTAGATTATCAGCACAGCAGAATATAAACTCTTAGGCAAAGTGCGATGGAAGCTGATAAACTGATACCACAACTTGACAAGTGATGCTGCAAACATTTCTATGGAGCCTGAGGGTGATGATACTATCTAGGACTATGGTGTCACTTTGGGAATCACAACCACATAGTACAACTTGTACCTCCTACAGGTAGAAATACTGAGAATTTAAGTATTAGATGTTGAAGCAATATAAGCCATTCTAAACTTCTGAGAAGTTAAAGACTGTCCTGGTTTCAGCTGGGATAGAGTTAATTGTCTTCCTAGTAGCTGATACAGTGCTATGTTTTTGAGTTTGGTATGAGAACAATGTTGATAACACTGATGTTTTCAGTTGTTGCTAAGTAATGTTTAGTCTAAAGTCAAGGATTTTTCAGCTTCTCATGTCTAGCCAACAAGAAGGCTAGAGGGGCACAGGAGGTTGGGGGTGGGCACAGCCAGGGCAGCTGACCCAAAGTGGCCAACGGGGTATTCCATACCTGTGGCAGTACACTTCCCCCCCCCCCCCATCCCGCCAGCAGGAGACGAAACTTCTCCAGGCAAGGAGAAGGGGAAGGAAAAAAACCCTAAACCCTAGAGGCTGCAGGTTGAAATTTGAACTGACCAATCGAGATGCGCCAGGTACACTGAGGTGACCCTCCTGGCCAATAGGATTAAATGACCACAGGTCAGATTCGACAGGGGTATAAATGGGGTCCTGCTGGAGGACATGTTGGTAGTCCTCCTCGGAGCAGGGAGTCTGCAGTCGGGGACTCCCCCTCGGGCCGGGGCACCACCTGAGGTAACACCTCAAGGGAGAGAGACCAAAGCTTTTAGGTGAGTGATACACACGTTTTGAGCCATCACTTTAAATCTTGGGGATTCTTAAGTCAGCTGTGTAGTATTAATTCCCCTTACATCATTGAGCCTGTGGTTTTATAAAATGTTACCGGACTTCTAACTTTTGCTGAAGAATAAATCTGAGTTTTAACACCTGTTGAATTTGGTTATGCATGCATCCGTAACATTTTAAATTCGCGTAGTCGGCAGGATGGTGTTAATAGAGGAATTATTACGGAAGCACGGCTGTAGCCCTTTCCCCCCAGAGATAGAATGGGCGAAGGAGAAGTGGTCCGACCCAGCAGCGGTTATGGAGAGAGTAGAACTATGCCGTGGAAGTAGTCGAGATGGCAAAGGCAGTGTGTGTTCCCTCCTGGGCGCCTGCTTGATTCAAGCACAAAACCAAAAGAGTGATTCTGCTCAAAGGCAAGGGGAAATAGATTGTCTGAAGGTGGAATTGGAGGAAAGGGACATGCGACCCCTTATTAAAAAAGAAAGGCACACAGGTCCGCACGGTGGGAGCCCCCGAACCACTATTCGCACAACCCCTTGGTTGGGACCCGAACTCAGCGAGTTACAAGCTAAGTTTTCGCACAAGCCGGGCAAAACTGAAACTGAGTATTTGTGGAGAGTTTCTCTAATGGGGGGGGGGGTGTCGGATACTGTTGAGTGATTGTAAGAGACTGAATTGTTATCCTGAACCATTTGCCTCAAAGATTGTTAGGTGTGAGGGACTGGGCCGTCATCTCAAGGAACTGTGAACTGCTTATCTTGAGCCCTTTGTCTCTAAGATGGCCTGTTTAAGCAGGAGACTCCTCTGTCCATAAGGACGATTACCAGGCCATTGAGGCATCCAGGGGAGGAAACGGGGCTGGAGCTGATCTGGTGTTGATCACGCGAAGGTCCTGTGATAGACGAAACCTGCAGTGCGTGACATCATCAAAATATGCCCTATAAAAACCCATAGAGACAAGCTGTGGGGGCCGCCTTCACCACCAAAGAACTGAAGATTGAGGACCAACGGGACGCCGCTGGATCCGTGGTGGTGACCGTCCTTGCAACTCCCACCACCGACTGCTTGCCTGAGGACCAACGGGACGCCGCTGGATCCGTGGTGGTGACCGTCCTTGCAACTCCCACCACCGACTGCTTGCCTGAGGACCAACGGGACGCCGCTGGATCCGTGGTGGTGACCGTCCTTGCAACTCCCACCACCGACTGCTTGCCTGAGGACCAACGGGACACTGCTGGATCCGTAGTGGTGACTATCCTAGCAATCCTATCCCGACTGCTTGCTTAATTTCTACCTTTTCTTCCATTCTATCCTATCGCCACCATTTTCCACTTTTGATACTTTTGATAATAAAAGCTCTTTTGACTATATGGCATTTGACCTCGTTTGTGTCTTAATCTCGCTCTTGGGATCATATCGAAACCTTCCCCAACATTGGATCGGGACAGTGATGATGAAGCGAGAGGTTACTGGGGACTGGGAGTGTTTCTGAGTGATGGACCAGCAGGTGATCAGTCGATAACGTCCCGAGTAGCCTACTGGGCTGGGGGTGTGGACCACAAGGAGAGAGGAGAATCTGTTACTATCCAGGTAAAGGGACTGTCGGAGTTAATGGAGGGAGTGCAAAAAACCACCTGTGTTCAGGCCATGTATGATAGAGGGCAGCAAGGGATACTTATGACTGCCCCGGTGGAACCCCGCCACCTTAGAACCTTTATTAGAGACCTGCTGGATGTTTTAAAGATACATGTCCAGTCCCTCAGTGAAAGAATCCTGGGGGGCATTGAGTGCAACCAGCAGAACCCCCAGAGGCTGCCCGCACATGTATTTAACTAACTGGCAACAAAAGGGTGAGCTATTTATGGCTCAGTGTGCCCATGATACTTCAGGCCATCAGGGAAGAGATGCAACATATAGATGGGCTCGCGATCGAGGGGTGGACTTGACCATGGACACTATTGCACAGGCTATCCATGAATGTGAAACATGTGCTGCAATTAAGCAAGCCAAGTGGTTAAAGCCCCTGTGGTACGGAGGGCGATGGCTGAAATATAAATATGGGGAAGCCTGGCAGATTGACTATATCACACTCCCACAAACTTGCCAAGGCAAGTGCCATGTGCTTACAATGGGGGAAGCAACCACCGGATGGCTGGAAACATATCCTGCGCCCCATGCAACCTCCCAGAACACTATCCTGGGCCTTGAAAAGCAGGTCTTGTGGCGACACAGCACCCCAGAAAGAATCGAGTCAGACAACGGGACTCACTTCCAAAACAACCTCATAGACACCTGGGCCAAAGAACATGGCATTGAGTGGGTATATCACATCCCCTGTCATGCACCAGCCTCTGGGAAAATCAAACAATACAATGGACTGTTAAAGACTACATTGAGAGCAATGGGGGGGTGGGACCTTCAAATATTGGGATACACATTTAGCAAAAGCCACCTGGTTAGTCAACACCAGAGGATCTGCCAATCGGAGTGGCCCTGCCCAGTCAGAATTTTTACATACTGTAGAAGGGGATAAAGTCCCTGTAGTGCACATGAAACATATGTTAGGGAAGACAGTCTGGGTTACTCCTGCCTCAGGCAAATGTAAACCCATTCTTGAGATTGCTTTTGCTCAAGGACCTGGGTGCACTTGGTGGGTGATGCGAAAGGATGGGGAAGTCCGATGTGTGCTTGAAGGGGATTTAATTTTAGGTGAGAATAGCCAGAATTAAACTGCATGATATTAGTTGCTATATAACCCTGCTACTGTATGTTATCATTACTATAATTGTTATATGCTATATCCATAGTACTATAGTAAGAATCACTTCGATCAAGCAAGAAAGAACTGTGATAAAACTGAGCAAAGCACAGTAGTGATGGAACCAGAACTGACTCCAGCATGCAATAATCCAACAGTACACACCATCCTCCTGCTGTGTCAAATGTCACCTGCTCGCCACACCGCACTGAAGCCTGATCCTGCTCTGCCGACTGAGAGGACTTTACACCCTCCCTCCTGCCCAGAAAGACTGGTATGACAGATGGAGCCCAGAGTCGGAAACTAAATGAACTCAACGCACTTTTTATGAACCTGACCCATAAACTAAAGGAATGATATCTCTGTGTGTGTATACATATGCATATATATCTTTCTCTATATACCTCAAAGGACGGAAAAGGTGATGATGATTGACCAGGATGTAACTGAAGGTATGGGAACTGAGCATGACATCAGTGGTGTAGAATAAGGGGTGTTCTATTAAACTGTTCTTATCTCAACCCATGAGTTTTACCCCCCACCACCACCAATTCCCTCCCCCATCCCACTGGGTTGGGGGGGAAAGTGAGTGAGCAGCTGCGTGGCGCTTAGTTGCTGGCTGGGGTTAAACCACGACAAAGACCAATGTAAAATCTATCCTAAGATGGACTTGGCTTGTTGGTATGTAAAACCCAAATATTTGAATGTCAGTAGGTAAAGCAGACAAATCACTTTGAGGAAGGTTTGGTTTTGCTTTGGGGTTTTTTTGTTTGTTTGTTTGGGTTTTTTTTTAATTTAAAGCTTTTCCAATTCTTAAGACTCTTCCTTCTATTAACAGAAGAGTTCTGATCAAATTCTGAGTTCTGTCCAACATACTGTTGCAAATGTAGGTTAGAAAGCAACTTATATTTAAACAAAGGAAATATCTTCCTTTGTTTAAACAAGTGCTATTTTTTCTACTGCATGCCCTATCCCAAAACAAAGTTAAATCTGAATTTCTCTATTATCATTCTATTGTTCATTTAAAAATGCCTGCTCTTACTTTTAATGCTATATGTAAACCTCCATGACAAAGTATATATTTTTTGCTGTTAGCAAGAGATTTATGATAGGAACATACTGTTTATTTGGAATTCATATTGACAAATTCACCAAGAATTTTGTCAATAGTGAGTTTGATGAACCACAGAGGGAAACACTTCCATCAGCTTCTTAGAAACCTAAAATAAATGCTACCCTTCTCATTCTCCATTTAAGTCTTTACAGTTGTGAATTACAAGCATACTTTCCAACCTGTGAGATGTACCTCACAGTAAGGCACCACAGAGACCAGTAGCTGAGACAAAGCACGTGAAATTACAAAGCGTATGAGCTAAATATTATGAAGTAGAAACAATTCTTAATTGACTGAAATGAGGCATGCACTAAAAAAAGCTGACCAGCATGTATTATATATGTAAATGTATGGTCATGCAAGTCTATGAAACAAAAATACCTGAAATACCTGTGTCCCTGTGGGGGACACACAAGTCTTCTGAGAACAGTACTAACCTTGTTGCTCACTCTCTGCTTCAACTTTTGCAGGACTTGGTGCTACAGGAAGGGGTCGAAGAGGACGAGGCTTCGGAGTTGGGGGAGTTATTTTTTTTCTTCCAATGTACTCTACATAAGTTCCTGGGAAATCCCCCTTCTCCCCTGTGGTTTCATTAAAGCCATTTAACCAACAAATTTCCTCAGGCTTTGGTTCTTCCCCTTCACTGAATCCAAGTGCTAGTAAGGTACCTTTATTCACAGTTAATATATCTCCTAAGTGCAAGTCAATGTCTTCTTCTCGCTCTTTTTTGTAGTCATATAAAGCTCTGTATTGATATCCTTCAGCACTCATCTTGGCAAACGATTTAATGTTCAAAAGTGTTATTAAACAGTATCAAAATGCAGTTGTCCAGTTATATTTTTATGTACAGATAGATTCAAGATGTATTAAATAGGATAATAAAAATGTCAATAGCAACGTCTAAGTAATAAAATCCACCAGAGAATCAAAAAGCACCAGGATCTGTCATTTCACTGCTGATGTTTTCAATGATTTATTTATTCTGAGTCAACAATTGTTGCAGAAGAATGTGTTCTGCTTCTATGTCTAGCAATATTCTTCCAATTATTTCCTTTTCTGAGCTTGCTAGCACTTCTGGGTCTCCATACTCAAGTCCAGCTGATTCTTATAGCCGGTCACACCTTCTTCAGATATACTTGCCATAGATTGCCCACATACCTTAAATATTCTGCCACAGAACTCTGCACCCATGCTCTTCCTGGAAAGAGAAGAGAAAACCAGTGTAGTTTCAAATTCTCTTGATGCTTGTGAACTTGGGATTCCACTTATGACTTAAGCTTTCTGCAACCCTGGCAAAGGTCATGTGTCCCACAAGAGCCCTAAATAACAATAAAAAAGCGACCTCACCAAAAAAAAACCCAAAAACCTGTCAACTAATGCTTGTGTTTTTATAAAGGATATATGTCTAATTACTTGAACTGAATTTGCATCCCTGCAGTATGAGACATGCCACTATACATTCCCTGCTTCCTTCTCTATGGCTTATGGCTACTGGTCTCTGAGAGTGAGAGGGCTAAGCCCTCAAGGTATCCCTGTAGTGCAGTACCTCACCTAGCTGCAAGATTTTACATGTTATCTCCCTGAAGACACACAGCCACAACCCTTCCCCACAAGAGGTCTGCCAGGACAGAGGAGGAGCTCACTCATTAGTGCTGACACTCACCACTGGGGTATTCGATCTCCTGCTGTTTATGCAGAGGGTGAGGATGGGCAACAACCTCCAGCCCAAAACCTATATGCCCAAAACCTATTGGAGGGAGAGGTCTTTTCACAATCTGCAGGAGAACAAAAAAGTCCAAAATGCTTTTACTTGATAGGTACCATATTTCTGTTTTCTTCAAGAGAGGCTTCCCCACTCCCCCAACTTCCAGGTGTTTTTTAATGTGTTTATGGTATAATATTAGAAAAACAATCAGTAACTGAAACAAGCATATTCGGACCACCTAAGCATCACTAGCAGGAGAAAAGTATCAGGGTATACGATTAAATTATGCTAAAGGCAAGAGACTACAGGCCTAAATATTTGACTCAAGGTTGCCTGACCACAAAGTAAAAAGGAAAAATATGATTTAAAAAAAGTTTTAAATAATATCAATTTAGGGAACAGTAGCTTAAAGACATACAGAACAGTGAAAGTTTTCCAAACATTATTTCAACCGTTACTCATTTTCATCTACTTAAAGACAAGCACAATCACAATTTGAAATGCTACACTGGAAACCAAAAAGTGCTAACTACTCAGAGTTGCATTGAAACTCCTAAACAACAGCTAAACAAAAGACCTGAGGGGCTATGTAATACCAGTAGGTAAAATATTGACTGCATACTTAGTGCCATAGAAAGCTGAATTTTTTGAGCAACACTCCCATTTACATTGTAAAAGGACACCAGTAGACAGTGCTGGAATAAGAAACTTCTGACAGCTCTTTTCCACACCATTTTATCCAACGTCTCAATCATCAAGTCCTTGGAACATGACTAACTGAAAAGCTAAAAAGTGTTTATAAGAATGCATATGGGCTTACTTTTCCAGTGGATGGCCCTGATCCCTAATTTATATGTGGCTCCTCTTCAGTCCATCAGGTCTAAATATAATTCCCTGCAGCTTATTGCACAACATCTCTTGTAACAACACAGAAGAAAATCTTGCAAGTTCTTGAAGAACTTCCTTATCATCCACTGCAACTAGTTTTTCTGTAGGAAAGAATTATCTGAGCCTGAATTAGACTTCTCATTTAAAAAAAGCCTACACACAAGTATTTATTTTAATAACTTTCAAATCCATCCACATGGATTAGGCATCCACCTCCCACCAAAATTTTAATGAGAAATTTCTGCAGCCGCTTCTGAAAACCCAAACTATGCTGTTTAGCTCACACTACCAAACATCTTTGCAATTAACATGAAGAGAGTTTCACCGATATTTTATTTTGCCTTTTCTACCAGAAGAAAGCACACAGACAAGAACTGGAGGGTGAAAGAAAAAAAAAAGGGGGGGGGGGGGAGGACAGGACAAAAAACTAAAGCACAAGTATCAATTAAATTGCACAGAAGCCTTTTCAAGCATGGGTTCCTCCCATTTCACACAGCAAGAGAACAAAATGCACTTACACACCTTAGATCTAAATGTTGGAGCTAATCTAAATGTTTCTAATCAAAACCAACTATGCACAGCAAAACCTGATAGAAAAATACCACTTCAACTACATTCAATATTCCAAAATGTATTGGGCTTGTGTGGCAAGGTTTTGGTAGCGGCGGGGGGGGGGGTTACAGGGGTGGCTTCTGTGAGAAGCTGCTGGAAGCTTCTCCTGTGTCCGACAGAGCCAATACCAGCCGGCTCTAAGATGGACCTGCTGCCAGCCGAGGCCGAGCCAATCAGCGATAGTGGAAGCACCTCTGTGATAACACATTTAAGAAGAAAAAAAAGTTGCAGGGCACACAGAAACAGCAGCCGGAGAGAGGAGTGAGAACATGTGAGAGAAACAACCCTGCAGACACCAAGGTCAGTGAAGAAGGAGGGGGAGGAGATGCTCCAGGCGCCGGAGCAGAGATTCCCCTGCAGCCCATGGAGGTCCACAGTGGATCAGATATCCACCTGCAGCCTGTGGAGGACCCCACGCCGGAGCAGGGTGGTGAGCAGTTGCTCTGTGCATCACTAGTTTTGTATATTCTTTTATTAGTACTGTTGTTGTTGTTGTAACTTCTCTTTTTGTGTTGTCCCAGTAAATTGTCCTTATCTCAACCCTTGAGGTTCTGGGTTTTTTTTTCTTTTCTCCCCTCTAATTCTCCTCCCCATTCCACCGGAGGGGGGCAGGAGGAGTGAGCGAGCAGCTGCGTGGTCCTTTGTTACTGGCTGGGCTGAAACCACGACAGTCCTTTTTTGGTGCCCAACATGGGGCACGAAGGGTTGAGATAACGACAGATCTGGCCAGAGCATGTTGAAACAAATTTGTCAACGCATTTCTTACATTAGATAAATAGATGTTAGTCACAATGTTGGTTCATTTGTTCACATGGTGGCGTTTTGTAAATTCTTATATGCTCTATGTATTGCCTGTAGTTACGTTTCTCACCTCTGGGAGAGGGATTGGGATTATCATTTTGCTGTACTGGGCAATGTCGACTTGTGAAATGATTACATCACTGGTCATGAGGTTAAGCTGGTATCTGTATGCAGCAGTGATATCATTTCCATACTTCGGGCGCCTTCTATTGGATTTTATTGGTAATTACACCCAATCCATGGGGAAGTCGGAGGGGATACTTCCCCCCATCCGTTCGTCTCCCTTCTCTCCTTCCGACTAATTACAACAGCTTTTGAGAATTATGAATATCCTTGGGATGTGCAAGCCAGTGTGCTGTTAGTGCTATGTCTACTGAATATGTTTCAGGTCTTGTTTAGGGCTACAAAAAGGTTCTTTAAGAATACCACACAGAGATCTGCCCCAAAGCTGGATATTCATGGGTGGCATGGCATGTGGGAGGATATGGGCAGGTATCTAGAGAACTTCTCACCTCCAGTGTCTTGGAAGTTCACTCCCAAACAACTACAGAACCCTCATGAAGTGGTAGAATATTTGAAAGGAAAATGCTGTGGCTATTCTAGAGATGCACAACTCACTGCACTGTGCTGGGCCCTGGCCAGTATCTACCAAACACTGCTTGATATTAGGCAGCACCCTCAGGGGGAAGGGAGGGAAAAAAGGGCAATAGGCACTGTGGCTACCCCAACCCCAACAACAGGCACCACCGTGGCTACCCCAACCCCGGTGACAAGTACTGCAGCTAAACCAGAGAACCAACCTGTGCCAGTATCAGTTGCCCCTGTACAGAAAAAGAAACACACAAAGAAATCGGTTCGCTCAGTGAGAGATAAAAGTGAACCAGGGTCATCAGGAGAACAGGAGGAAGAGGCAGAACCTGAAATAATCACTCGACCTCTATCCCTGAGTGAGTTGTGTGACATGCGAAAAGATTTTGGCCACCACCCAGGTGAGCACATTGTTACCTGTCTGCTCTGATGCTGGGATAATGGGGCTAGTAGTGTGGAAGTAGAGCGTAAGGAAGCCAAGCAGTTGGGATCTCTGTCTAGGGAAGGGGGCATTGACAAGGTGATTGGGAGAAAAACACAAGTCCTCAGCCTCTGGAGGTGACTTCTGTTAGGTGTGAAGGAAAAATACTGTGGTGGGTTGACCCTGGCTGGAGGCCAGGTGCCCACCAAAGACATTCTATCACTCCCCCTCCTCAGCTGGACAGGGGAGAGAAAATATAACAAAGGGCTTGTGGGTCAAGATAAGGACAGGAGAGATCACTCACTAATTACTGTCACGGGCAAAACAGACTCAGTTTGGGGAAAATTAACTCAATTTATTACCAAGCAACCAGAGTAGGGTAATGAGAAATAAAACCAAATCTCAGAACACCTTCCCTCCACCCCTCCCTTCTTCCCAGGCACAGCTTCACTCCTGGATTCTCTACCAACCCTAACCCCCCCCACCCCGAGCAGCACAGGGGGACAGGGATGGGGTTTACGGTCAGTTCGTCACATCGTATTTTCTGCCGCTTCATCCTTCTCAGGGGCAGGACTCATCACACTCTTCCCCTGCTCCAGCGTGGGGTCCCACCCACGGGAGACAGTCCTCCACGAACTTCTCCAACATGGGTCCTTCCCACGGGCTACAGTTCTTCACGAACTGCTCCAGCATGGGTCCTTTCCACGGTGTGCAGTCCTTCAGGAGCACACTGCTCCAGCATGGGTCCCCCATGGGGTCACAAGTCCTGCCAGAAAACCCGCTCCAGCGCGGGCTTCCCATGGGGTCACAGCCTCCTTCGGGAACCCACCTGCTCCGGCGTGGGGTCCTCCATGGGCTGCAGGTGGATATCTGCTCCACAGTGGACCTCCCTGGACTGCAGGGGGACAGCCTGCCTCACCATAGTCTTCACCACGGGCTGCAGGGGAATCTCTGCTCCGGCGCCTGGAGCACCTCCTCCCCCTCCTTCTTCACTGGCCTTGGTGTCTGCAGGGTTGTTTCTCTCACATGTTCTCACTCCTCTCTCCAGCTGCTGTTTCTGTGTCCCAGCAACCTTTTTTCCTTCTTAAAAATGTTATCACAGAGGCGTTACCACTGTCACTGATTGGCTTGGCCTTGGCCAGCAGCGGGTCCATCTTAGAGCTGGCTGGTATTGGCTCTGTCGGACAGAGGGGAAGCTTCCAGCAGCTTCTTAGAGAAGCCACCCCTGTAACCCCCCCTGCTACCAAAACCTTACCACACAAAGCCAATACATATACCCCTTCAAGGATGAAGTTATATGTCACCAAGGCAAGTGGACCACCATGGAGAGTGGTATCCACTACCTAAGGGAATTAGCCATGCTGGAGGTGATTTATGATGATCCAGAAAATGGGAAGTCACCCACAGATCCAGATGAAGTCCAATGCACACAACCCATGTGTCCTGCTTTCAGCTGGGATAGAGTTAACTGTCTTCCTAGTAGCTGGTACAGTGCTATGTTTTGAGTTCAGTATGCAAAGAATGTTGATAACACTGATGTTTTCAGTTGTTGCTAAGTAGTGTTTAGTCTAAAGGATTTTTCAACTTCTCATGCCCAGCCAGCGAGAAAGCTGGAGGGGCACAAGAAGTTGGCACAGGACACAGCCAGGGCAGCTGACCCAAACTGGCCAAAGGTGTATTCCATACCATGTGACGTCCCATCTAGTTTAGGAACTGGGAAGTGGGGGAGGGGAATTGCCGCTCGGGGACTAGCTGGGTGTTGGACGGCGGGTGGTGAGCAATTGCCCTGCACATCATTTGTACATTCCAATCCTTTTATTACTACTGTTGTCATTTTATTAGTGTTATCATTATCATTATTAGCTTCTTCTTTTCTGTTCTATTAAACCGTTCTTATCTCAACCCAGGAGTTTTACTTCTTTTTCCCGATTTTCTCCCCCATCCCACTCGTGGGGGGAAGTGAGTGAGGGGCTGCGTGGTGCTTAGTTGCTGGCTGGGGTTAAACCACGACAGTCCATTTTTGGGACCCAACGTGGGGCTGTGTTTCCACCCCTGGGGCAATCGATTCCAAGTGTACTGGACACCCCTCCAAGTAGAGGCAAATTGTGGACGACACTCTGCTGCCAGAGGGTTTGAGAAAAACGCATTAGCAATGTCAATTGTGGCATACCACTTGGCTGCCTTTGACTCTAGTTCGTATTGAAGTTCTAGCATATCTGGGACGGCAGCACTCAGCAGTGGTGTAACTTCATTCAGGCCACGATAGTCAACTGTTAGTCTCCACTCCCCATTAGACTTCCGCACTGGCCATATGGGACTATTAAAGGGTGAGCGAGTTTTGCTGATCACTCCTTGGCTCTCCAGTTGGCGAATCAACTTGTGGATGGGAATCAGAGAGTCTCGGTTGGTGCGATATTGCCGCCGGTACACCGTCATGGTAGCAATTGGCACTTGTTGTTCTTCAACCTTCAGCAACCCCACAATCACAGGGTCTTGAGAGAGACCAGGCAGGGTAGACAGCTGTTCAGTGCCCTCCGTCTCCAAGGCAGCTATACCGAAAGCCCACCGATACCCCTTCGGGTCCTTAAAATACCCCCTCCTGAGATAGTCTATGCCAAGGATACACGGAGCCTCTGGACCAGTCAGAATGGGGTGTTTCTGCCATTCATTTCCAGTTAGGCTTACTTCAGCTTCTAATACAGTTAACACCTGGGATCCCCCTGTCACACCAGAAATACAAATGGGTTCTGCCCCTTTATAACTTGATGGCATTAGAGTGCACTGTGCGCCGGTGTCTACTAGAGCCTTATACTCCTGTGGGGCTGACGTGCCAGGCCATCGAATCCACACAGTCCAATAGACCCGGTTATCCCTTTCCTCCACCTGGCTGGAGGCAGGACCCCTCTCATTCTGGCCAGAGTATTCAGTATTCACTTCTCGTAAAATTGGCTCAGAATTCCCTTCAAGAGGATCAGAAATGAGATCAGCCCTTCTACTCTGTTTGGAAACTGGAGCGGCATTTTTCCTGGTAGAATCCCCTTTTGTGGTGGTTTTTCCTCGCAGCTCACGTACCCGTGCATTTAGGACCGAGGTAGGTTTTCTGTCCCATTTCCTCATGTCCTCTCCATGATCACATAGGTAAAACCACAGGGCACCTCGCGGTGTGTACCTTCTATATTCTCTCTCTTGGGCAGAGGAACGCTCACTCCTAATAGCTGAGACATTGGTCCTTACAGGTGGGGAATAGGACATATCCTCTTTGAATTGCTGGAAATCCTCGGACAGCTTCTCCACAGCCGAAATGCAGGCTTGTAGGGAGGAGGAGAGATTTTCTTCGTATTGACGGAGTTGGCGAGCCACTTCATCCACTGTCGGTGCCTCTTCGTCTTTCCAGGCCATTATTGCCAATGTGTTGGCACAGGACGATGGTGCGCTCCGTACAAACTTCCGCCACATGGGTCATGTGCACTGGACTTTGTCTGGATCTTTGGGTAATTGTGGGTTGTCCGGGTCATGATGAATCGTCTCTAGCACAGCTAATTCCCTCAGATATTGGATACCTCTTTCCATGGTGGTCCACTTGCTTGATTGACATATAACATCTTCCTTGAAGGGGTACCTTTCCTTCACACTTGACGGGAGTCGCCTCCAGAGGCTGATGGCTTGTGTCCCTCTTCCAATTGCCTTGTCAATGCCACCTTCCCTGGCAAGCGATCCCAGCTGCTTGGCTTCCCTACCTTCTAATTCCAAGCTATTAGCCCCATTGTCCCAGCATCGGAGGAGCCAGGTGATAATATGCTCACCTATACGGCAGTCAAAGTCTTTTCGCAAATCCCACAGCTCACTCAAGGATAGGGACCGGGTTATTACCTCTGGTTCTGCCTCTTCCTCCAGTTCCCGTGATGACCCTGGTTCATCTTCATCCTTCGCTAAGCGAACTGATTTTTTTGTATATTTCTTTTTATGTAAGGGGGCAACTGATACTGGTGCAGGTTGGTCCGCTGGTTCATTTGCAGTATCACTCACCGGGTTTTGGATAACCGCAGTGTCTGTCGCCGAGGTTTGGGTAGCAGCAGTGCTCGTCACTGGGGCTGGAGGGACCGCAGTGCCCGTTGCCAAGGTTTGGGTAGCTGCTGTGCTCGTTGCCGCGGCTGGAGGGGCTGCAGTGCCTGTTGCTGAGGTTTGGGTAGCCCGAGTTCTCATCACCGGGGCTGGAAGGGTTGCGGTGCCTGTCGCCAAGGTCTGGGTGGCCACAGTGCTCGTTGCGGGGGCTGGAGAGGCCGCAGCACCCATTGCTGAGGTTTGAGTGACCGCGGTGCTCATCGTTTTGTTGTTAGGTCCAGAGACTTTCTCTTCCCCTTGAGGGTACTGAGTGGTGTCGAACAGGGCTCGATAGGCATGGGCCAGGCCCCAGCACGTTGCAGTGATTTGCATCTCTCTGGAGCTGCCAGGGTGACAGCATACCTTTTCCAAATATTTTACTAGTTCTTCTGGATTCTGCACTTGTTCAGGGGTGAATTTCCAAAACATTGGAGGTGCCCACTTTTCTAGGTACTTGCCCATACTACCCCACACACCCTGCCACTCATAATTATCCAGCCTTGGGGCACATCTCTGGGTGATCTTCTTAAATAGCTGTTTAACCTTAAACAAGAGCTGAACCACATTCAGGAGCATGATGATTCCTAGCAGTAGGGCTAGGACCGTGCTAGTCCCAACATCCCAGGAGTATTCAAATTTTTCAAAATTCTCAAACACCATTGTAAGTGGACTGAAGGAGAAAGGAGAGGGGAAGAAAGGTACCCCACCCATAGACTGGCTTTCCAAGGAGGAAAGGTAAATGGTGTAATTATTAGTAGTTTCCCACAGATGGCTCCCGCAGTATAAAGGTGACAATGCTGAGTGCAAATACCAGATTAACCCCACAACTGATGACTTTATCATACCATAAACCAGTGTTTCACAATACATCAAAGCGAAAAACTTAATCCACCTCCCACGGATGATAAGCAGCAGAAGAGGAACTACATACAGCAAGCGAGGTGATACATAACAGAACTTTAAAAACCAGAGCAACAACTCTAAGAACATAAAAATCAACATAATGACCAGCAACTATTAGACCAATATAATGAATGCTTATAACAAATTTGTTTTAACAACCTCTGGTCAGGTTTGTCGTTATCTCAACCCTTCGTGCCCCACGTTGGGCGCCAAAAATGGACTGTCGTGGTTTAACCCCAGCCAGCAACTAAGCACCACGCTGCTGCTCACTCCTCCCCCACCCAGTGGGATGGGGGAGAAAATCGGGAAAAAGAAGTAAAACTCATGGGTTGAGATAAGAACGGTTTAATAGAACAGAAAAGAAGAAACTAATAATGATAATGATAACACTAATAAAATGACAACAGTAGTAATAAAAGGATTGGAATGTACAAATGATGCGCAGGGCAATTGCTAATCACCCGCCAACCGACACCCAGCTAGTCCCCAGAGCAGCGATTCCCTGCCCCCACTTCCCAGTTCCTAAACTAGATGGGACGTCACATGGTATGGAATACCCTGTTGGCCAGTTTGGGTCAGCTGCCCTGGCTGTGTCCTGTGCCAACTTCTTGTGCCCCTCCAGCTTTCTCGCTGGCTGGGCATGAGAAGCTGAAAAATCCTTGACTTTAGTCTAAACACTACTTAGCAACAACTGAAAACATCAGTGTTATCAACATTCTTCTCATACTGAACTCAAAACATAGCACCGTATCAGGTGCTAGGAAGACAGTTAACTCTATCCCAGCTGAAATCAGAACACCATATGGTGGAAGTTTCTACGAAGTGCACCACCAACCTATGCCAACTCATTGCCGATGATGTCCTGGAAAGAAGGCTATGGACAAACGGTGGATGAATTGGCTGTTCAACTCCGGCAATACGAAGGAAGTCTCTCTTCCTCCCTACGGGCCTGTGTCTCGGCTGTAGAGGAATTGTCCCGAGAGTTCCAGCAATTCAAAGTGGATATGTCCTCCTCCTCACCTGTACAGGCCCACATCACAGCTATTGGGAGTAAGCATTCCTCTGCCCAAGACAGAGGAAATAGAAAGTACACATGACGGGCTAACCTGTGGTTTTACCTGCGTGACCATGGGGAGGACATGAGGAAGTGGGATGGAAAACCTACCTCAGTCTTGGATGCACGGGTACGGGAGCTGCGAGAAAAAGTAACCAGAAAAGAGGATTCTTCTTGGAAAAATGCTGCTCCAGTTTCCCGTGAGCAGTCCCCCGGACGCAGTAGATGGGCTGATCTCATTTCTGATCCTCTTGAAGGGACTTCTGATTCACGAGTGAGAAAAGTGAGTAACGGATATTCTAACCAGGATTAGAGGGGCCCTGCCTCCAGCCAGGTGGAGGAGAGGGACAACCGAGTCTACTGGACAGTGTGGATTCGATGGCCTGGCACGTCAGACCCACAGGAATATAAGGCTCTAGTAGACACCAGTGCACAGTGCACTCTAATGCCATCAAGTTATAAAGGGGCAGAACCCATCTGTATCTCTGGTGTGACAGGGGGATCCCAAGAGCTAACCGTATTGGAAGCTGAAATGAGTCTAACCGGGAATGAGTGGCATAAACACCCCATTGCAACAGGCCCAGAGGCCCCGTGCATCCTTTGTATAGATTATCTCATGAGAGGGTATTTCAAGGACCCAAAAGGGTACCGTTGGGCCTTTGGTATAGCTGCATTGGAGACGGAGGAAATTGAACAGCTGTCTGCTTTGCCCAGCCTCTCTGAGGACCCTTTGGTTATGGGGTTGCTGAGGGTTGAAGAACAACAGGTGCCAATGGCTACCACAACGGTGCACCAGTGGCAATATCGCACCAACCAAGACTCCCTGATCCCCATCCATGAGCTGATTTGCCAATTGGAGAGCCAAGGAGTGATCAGCAAGACTCACTCACCCTTTAATAGTCCCATATGGCCAGTGCGGAAATCTAATGGGGAGTGGAGGCTAACAGTTGACTATCGTGGCCTGAATGAAGTCACACCACCGCTGCGCACTGCTGTGCCAGATATGCTAGAACTTCAATACGAACTAGAGTCAAAGGCAGCCAAGTGGTATGCCACAACTGACATTGCTAATGCGTTTTTCTCAATCCCTCTAGCAGCAGAGTGTCGTCCACAATTTGCTTTTACTTGGAGGGGTGTCCAGTACACTTGGAATCGATTGCCCCAGGGGTGGAAACACAGCCCCACCATTTGCCATGGACTAATCCAGACTGCACTAGAAAAAGGTGAAGCTCCGGAACATCTGCAGTACATTGATGACATCATCGTATGGGGCAACACAGCAGAAAAATTCTTTGAGAAAGGGAAGAAAATAATCCAAATCCTTCTGAAAGCCGGTTTTGCCATAAAAGAAAGTAAGGTCAAGGGACTTGCACAGGACATCCAGTTTTTAGGAGTAAAATGGCAAGATGGATGTCGTCAGATCCCAATGGACGTGATCAACAAAATAGCAGCTATGTCTCCACCGACCAATAAAAAGGAAACACAGGCTTTCTTAGGTGTTGTGGGCTTTTGGAGAATGCATATTCCAAATTACAGTTTGATTGTAAGCCCTCTCTATCAAGTGACCCGGAAGAAGAATGATTTTAAATGGGGGCCTGAACAACAACAAGCCTTTGAACAAATTAAACGGGAGATTGTTCATGCAGTAGCCCTTGGACCAGTCCGGACAGGACAAGATGTTAAAAATGTGCTCTATACTGCAGCTGGGGAGAATGGCCCTACCTGGAGCCTCTGGCAGAAAGCACCTGGGGAGACCCGAGGCCGACCCCTGGGGTTTTGGAGTCGAGGATATCGAGGATCCGAGGCTTGCTATACTCCAACTGAAAAAGTGATATTGGCAGCATATGAAGGAGTTTGAGCTGTCTCAGAAGTGGTTGGTACTGAGACACAGCTCCTCTTAGCACCCTGACTGCCAGTGCTGGGCTGGATGTTCAAAGGGAGGGTCTCCTCTACACATCATGCAACTGATGCCACTTGGAGTAAGTGGGCCGCACTGATCACACAACGAGCTCGCATAGGAAACCCCAGTCGCCCAGGAATTTTAGAAGTGATCACGAACTGGCCAGAAGGCAAAGATTTTGGAATGTCGCCAGAGGAGGAGGTGGCACGTGCTGAAGAAGCCCCGCTGTATAATAAACTGCCAGAAAATGAGAGGCAATATGCCCTGTTCACTGATGGGTCCTGTCGCATCGTGGGAAAACATCGGAGGTGGAAGGCTGCTGTATGGAGTCCTACATGACAAGTTGCAGAAAGTGCTGAAGGAGAGGGTGAATCGAGTCAGTTTGCAGAGGTGAAAGCCATCCAGCTAGTGTTAGACATTGCTGAAAAAGTGGCCAGTGCTCTATCTCTATACTGACTCATGGATGGTGGCAAATGCCCTGTGGGGGTGGGTACAACAATGGAAGCAGAACAACTGGCAGCGCAGAGGTCAACCCATCTGGGCTGCTGCACTGTGGCAAGATATCGCTGTTCGGATAGAGAAGCTAGTGGTAAAAGTACATCACGTATATGCTCATGTACCCAAGAGTCAGGCCACTGAAGAACATCAAAACAACCAACAGGTGGATCAGGCTGCCAAGACTGAAGTGGCTCAGGTGGACCTGGACTGGCAACATAAGGGTGAATTATTTATGGCTCAGTGGGCCCATGATACCTGAGGCCATCAGGGAAGAGATGCAACATATAGATGGGCTCGTGATCGAGGGGTGGACTTGACCATGGACACTATCGCGCAGGTTATCCATGAATGTGAAACATGTGCTGCAATTAAGCAAGCCAAGCAGTTAAAGCCCCTGTGGTATGGAGGACGATGGTTAAAATATAAACAGTGGGAGGTCTGGCAGACTGACTATATCACACTCCCACGAACCCACCAAGGCAAGTGCCATGTGCTTACAACGGTGGAAACAACCACTGGATGGCTGGAAACATATTCTGTACCCCATGCCACTGCCCAGAACACTATCCTGGGCCTTGAAGAGAAAGTTTTATGGCGAAATGGCACCCCAGAAAGAATCGAGTTGGACAACGGGACTCACTTCCGAAACAACCTCATAGACACCTGGGCCAAAGAACATGGCATTGAGTGGGTATATCACATCCCCTATCACGCACCGGCCTCTGGAAAAATCGAACGATACAATGGACTGCTGAAAACTACATTGAGAGCAATGGGGGGTGGGACTTTCAAACATTGGGATACACATTTAGCAAAAGCCACCTGGTTAGTTAATACTAGAGGATCTGCCAATTGGGCTGGCTCCGCCCAACCAAGACTTCCATATACTGTAGAAGGGGATAAAGTCCCTGTAGTGCACATGAAGAGTATGTTAGGGAAGACAGTCTAGGTTAGTCCTGTCTCAAGCAGAGACAAACCCATCCAAAGGATTGCTTTTGCTCAAGGACCTGGGTACACTTGGTGGGTGATGCAGAAGGATAGGGAAGTTCGATGTGTACCGCAAGGAGATCTGATTTTGGGAGAGAATAGCCAGTGAATTAGGCTGTATGATATTTAACTGCTAAATAACCTGCCAATGTATGTCATTGTATCTATATGCCATATCAAGGGTATTACTGTAAGAATTACCCAAATGACTGCAGGATGGACTCTGAAACTGAGCCAAGTGCAACAGTGATAGAACTTGAACTGGTGCCCAGCAATTTCCTCAAGATCAACATCTTCGACCTGCAGACCAAGGGCGTGGATTGCACCAAATGTACCAGCCGCAAGCTCCAGAGGCAGCATGCAACAATCCAACACCTCACACCATCTCTCCTATCCTGAAGGACTGTTACAACAGATGGAGCCCCAAAGTCATGGACTAAATAAAATTGATGGACATATTAGAGGGATAGCCCATCAACTAAGGGAATGCTATTTGTGTGTGTGAGGGGGGGTCCATATACATATATGTATATAAGACAAGGAAAGTGGTGGTGATTAATTGGAAAATGTAGGATCGGGGCATGATGTAGATGGTATAGAATAGGGGTGGATAACGTCCTGGGTTCAGCTGGGATAGAGTTAATTTTTACAGGAACCTGGGAAGTCGGGGGGTGGGCACAGCCGGGACAGCTGACCTGAACTAGCCAAGGAGCTATTCCATACCATGTGACATCATGCTCAGTATATAAATGGGGAGCGGGTTGAGGGGAGCCCTCTCGGCTTTCGGTGGGGGAAGTGGTGGAGCGTTGGGTTCCGGATGGTGAGCAGTTGCACTGTGCATCACTCATTTTGTATATTTCTTTTATTAGTACCGTTGTTGTTGTTGTAACTTCTCTTTTTGTGTTGTCCCAGTAAATTGTCCTTTTCTCAACCCATGAGGTTCCGGGTTTTTTTCTTTTCTCCCCTCTGATTCTCCTCCCCATCCCACTGGAGGGGGGCGGGAGGAGTGAGCGAGCAGCTGCGTGGTCCTTTGTTACTGGCTGGGCTGAAACCACAACACCACCACACAAAATATTTTTTTTTTTTTTTTTTAAGAAAGGTTCAACAAGTGCTCTGCTCTAAGTACTCATTTCACTCCTACTGCCTACAGGCATTTTGGTAGTCAACCAAATAAGTCTTCTAAACACTGCATAATTTAACTGACTTGACCTACTCCTCTGATATTTTATCAGCAAATGTATCAGAGCAACTTTATGGCCAGATATTCAAAATGAATGCTTGCATCTCTTCCATTTGGTCTGACAATACAGAACTGGAAATCTTGTAATAACATAAAAACTGTTTATGACAGTTATTAAGCATATTTTAAAAACTCAAAACCTGTATCAGATAGGACAAAAGGTCTTATTTAATTACTTGCATGTGTCCTGGTTTCAGCTGGGATAGAATTAATTGTCTTCCTAGTAGCTGGTGTAGTGTTATGTTTTGGATTTAGGATGAGAAGAATGTTGATAACACTGATGTTTTCAGTTGTTGCTAAGTAGTGTTTAGTCTAAAGTCAAGGATTTTCAGCTTCTCATGCCCAGGCAGCAAGAAGGCTGGAGGGGCACAAGAAGTTGGGAGGGGACACAGCCAGGACACCTGACCCAAACTGGCCAAAGGAATATTCCATACCATGTGGCATCATGCCTACTACATAAACTGGGGGGAGTTGGCCTGGGGGGTGGATCGCTGCTCAGGCACTAACTGGGCATCGGTCAGCAAGTAATTGCATTGTTCATCACTTGTTTGGTATATTCCAGTCCTTTTATTATTGTTATTATCATTATTATTTTCTTCCTTTCTTTTCTCTTAAACTGTTCTTATCTCAACCCATTAAGTTTTTTTTCTTTTCTTTCCCAATTCTCTCCCCCATCCCACTGGGTTGGGGAGGAAGCGAGTGAGCGGCTGCGTGGTGTTTAGTTGCTGGCTGGGGTTAAACCACGACAGCATGTTAGAACAACTCAATGCAGTTATGATAGTAAAGTTTCCCTAAATCCAGCTTCCCTAGGGCTCAGAGCTGCAGTACCAGTTCATACTCACTCCTCAGCACTGCCTTCAGTGCAGGGCCCCCAACATCCTGTCTCCTGACTGATCTACTATTCATGTACCTGGAGACACACTGAATTTCTTGGATTTATGCCTTTTTCTCTTCTCATTATCTGTCAAGTTTGGAGTCCAAGTCTTCCTCCATCCTCAAGAACCTTGCAGACATCCCTAATGCACATCGATGGGTAAGTGACAGGGACAAACACCAGTTTTCCACACCAGTCTAGTAACACTGCAGCAGCTCCAAATAGCCCTCTTCCACAGTTCTTTACTTTCTGCTCTGTTAAGATCCTGTATAAACAGATTCCCTTTACTCCAAGTGGAGTTACACAGTCTCTACCAACAGACATTTTGAGTCAAACTGATTTAAGCTGATTACTCTTAAAATAAATAGCTCAGAGACCATCTTAAGTAGAGGGAAAAACACAAACAGTTTAGGCAAGAAACATTGTTATATTTGAGATGATGTATTACTGGATTTCCATTTGGTGGGTGGAATAGAAAAGGAGGAATAAGTATTGTAAGAGAATCAAATGCTCATTTGGGTTTTATTTACTGTTTAAGAGCTTGATCCCAATGAAAGATTCCTGAATTCAGGCAGAATTCTGGTCTCTCAGCAGAATGGTTGGGCATTTCAACAGTTATAAAATTTAAAATTCAACAGAAATTTACAAGAACCTCTTGCAACTTTAAGTGGAAAAGGAAGGGGACGTGAAAGCTTCCCCTCCACTCCCCCTATTAAAAATTATGCCTGGCTCCCACTCCACTAGCACCCAAGCATTTCCTCCCACACTAGCTAGCATTCCTTTGGTGACTGAGGAGAAAAACTTCTGCCCTGTGAATCCATGTTACTGCTAGCCCAACCAGAAAGGTATGCGTGTGTTACCGATCTGGCACCCCTATACAAGATAGCAAAGATTTTCTTCACTTTTAAATTAGTGCATTTAATAACCATATCTCCTCGTACTGCCATCTCTCCAATACTTATTCCAAAAATCCCTAGGGAAACAGTGCCTAACACAAACTTTCCTTCCACTGCAATTATGAGCTTCATCAATAGAAGATCAGACTAATGTACTTAGGGAGGCACTGAAATAACAGGAGTTGAAGTGCAACCGAGGAATTTTGCTTGAAGACTGACTCTTCTCCCCACTAGGTGTCTACACACCTGTAACTCAAACTGCAGTTCTCTCTGAAGTGTGATGCTGCCACTCTCCAAATAGAAATAACCAAGGTAAGTACCACAACGGAACATTATTTTCTGCAAGAAACTGAGGTCCAAGATATATAGGTAAGTATTAGGAGATACATACTTATAATCTCTTTATACCACTTCCAATCTTTGAAAGAGTGATTTTGAGCCTGTGGAGATTCTACCACTGAACAAGTTCAAATATGTACACATAGAAAAAGGACGTTAACTTCACTGTGGACACTATAAAGTACGTCCCATTCTGAAACATTTCAAAGACTTTATACGGGCTGTAAAGCTACGCAAGAGGGCAAGGGAACACCAAAGCACTTCAGAAAAGTCATTTAAAGAATAACAACAATAAAAAAAACTAGGAAGGCAGTACAAACTGAGCTTCCATCCTAGTAAGAGGCTTGTAAATGAACCTCTCCGGGAGCCCTGTACCGACAGGCACCCGGGCAGCAGTCCCCACTGCAGAGCAGCTGCTCTCTAAGGGCCGGTGCCTGATCCCCGCGCCCCAACCCCGCTCGGGGGGCGCAGCACCTCTACTGCCAGGGCAGGGCTGCGCGGAGACAGCGCTTCCCGGTCCAGGGACGAGCGCGGAGCCGCCGCGACCGCCCTCGACGAAGACCTGGGAAAAGCCAGGCTCGGCACCGCCCCGCCCCGCCCCCTGTTTCCCCTGAGCGCTTCCTACGGACACTCCGCCCCCGGGGACGCCAGCTCAGCATTCCGCGCCGCACGACAGGGCCGGGGCTCCCGGGCAGCCCTGCGGCCGCCAGTCCTCACCCCCGGCACCGCTCACCCAGGAAGCGCCCCCAGGGTTCGGCGCCAGCCGCAGCGGGCGGCCCGACCGGGCCTGCCGCGCCGGAGAGCTCGGCGGCGACACAGCCGGCCCCGGACAGAGGAAGAAGTTGCACAAACCGGGGCGGCGGCGCTCCCACTCGGCCTGTCACCCCGCAGGAACGGCTGGTGCCCAGATCTCGAGCGGCGGCCCGGCCCTGCCCCCCTGCCACGGCGGGCTCCCGGGGGGCAGCACCTGCTTTACCTCAGCAGCGACGACGTCTCCCTCCCGCCGCCGGGCAGCGGCTACCGCGTCGCCCTGCTCTCCGTCGGGCATCCATCCCGCCACACGCCCAGGCGCGACTTCACCCAGCCGTGCTCGGCGGCGCCGTAACCACCACCGCCCCTGCCCTGCCCCGCCCCGCCCGCTGACTGACAGCGGCCGAGGGGCGGTGCCCACCACCGCCCGCCCCGCGCCCTGACCGCGGGTTCGTCACAGCCTGGCCCGTGGGGCTGGCTGTCAGCGGCGGGGTCAGGCCGCCTGCAGCTCCCGTCCGTGGCGGAGTGGGGCCGGGGTCGCTATCCCCGAGGCGTGGGGCCTGGCGGTGCCGGCGAGGCCCGGGCGCCTCCTCAGCCGCAGAAGGCAAAGTTAGGATGGGGAGCAATGGTGAGAGGAACATGTGCTTCTTCCTAGTTCCTCTTTAGGGATTTTTCTCCTCTTTTTTTCTTCCCTCCCCCACAATTGACGTAATATGTTACGTTGGTGGAAGGAGTCCAGAACAAAACAGCCACCTCTGCTCCCCTGTACCTGGGACATGAGTGGGCCACTGGGTCCTGAGCAGGGTCATGCCATGTGGCAGGGTGATGGCAGCCTGCCATCCCCTGCCAGCCCGCCGCAGTGGGTCTATTCCTCATGACAAGATCCATCAGTAAACAAAGCATAACGCCTTTCATCTTCTGATAACTCATTATATGGCGGTGCCTCTTGGGTGCGAGCCACCTCCTCAGGCGATGCTCCAAAATCTCTGCCTTCTGGCCAGTCCATGATCTCTTCCAGAATTCCTGGGTAGTTGGATTTCCCCAGTTGAGCTCGTTGCGTGATCAATGCTATCCACTTACTCCATGTAGCGCTGGGTGCATGATGTGTAGAGGGGATGTTTCCTTTGAACATCCAGTGTAGCCCAGACAATCGCAGTGGCAAGAGGAGATATGCTTCTGTACCAACAACTTCTGAAGCGGCTCGAACCTTTGGGTCCTTGAAATACCCTCTTCTGAGGTAGTCTATGCCAAGGATACAAGGGGCCTCTGGGCCAGTCACAATGGGGTGCTTTTCCCACTTGTCCCCTGTTAAGCTCACCTCAGCCTTCAATACAGACAATTCTTGGCATCCCCCTGTCACTCCAGAGATCCACATGGGTTATGTGCCCCTATACTCTGATGGCACCAGCGTACACTGTGCACCAGTGTCTACCAAAGCCTTATACTTCTGTGGGTCTGATGTGCCAGGCCATCGAATCCACACAGTCCAGTATATCCGGTCATCCCTTTCCTCCTCCTGGCCAAAGGCAGGGACCCTCTTTTGCTGTTCCTCGTCAGAGTATTCACTGTCCAACCCTTGCGGTGCCAGACCAGAAGTCCCCTCACCGGAATCAAGGGAGGTGGTTTCAGTTCTTCTATGCCTGGAGGATCACTGATTGCTTTCTTGGGCCTCTACAGCAACTACGCTGACAGCCTTCTTCTTGGGTGACCCCTTCTTAACAGCTGTCTTCCCTCTCAGTTCACGTACACGGGCTTCCAGCTTAAAGGTGGGTTCACCACCCCACTTCCTCATGTCTTCCCCTTGGTCACGCAGGAAGAACCAGAGTGTACCACGTGGCATACGCCTTGGGCTCCCTTTCCCTCTGACCGGGGCAGGAGAGGACTGATTTCTTGGAGCGTCCCTAACAGCCAAGGCACTGTCCTGTAGGGATGAGGAGACACAGAGATTTTCTTGAAAGTTTTGGAGCCAAGACGACACTTTCTCCACAGTTGGTGTATCCATGTCCTGGCAATACATTGCTGCCAAGCTGTTAGAATATGATGCTGGGGCACCTTGAATCACCTTCCTCCACATGGCCTGTGTGAACAGGTCATCCTCTGGATCTTTGGAGAGCTCCTCAACATCTAGACCACTGTAGATGACTTCCACCACTGCTGACTCTCTCAGGTACTGGATGCCTTCATCTGTGGTAGTCCACTTTCCTGAGGAGTTCACAAGATCTTCCTTGAATGGATATCTTGCCCTCACACTTGAGAGGAGCTGGCTCCAGAGACTGCAAATTGCTGCCTCTTTTCCAATTCCTCTTTCAATTCCCCGGTTTCTAGCGAGGGATCCCAGCTGTTGGACTTCCTTCCCTTCCAATTGCTGACTGTCAGCCCCATTATCCCAGCATCAGAGCAGCCAGGCAGCAATCCGCTCACCCGGCTGGTGGCTGTAATTTTTCCGCAAGTCCCGAAGTTCTGAGGATGTCAGGGACCGGGTAGTTTCCGCTTCCTGTCTGAATTCTCTCACTCTTTCCTCCCATTTCTCTGCTGAAGGACCGGCTTCTTGATCAAACCCTTCCTCTTCTTCATCTTCCCTTACTAATCGATGGTATGGAGCTGTTGATCTCCTTGTCCACTGTCTCTTTTTCACTATTGGGGCAATTACTGTAGTTGTTGTTGTTGTTTGGGTCCCTATCTCGAGCATGGTGTCCTCAGATGCAGTCTGGGTCCCTGCCTCAACCATGATCCTCTGAGAGTACTGACCTGTGGCTCGGTAGGCATAGGCCAGGCCCCAGTACAGTGCGAGAAGCTGCTGGTTTTCATTGGGATAGGCAAGGCACCCTTCTATCAGGTGGTGCATCAGTTTGCCAGGGTTGCTTGCCTGTTTGGGTGTAAAGTCCCAGATTATGGTAGGTGATAACCGTCCTAGGAATCTGCCCAAATCCTTCTATACACCCTGCCACCCAGGGACCCGTCGCTTGAGGGCACATTTCAGTATCGCCTCACCCAAAATTTGTCTTCTCTTACACCAGGATGGGACCACATTCCACAAACCCCATGTCCTGTTTTCAGCTGGGATACAGTTAATTGTCTTCCTAGTAGCTGGTACAGTGCTATGTTTTGAGTTCAGTATGAGAAGAATGTTGATAACACTGATGTTTTCAGTTGTTGCTAAGTAGTGTTTAGTCTAAAGTCAAGAATTTTTCAGCTTCTCATGCCTAGCCAGCGAGAAAGCTGGAGGGGCACAAGAAATTGGCACAGGACACAGCCAGGGCACCTGACCCAAAGTGGCCAATGGGGTATTCCATACCATGTGACGTCCCATCTTGTATATAAACTTGGGGGGAGTGGGGGTGGGGGGATCACCACTCGGGGATTTACTGGGTGTCGATCGGTGGGTGGTGAGCAATTGAATTGTGCATCACTTGCATATTCCAATCCTTTCATTATTGCTGTTGTCATTTTATTAGTGTTATCATTATCATTATTAGTTTCTTCTTTTCTGTTCTATTAAACCGTTCTTCTCTCAACCCACAAGTTTTACTTCTTTTTCCCAATTTTCTCCCCCATCCCACTGGATGGGGGGGAGCGAGTGAGCGGCTGCATGGTGCTTAGTTGCTGGCTGGGGTTATACCACAACAGTCCATAATATGCCAATAGTGTTAATTAGTCGTATTAAACAGCTCACGTAATGGTGAACAAGGACCTCAGGAACCTGCGTAATAAAGCCATCCACATCAATATCAGGTAGGGATAGGGAGATTTATTCCCTCATCCCCTCCACAAGATAGCTCCCCCAGCACAGCAAGGCCATCAATGCCAGGGCAAAGCACATAGTCATTGTTTGTACTAGCATGTTCCCAAGCTCAGCGAAATAAAGAGATAAGCAGTGCAGCCAACAAACTCCATGACCCGCACAGGAGCTTGCCACTGAATAACTACTATAGCTATAGCATGCTGTCCTGGTTTTGGCTGGGATAGAGTTAATTTTCTTTCTAGTAACTGGTATAGTGCTATGTTTTGGGTTCAGTATGAGAAGAATGTTCATAACACTGATGTTTTCAGTTGTTGCTAAGTAGTGTTTAGTCTAAGGTCAAGGATTTTTCAGCTTCTTATGCCCAGCCAGCAAGAAAGCTGGAGGGGCACAGGAAGTTGGGAGGGGACACAGCCAGGACACCTGACCCAAAGTGGCCAACAGGGTATTCCATACCATGTGACGTCATACCTAGTATATAAACTGGGGGGAGTGGAGGTGGGGGGATCGCTGCTCAGGAACTAACTGGGCACTGGTCGGCGAGTGGTGAGCAATTGCATTGTGCATCACTTGTTTTGTATATTCTAATTCTTTTATTATTATTATTGTTATATGTCATGGTTATTATTATCATTATAATTATTATTTTCTTCCTTTCTTTCCCAGTAAACAGTCTTTTTCTCAACCCATGAGTTTTACTTTTTTTTGATTCTCCTCCTCATCCCACTGGTTGGGGGAGTGAGTGAGCATCTGCGTAGTTCTTAGTTGTCGGCTGGGGTTAAACCACAACACACGCTTAATACACAACTGCCGTTGTCTCGAGCCCCACATTGGGTGCCAAAAAGGACTGTGGTGGGCTGACCCTGGCTGGATGCCAGGTGCCCAATGAGCTGCTCTGTCACTCCCCTCCTCAGCAAGATGGGGGGAGAAAATAAGATGGAAAAGAAATTGTGGGTCAAGATAAGGGCAGTTTAATAAAGAAAAAGCAAAGGCCACGCACAGAAGCAAAGGAAAACAAATGATGTTATTCTCTACTTCCCATCAGCAGGCAATGTCTAGCCACTTCCTGGGAAGCAGGGCTTCAATACACGTAAATGGTTGCTCCGGAAGACAAAAATGCCCCCCTTCCTTCTCCCTGTACTTAGCTTTTATATCTGAGCTGACATCATACAGTATGGAATATCTGTTTGGTTAGTTTAGGTCAGCTGTCCTGGCTATGTCCCCTCCCAAGATCTTGCCCAGCCCCAGCCTACTGCCCTTTGGGGGTGGGGAGTGGGATGTTGGAGAGACCTTCTTGATGCTGTGCAGTAGCCAAACCACTGGTGTGTTATCAACACCTTTCTAGCTACAAATGCAAAGTATAGCACTATGAAGGCTGCTATGGGGAAAGTTAACTCCATCTCAGCCAGACACAATACACATGTGTAGGGTTATTCCATGCGGGAACGGACAACAGGACACCAATATGATGATTAAAGTCGCCAGTTTATTGAGCCTAGCTGATCATTTTTATACAATTCTCTAAGTTCCTAAGAAGCTTTGATTCGTTGCTGCATGCAAGCATTTGGTGTCCACGCGCACAAACATAAAATGTGATTGGTTATATCGACACTGTACATGTGTATAAACATAAGATATAGTTGGTTATACTCACTCTGTACACGCGCATAAACACAGGACATAATTGGCTATATTAACTAGAGCATGCGAAACTTATCTCAGTCTAATTGGTCAAGATAAACTGCCAAATTGAGGTTGTTTGTGCCAACTTCCCTTTATCGTGGAATGCGCACCTGTGTTTTTCTAATTGGGATCTTTCTTTTTCTGTCTTCTTGTTTATTCTGTTCAAGGCCTTCTAAAGGCGTCTGGAATGCTCTTGCGACCGTGAGCTACTTTCAGGCCCAGTCACTAAGCTCCATATAATTGAACCCTACATCTCCCCCTTTTTTGGTTTTTGACAATTACCACAGCCTTACTTGATCTATCAATTAATTTTTAAACACATTGCAACATACAAGGATGGACCATCTGTACATTCTTGTGCCGTCTTGCTCTGCAAACTCAGCCCAGCAATCGGTAGGTGTCAGCTTTATGTGGGCGTTCCCACGGAGGCAACGATGGCCTTGCCATACACCAGCCCGATGCTCTTTGGAAAATCCCGGTATTTATACATTTGCAGAGGAACGGATTTCAGCACACATGGCCAGCGGGTGCCAAAATCCGCCTCAGTTGCAACCTATGACGCATGCGCTTGCTGGCCAGGCACACAGCACGAGTCATAGCCACCTGTCTATTGGTTCATGGGCTTTGTGATGCGGTTGCAATGCACAGAGAATCTTGACCTGTTATGTTAACCAAGGTGACCTATACATTAGTTTTTGGCTGAGGTAGTATTCATATTGCCGCACCATCTAGGATGTTCCAGATGATGATGGTCATACAAATCGAGTGGGAGTCCATTGTGGGCCCGCATCTGTGGAAACACAAGCATAATCTCGCCCCCAGGTTATTAATGAAAATGGACCTTCCCATTGCCCTGTTTCTAGATTCTTAACTAAAACCATGACCTTACCTCTAATTTTGTCTTTAGCTAACTTTTCTTGTGGAGAGAGATTCCCTACTCTTTTTTTTTTTTTTTTTTTGAGAGAGCATTAACAGATCTAGTCACCATCATTCGTGAGCATCGAATCATACATGGGATAATAGCCAAGAGTATGAATACAGGAGCCACCAAGAAAATCGACCACTTTAATATTTGCCGTATCCAAGGCCCAAACCCCAATGATTCTAACCAGTCACTAAATGGGTCAGTATAGTATCCAATCTTGTTTAGGTTCTCTTGTAATTGACTTAACTGTTTGTGAATGCTTATAGAATGGTCCGACAGGTTCATGCAACACATTCCTTCAAACTCTTCACACCCATGTCCTATCTCCACAAATCAAAAACACTCCTGGGGGCAACAACTTTCCCCCCGCAGTATTTACATCCAAACTTGCAGTATCAACGTCAGGCCATAAAGGTAACCCTGTTATGTTCTGCCATCCTATAAAGTATGACCCTGATCGCTCTTTCTCCTTCTTTACCAAAACGGCGTCCCCCCAAAAAATATCACTCCTATACCATTATATGGTTGTAATTGTGATCGGAGATATCGACAATCTTCTAAATGGGAAATATTGGTTACCTCAACTGGGGGTAAAGAAAACATTAGATCCAACTCCTGAAGGGGCAAGCTCACACTAATCAGAAGGTTTTCCTCAAACAATTGTTGCTGTTTAGCTCCTATCAAAGAGGGCCACCACTTTTCACTAATCTTTATGCACATCACCACATCGCTTGTTGTCATCATGTTGAATTTCTCAAATTCTATATTGTAATTAGTCTGGTTGTACCATGAGCTGTAAAATTTAGGGTTAAAGTCTGGATACCCAATTAGACATGTGCAAAAAGGATCCCCTGGTGTAGCTAAGGACAGACAAAAATCAGTCAATTTTAAATACAGATCCCGTGACTAAGGTCATCGCAATCATTATCACTACCATTTGCTTTTCCAAATCCTTTTTTTTTTTTTTTTTTTGGTCTTTATCATAAATGACTACATATCGGGGTATCTTAATACTACTTCTACACTCGGCTCTTATGAGTAATGTTTCGCCGGATACCAATCAACATTAAATCATATATATTTGCTGCAATAGCTCTAAGCTGCTTATTCTCTATACGATTAGTTATAGGTTAGTTGGTTAGTTAAATTTCTATCACAATGATCACACACAAAATTTTCTATCCCTTTCACCCATTCGCACTAAGATACATATCCAGGGCCGGTACCGTACTCCGTGTTTTTCACACGCGTTCTTAATTTCCGCATTGACTGCCGGTCTCCGTCGTGATTTGTCTAGGCAGTCTATCTAGGGCTTCAGGACCTGCTGAAGTCTCCACTGCCTCTTGTTCCCTATCTTCTGAGTTGTTTGTGACATCTGGTCGCTCAATCCATGGCTTGACCCATTTCGCCGGTATCCAATGGGGCTGTTCGTTACCTGTGGAAACACAAGCATACCCTCTTCCCCACGTGAATAATTTGCAAGGTCCCTGCCATTGCTGTAAAACTGGATTGAATATTGAAACTTGCGGCTGGTTTTTATCAACATTTTTGCTCCCACACATATGATTATTAATTGGGATCTGATCCTCAGTACCACGTGGCTGTAGCCAATTCAAAACATATAGTGCTTTGCTTATTAACTCTTGGGGGGTACAATGCCGCATGTCTTCCCCCGTTTTTAAAATGTTTAAACGATCCTTTAAGGTCCAGTGTGCACGTTCAACGATAGCTTGACCAGTAGAATTATGGGGTACGCCAAAATTATGAGTTACCCCCCACAGCTGTAAAAATGTTTCTAATGACTGTGCGCGATATCCCGGGCCATTGTCTGTTTTAATTTCTGTTGGCACTCCCATGGCAGCAAATGCTGCCAAAAGGTGCTTAATTACGGATCTGGCATTAGTTGATACATGAACAGTAGCCCACATAAGGTTCGAATATGTGTCAATAGATACATGAACGTATTTATATTTCCCAAAACTGGGATACTCCGTAACATCTGTTTGCCAAATTTGCAATGGTGATAGTCCCGGGGGTTCACCCCTTGCGGTTGTAAGTTTGGAATGTTCGCACAGTCAGGGCAAGCAGCAATAATAGTTCTGGCTTGCTGCAACGGGAGATCAAATTGTTTACTCAGCGCTTTTGCCGACTGATGATAAAATTTATGGGATAGCAGCGCTTGTCCAAACAAATCAGGTTTGGGTGTATTAAAATAGATGTCTGCATTGGCTACTACCAGTTGATCCGCGCGCGCATTACCTTCCACAATGAATCCCGGCAACGTTGTATGGCTACGAATATGATCGATAAAAAATAAGTCTGTTCGTCTTTCTAATAACATCCATAATTTCAAAAGTGCCATAAACAGCTGCTTATTACTTACAGTTTTTAGCAAGGATCTATGCATACGTTTGACTATCCCAACGACATATTGAGAATCCGAAACAATGTTGACAGGTGTTTTATCCCATTTTTTGAAAACAGAGCATACGGCTAATAGCTCAAGCACCTGTACTGACCCCTCTGACAGAACGACTTCGGATTTCCAGGATCCATCCTGAAGATATACAAATCCCGCTTTACCTGTTTTGCTGCTAGCATCAGTAAAAACGGTAATGGCCTCCAGTGGGCTTTCGCTGCAAATAGAGCGTGGTTCCATTGTCAACATTGTTTTAAACAATGGGTGAGGGGGATAGTGATTGTCCACTTCCCCCTTAAAACCCATCAGAGCTACTGCAAGGCAGTCATTTTTCATCATGGCATTATTCACAATATCAAGTGACATAGGTAAAATAATTTTTGTCTATTTGCTTCCCTGAAATTTGTGTCGCCCTTACCCCTGCTTTTTGAATGCACATTCCCAGGGCTTCAGTTCTAGTGACTACCGTTTTTGACATGCTAGCAGGCAAGAATATCCATTCTATTATTATCAATGGGTTTTGTTCCCATCGCTCATCCCACTGACCCAAAATTCCCGCAACTTCCTTATCTGAGTTATATACATATAAATTTATGGACAAATCAGGGATATATCTGCCAGACATGGATGATGTGATTTTCTGCTCAATTGCTGTCAAGACTTGCCGCCCCGATGCACTTAGTTGTATTGCAGAAGTTAAACTATTGCTGCCCCGCAATAAATCCAGCAGCGGCTGTAAGGCTGTATTTGTAATACCACAATAAGGCCGAATCCACTGTAGGTCTCTGACAAGTTTTTGTACATCATGTATATTTCGTATGTCTTTGTGTAGCGACAGCTTCTGTGGACAAACAGAGGCTTCCGCAACTTGCAAACCCAGATATTTCCAGGGTGCTGTTAGCTGAACTTTTTCTGGGGCTATGACTAAGCCATACGCCCCAAGGTATAATTTAAGGTCAAATAATACCTGTTCATGTGAAAGTTGTTGTGCGCAGACCAGCAGGTCGTCCATGTAATGATAAATCAGAGCCTCTTTCCATTTTTTGCGAAATGGTTCGAGAGCGATGTCAACAAACCATTGATATATAGTCGGTGAATTTTTCATGCCTTGTGGTAAAACGACCCAGTGATACCTTTTAGCCGGCACATGTCGATTTACTGTTGGAACGGTAAAAGCAAATTTCTCACAGTCATCTGGATGCAAAGGAATTGTAAAGAACCAGTCTTTAAGGTCAACAACAATCAAAGGCCAGTCTCTGGGGAGCATAGTAGGGGTTGGAATACCAGGCTGTAAGGATCCCATATCTTGCATTACTTTGTTCACTGCACGCAAATCTTGCAGTAAATGCCATTTTCCAGACTTTTTCAAAATGGTAAATACGGGAGTGTTCCACGGGCTTGTAGAAGGAACCAAATGCCCTGCTTCCACTTGTTCAGCCACGAGTTGCTCCAAAGCAGCGACCTTTTCTGTTGGAAGCGGCCATTGATCAACCCAAATGGGGCTGTCCATTAGCCATTTTAGTCTCAGGGTTGGTCGCTTGTCAATGGCCGCTGCTAAAAATGCGTGGACAATCTAACTCCCCATTGCGCTAAAGCGTCCTGATCTAAAAGCCATACAGTAGTATTTAAAACATAAGGCCTTACATGTGCTGTCCTTTTGTCTTCACAGTCTTCAACCGTTATAAAATGCATGCTGATTTGTGTGGATTTCTGGCCTCCAATACCAGTTACCACAGTGTCGATATTTTGTAATTCCCAATCCCTGAACCATTCTTCCTTTGGAATTATGGTCACATCAGACCCTGTGTCAAGGAGCATACGTTTATGGAGTAGAGATTTTCCCAAAGGTCCATATAGATTAAAATGATGAATGGGTTTGGAGGATCCAATTATTTCTGTGAAGGCCACGAATGGTGTGTCAGTGGATCCGAATCCCCCGTCCCTTCGTTCAATGTCTCCGACACAGGGGACACTAGCCTTGAAGGGTACCAGTTGAGCAATCCGGGTTCCAGCCATAATTGTTACAGGAGGAACAAATACTTTCACCATAATTGAAATGGTTCCTGTGAAATCAGCATCGATAACTCCAGGCAAGACAAAGATTCCTTGTTTAGAAACGGAAGAGCGTCCTAAAAGCAATGCACTTAGTCCAAGACCCAAAGGCCCGGTAGCATTCGATGGAACCACATGAACTTTATCATCAGTTATTGTTGTGTCAGTGGCAACGGCCAGGTCAACTCCTGCACTTCCTTTTGTGGCTGCCCTGAGTCTTGAAAGACAGCCGGGCACGCCGTCACCCCTGTTTGAGAGGCACTTGATATCTTGGCGCCCCTCATCCTGGCGCTTATTGTTCTGTTTCCCTGATTGTTGAATGTTAACGGCGTTCCATCTTTTTTAAACCTTGATCGACAGTCTCTGGCTTTGTGTCTGAACTTGTCGCACTTGTTACAGACCCCAGAAAAGTTTGACTGACTGCTGTTAGCTAGTGCTGGCGTAGATCGAGGCTGTGTTGCTATGTGTTGAGGGCATGTACGTTTCAAATGCCCCGGTTGACCACACCAATAACATGCTAAAGGGCCTTTGTGTGGGCTGTGGTCTCCTTTTCCCTGTTGCACCATCGATTGTAATGCTACCGCGAGCGCTGCAGCGTGAGCTTCAGCATGTATTTTAGCTTTCTCTTGTTCTTGTATTATAGTAGCCAAATCCTCGTTTGCATTATTTGAATCAGGGTATATGTGAGGTATAATTTGTTCATGTTGAACGGTGGTATCTGGGGGCTGTTTTCTCATAGGTGGATTTTTACTCACTCCCTGATTCTGTAGGGTTTCCTTTAATCGTACGGTTAGGGAGGCTTGGGAACTGTCAGATGGCTGATTAATATCGGCAGCCCCAGGGAGTGGAGCAGAAGTCAAGGGCACAGGAGCAGGCAGAAAAGCTCCGGGGAAGCCAAAAGTCTCTCTCGCTGCATTATGTTTTTCTCCCCGCTTTTCCCTTTCGCTTGCGGTTGGAGAGAGAGCAGCAAAAGCAGACACAGCTGCTTTACGATCTGCTTTCATTTCTTGCAGAGGTGTCTTAATCAATTTCCATAAAGTTGCAAGACCTTTAACTTCTTTAGACCCGTCACTAATTTCATCCCATAGGGAGGTTCCGATAGCTTCCCAGGTACTAAGCTGTCCCGATCCAATGTTGGGAAAGGTTTCGATATGATCCCAAGAGCGAGATTAAGACACAAACGAGGTCAAATGCCGTATAGTGAAAATAGGTTTTATTATCAAAAGTATCAAAAGTGGAAAATGGTGGCGATAGGATAGAATGGAAGAAAAGGTAGAAATTAAGCAAGCAGTCGGGATAGGATTGCTAGGATAGTCACCACCACGGATCCAGCGGTGTCCCGTTGGTCCTCAGTCTTCAATCCTTTGGTGGTGAAGAAGGCCCCCACAGCTTGTCTCTATGGGTTTTTTATAGGGCATATTTCAATGATGTCATGCGCTGCAGGTTTCGTCTATCACATGACCTTCGCGTGATCAACACCCGAAACCAGTATCTTATCAGCTCCAGCCCCGTTTCCTCCTCTGGATGCCTCAATGGCCTGGTAATCATCCTTATGGACAGAGGAGTGTCCTGCTTAACAGGCCATGTTAGAGACAAAGGGCTCAAGATAAGCAGTTCACAGTTCCTTGAGATGATGGTCCAGTCCCCCACACCTAACAATCTTTGAAGCAAATGGTTCAGGATAAGAATTCAGTCTCTTACATAAGCTCAAAAGCTGTACCCACACTAATTAAAAGGTTTCTGTCCTTGCTCCATTGTAGAAGCCACTTTAAACAAGCTGTATCATATTTTTTGCTTCTCTCTGAGAGTATATGTTGGGGGAGCTTAACTACCGCTTCTTCTTCTTTGGAAAGCGTAGACCCCATCTCCTCCCCCGACCACTCACCTGCTTTACAGGCGAGTCCTTTTTAATATCCGTCTCTGTTTTTTCAACCAGCCTCGTAAATGTCTTTACGGCTGCCTTTTCCTTCGCAGATGCTGCGATACCCATGCCGCCTTTTATCACGTAAGCTTACGATTCCTGCCTCTCTCGAGCAGCTCGGCGCTTCTCTTCTAAGCCCACCGGCATCCGCGGCAATTTCCCCTGCCTTTTCAGTCGTTAGTGTTCCCCTCTTGTTCCTTAGCAGATCACGTCGGAGATCGCCAGATGTAGGGTTATTCCATGCAGGAACGGACAACAGGACACCAATATGATGATTAAAGTTGCCAGTTTATTGAGCCTAGCTGATCATTTTTATACAATTCTCTAAGTTCCTAAGAAGCTTTGATTGGTTGCTGCATGCAAGCATTTGGTGTCCACGCGCACAAACATAAAATGTGATTGGTTATATCGACACTGTACATGTGTATAAACATAAGATATAGTTGGTTATACTCACTCTGTACACGTGCATAAACACAGGACATAATTGGCTATGTTAGAGCATGTGAAACTTGTCTCAGTCTAATTGGTTAAGATAAACTGCCAAATTGAGGTTGTTTGTGCCAACTTCCCTTTATCGTGGAATGCGCACCTGTGTTTTTCTAATTGGGATCTTTCTTTTTCTGTCTTCTTGTTTATTCTGTTCAAGGCCTTCTAAAGGCATCTGGAATGCTCTTGCGACCATGAGCTACTTTCAGGCCCAGTCACTAAGTTCCATATAATTGAACCCTACACACATGAATGGAAATCTTGGAAGTTTTCACGTGTGCTGTATCATTTATGAACCCGATGTCTATCAGCACTGTCTGAATAAGACTACCAGGAGCAATAAGACCCCCATGAGTAATAATGTATCGAAATTTCCATGGCCATCCATAGATGCATTTTCTATTGAGGCTGTTTCCCTAAAAATGCCATTTGTAGGTTTTGGTATTGACATCTGATCACAGGGAAATTCACATCCTGCAGTAGTGAGCTCTGTCTGAGAAACAGATGAAGTCTAATTTAGGTTAAGACCTTCTAGTTATTTCATATCAGTTTGTATAGAGTTGTCTAGTTTCTTCCAATAACATCCAAGTGGAAGAGGTCACATTTTATTACCAATTTTCTGAGAGATCCTGGACCCTTAAATCAATTATTCATAGGAGTCACTCATCACAGTAAGTCTCAATATGGGTACTTGATAGATGGCACCTTCCCTTCTTTTGCAAAGTGTATAAGATGCAAGCCCAAGCCTTGGAAAGCTTGCCAATTTAGATGTGCTTTTGTAGAGTATTATGGGTTTGTGTTGCGTGGGGTTTTTTTGGTAGTGGGGGAGGGGCCACAGGGGTGGCTCTGGTGAGTAGCTGCTAGAAGCTCCCCTGGCTCCAAGTCAGACCCGCCTCTGGCCCAGGCTGACCCAATCAGTGACGGCAGTAGCACCTCTGGGATAACATACTTAAGAAGGGGAACCGGTAGTGAGTAGGGGATTGGAATGTGAGAGGACCACCTATGCAGATACAGAGGTCAGTGAAGAAGGAGGGGGAGGAGGTGCACCGGAGGAGGTGATGCCCCTGCAGCCCATGGTGAGACAGCAGGCTATCCCCCTGCAGCCCATGGAGGAGTACGGTGGAGCGGAGGCCCCCATAGATGGCGATGACTCCATGGGAGTGACTGAAAATCAGACCACGGAAAGGACCCACGCCAGGGAAGTTTGTGAGGAACTGCAGCCCGCGGAAAGGACTCATGTTGGAGAAGTTCGTGAAGGACTGTCTCCTGTGGGAGGGACCACACGATGGAGCAGGGGAAGAGTAAGGAGTCCTTCCCCCCCTGAGGAGGAAGGAGCAGCAGAGACAATGTGTGGCAAGCTGACCCCAACCCCCATCCCCTGTCCCCCTGCACCGCAAGGGGGAGGAGGTAGAAAATTCAGGAGTGGAGTTGAGCCGGGAAGGAGGGAGGGGAGGGGGGATGTCCTGGTTTCAGCTGGGATAGAGTTAACTGTCTTCCTAGTAGCTGGTACAGTGCTATGTTTTGAGTTCAGTATGAGAAGAATGTTGATAACACTGATGTTTTCAGTTGTTGCTCAGTAGTGTTTAGACTATAGTCAAGGATTTTTCAGCTTCTCATGCCCAGCCAGCGAGAAAGCTGGAGGGGCACAAGAAGTTGGCACAGGACACAGCCAGGGCACCTGACCCAAAGTGGCCAACAGGGTATTCCATACCATGTGATGTCCCATCTAGTATAAGAACTGGGAAGTGGGGGAGGGGAATTGCCGCTCGGGGACTAGCTGTGTGTTGGTTGGCGGGTGGTGAGCAATTGCCCTGTGCATCATTTGTACATTCCAATCCTTTTATTATTGCTGTTGTCATTTTATTAGTGTTATCATTATCATTATTAGCTTCTTCTTTTCTGTTCTATTAAACCGTTCTTATCTCAACCCATGAGTTTTACTTCTTTTTCCCGATTTTCTCCCCATCCCACTGGGTGGGGGAGGAGTGAGCAGCGGCGTGGTGCTTAGTTGCTGGCTGGGGTTAAACCACGACAGTCCATTTTTGGCGCCCAACGTGGGGCACGAAGGGTTGAGATAACGACAAACCTGACCAGAGGTTGTTAAAACAAATTTGTTATAAGCATTCATTATATTGGTCTAATAGTTGCTGGTCATTATGTTGATTTTTATGTTCTTAGAGTTGTTGCTCTGGTTTTTAAAGTTCTGTTATGTATCACCTCGCTTGCTGTATGTAGTTCCTCTTCTGCTGCTTATCATCCATGGGAGGTGGATTAAGTTTTTCGCTTTGATGTATTGTGAAACACTGGTTTATGGTATGATAAAGTCATCGGCTGTGGGGTTAATCCGGTATTTGCACTCAGCATTGTCACCTTTATACTGCAGGAGCCATCTGTGGGAAACTACTAATAATTACACCATTTACCTTTCCTCCTTGGAAAGCCAGTCTATGGGTGGGGTACCTTTCTTCCCCTCTCCTTTCTCCTTCAGTCCACTTACAATGGTGTTTGAGAATTTTGAAAAATTTGAATACTCCTGGGATGTTGGGACTAGCACGGTCCTAGCCCTACTGCTAGGAATCATCATGCTCCTGAATGTGGTTCAGCCCTTGTTTAAGGTTAAACAACTATTTAAGAAGGTCACCCAGAGATGTGCCCCAAGGCTGGATAATTATGAGTGGCAGGGTGTGTGGGGTAGTATGGGCAAGTACCTAGAAAAGTGGGCACCTCCAATGTTTTGGAAATTCACCCCTGAACAAGTGCAGAATCCAGAAGAACTAGTAAAATATTTGGAAAAGGTATGCTGTCACCCTGGCAGCTCCAGAGAGATGCAAATCACTGCAACGTGCTGGGGCCTGGCCCATGCCTATCGAGCCCTGTTCGACACCACTCAGTACCCTCAAGGGGAAGAGAAAGTCTCTGGACCGAACAACAAAATGATGAGCACCGCGGCCACTCAAACCTCGGCAATGGGTGCTGCGGCCCCTCCAGCGCCCGGCAACGAGCACTGTGGCCACCCAGACCTTGGCGACAGGCACCGCGACCCTTCCAGCCCCGGTGATGAGAACTCGGGCTACCCAAACCTCAGCAACAGGCACTGCAGCCCCTCCAGCCGCGGCAACGAGCACAGCAGCTACCCAAACCTTGGCAACGGGCACTGCGGTCCCTCCAGCCCCAGTGACGAGCACTGCTGCTACCCAAACCTCGGCGACAGACACTGCGGTTATCCAAAACCCGGTGAGTGATACTGCAAATGAACCAGCGGACCAACCTGCACCAGTATCAGTTGCCCCCTTACATAAAAAGAAATATACAAAAAAATCAGTTCGCTTAGCGAAGGATGAAGATGAACCAGGGTCATCACGGGAACTGGAGGAAGAGGCAGAACCAGAGGTAATAACCCGGTCCCTATCCTTGAGTGAGCTGTGGGATTTGCGAAAAGACTTTGACTGCCGTATAGGTGAGCATATTATCACCTGGCTCCTCCGATGCTGGGACAATGGGGCTAATAGCTTGGAATTAGAAGGTAGGGAAGCCAAGCAGCTGGGATCGCTTGCCAGGGAAGGTGGCATTGACAAGGCAATTGGAAGAGGGACACAAGCCATCAGCCTCTGGAGGCGACTCCCGTCAAGTGTGAAGGAAAGGTACCCCTTCAAGGAAGATGTTATATGTCAATCAAGCAAGTGGACCACCATGGAAAAAGGTATCCAATATCTGAGGGAATTAGCTGTGCTAGAGACGATTCATCATGACCCGGACAACCCACAATTACCCAAAGATCCAGACAAAGTCCAGTGCACATGACCCATGTGGCGGAAGTTTGTACGGAGCGCACCATCGTCCTGTGCCAACACACTGGCAATAATGACCTGGAAAGACGAAGAGGCACCGACAGTGGAGGAAGTGGCTCGCCAACTCCGTCAATACGAAGAAAATCTCTCTGTGGTATGGAGGGCGATGGCTGAAATATAAATACGGGGAAGCCTGGCAGATTGACTATATCACACTCCCACAAACTTGCCAAGGCAAGTGCTATGTGCTTACAATGGTGGAAACAACCACCGGATGGCTGGAAACATAGTCTGTAACCCATGCCACTGCCCGGAACACTATCCTGGGCCTTGAAAAGCATGTCTTGTGGCGACATGGCACCCCAGAAAGAATTGAGTCAGAAAACGGGACTCACTTCCAAAACAACCTCATAGACACCTGGGCCAAAGAGCATGGCATTGAGTGGGTGTATCATATCCCTTATCATGCACCAGCCTCTGGGAACATCAAACAATACAATGGACTATTAAAGACTACATTGAGAGCAATGGGGGGTGGGACCTTCAAATATTGGGATACACATTTAGCAAAAGCCACCTGGTTAGTCAACACCAGAGGATCTGCCAGTCAGGGTGGCCCTGCCCAATCAGAACTTTTACTTATTGTAGAAGGGAATAAAGTCCCTGTAGTGCACATGAAACATATGCTAGGGAAGACAGTCTGGGTTACTCCTGCCTTAGGCAAAGGTAAACCCATTCGTGGGATTGCTTTTGCTCAAGGACCTGGGTGCACTTGGTGGGCGATGGGAAAAGATGGGGAAGTCTGATGTGTGCCTCAAGGGGATTTATTTTTAGGTGAAAATAGCCAGAATTAAACTGTATGATATTAGTTGCTATATAACCCTGCTACTGTATGTTATCATTACTATAATTGTTATATGCTACATCCATAGTACTACAGTAAGAATCACTTGGATCAAGCAAGAAAGAACTGTGATAAAACTGAGCAATGCGCAGTAGTGATGGAACCAGAACTGACTCCAGCATGCAACAATCCAATGGTGCACACCATCCTCCTGCTGCGCCAAATGTCACCTGCTCGTCACACCGCACTGAAGCCCAATTCTGCTCTACCGACTGAGAGGACTTTGCACCATCCCTCCTGCCCAGACAGACTGGTATGACAGATGGAGCCCAGAGTCGGGAACTAAATGAACTCAACAAACATTTTATGAACATAACCCATAAACTAAAGGAATGATATCTCTGTGTGTGTATACATATATATATATCATTGTTCATATGTCTCAAAGGGATGGAAAGAAGATTATGATTGATCAGGATGTAACTGAGGTTATGGGAACTGAGCATGACGTCAATGGTATAGAATAAGGGGTGGATACTGTCCTGGTTTCAGCTGGGATAGAGTTAACTGTCTTCCTAGTAGCTGGTACAGTGCTATGTTTTGAGTTCAGTATGTGAAGAATGTTGATAACACTGATGTTTTCAGTTGTTGCTCAGTAGTGTTTAGACTATAGTCAAGGATTTTTCAGCTTCTCATGCCCAGCCAGCGAGAAAGCTGGAGGGGCACAAGAAGTTGGCACACAACACAGCCAGGGCACCTGACCCAAAGTGGCCAATGGGGTATTCCATACCATGTGACGTCCCATCTAGTTTAGGAACTGGGAAGTGGGGGCGGGGAATCGCCGCTCGGGGACTAGCTGTGTGTTGGTTGGCGGGTGGTGAGCAATTGCCCTGCGCATCATTTGTACATTCCAATCCTTTTATTACTACTGTTGTCATTTTATTAGTGTTATCATTATCATTATTAGTTTCTTCTTTTCTGTTCTATTAAACCGTTCTTATCTCAACCCACAAGTTTTACTTCTTTTTCCCGATTTTCTCCCCCATCCCACTGGGTGGGGGGGAGTGAGTGAGTGGCTGCGTGGTGCTTAGTTACTGGCTGGGGTTAAACCACGACAGGGGAAGATTTTTCTAAGATTTGGTATTTCTTCCTAATATCCTTATTTTGATTATATTTTTAGTAAATTAAATTGATTTTATTTCTTCCCCAAGTTGAGCCTGTCTTTTTGCCCATGACCATAAGTGGTGAGGGATCCCTCCCAGTCCTTATCTCAACCCAAGAGCCTGCCTTTATATTTTCTCCTCATCCCACTATTGCCGGGGGTGGGGGGATGAGTGAGCGAGCGGCTTTATGTTGCTTTGTTACTGGCTGGGCTGAAAGCACTACATAGAGTTAATATATTATATGTGATATTTCTATAAGAATATTTTTTTGGTATATGCTACTAGGACACCTTTTTAATAACATGAAAAATAGGATTTGAGAAATACATTTGAGCTAGTATATTTTAGTATGTTTTAGTATAAACTGAATACTTGTTTAGAAATTACTTTCTTTGCAAAAATAAAATAATAGGGAAAAGAAGAATGTTATTTTGGGATAAGAATGGAGGTAAAAAACTTGAAGAGCTCACATCAAGAGAATTGTATCAGCAATTTGCTAAACTGAAAAACCCAACCAAAGCAGCCCTCTGTTACTAGCAGAACAAGAAAATGCTATCCTTGGTGTTCAGTTGTCATCTTCATCCTATCAGCAAGCCTCAGAATAACAGAATATTTTAATGTTTTTACATGCAGCAAAGAAACTCTAACTTGGATGAGTCTATGATGTGCATGCCAGAGTTATGTGCCTTAGTCTAGCCACAAGTGGCTTTCAGTTGCTTGTAACAACAGCCAAATGGAAGAAGCTGGAGAGCAAAAATGTGGCTAATATAAGCCACATGGAAATTGAGTTATAAGGGCATGTGTGGTAGATTCACCTGTGAAAAAATCTGTAAGCAGCTGTCCTTGGAGAGTGTTTCTACTTTCAGCAGAGAGGCAGAGGGAGGTCTGGGTGAGTGGTGTGTGTTGTGTTGCACATGCTGCCCCATGGTGCTGCTCTCAGCAGAGCTGGGTGAAGACAGAGCCTTTTGAATTCACAACCCAGTATCTCACTTTTGAATCACTGAAAGTTTCCCCTTTGTCTTTATTTTTTTTTTTTTGTGCTTGCTAATGGTCTACAAACTAACGCAGAGAATGCTTAAAATAGCATTTCAGTTCTTGTGCTACGGGGTAGTGAACTGGAAAAAAAACTTATTCAAAAGAAAAGTCAGGGAGCCTATAGTCCACAGATATTCTTCAATGTGAGCTGGGAGTCCTACCTTATTTCAAGTTGGAGAGTATCGTATATTCTGGATTTTTAATAAAGCATCACACTTCTCTGTAAGGACCATGATCATATAATACAAACTTGATTTTCTTCCACCACTTGTAGTGGGAACAGGCTGGATGGATGCCTGGTCTATGTATCTGGGCCCCGTATAGTAATGTAACAGCTAAAATGGGAATGAAATAATTCCAGTAAGCCTGGTGAGCTTGTTTCCTGCACAGTGTTATATTTCATATAATATCAGTACTGCATGGAATCTTAATGAGCCTTGGCAAGAAAAAGCTGAAGTGAGATAATTTTTTGAGGTACTCCAAAATAGATTTCACTTCCCACGCCAGTATTCATTCTGAAGCCTTGGTATTTCTTGAAGAGTACACCCTCCCTCCATGAAGACAGCAGGATATTCAGTTTGTTTCCCTGGCTGTCTCAGTCAAAGACCTCCTTGAGATAGCTTATGCTGGGTGATGAGGCCAGTGTGATTATAGAAAAAGGAGAAAACTTCATTTCTGTTACCATTTCCAAGTAAAAAGACAGATCCCTTCAGTAGTTTTGCTGCAGGGGTGTCTTCACAGCAACAGATGTGATCCACAGCTCTCATTTTTCATTGGCTTATGCCCTGTGGATAGATGCATCAGTAGGATCCATGCCCCAGCTGTGCTTATCTTTGGAGCAGGTATTGCAAAAACAGGCCCACTCTGGAGAGCTCTGTGATGAGAGGTAGGCAAAGGGCTTAGGTCGACCAGTTCCTCCCTCTGGATCCAGTACAGAAACTGCCCATGCCCGTGCCCAATCCTGGAAACTATTGCAGTCCTATTTCCATTGCAGGCTTTGTTCTCCCTGGTAAGCGCTGTTGGGGTTGACTTGTGAATGTGACCTTGATTCAGTCGTGCAGTTTGGTAGAGCAGGGAAGCATGGTAACCCTCAGGGTTGTTGCTAGGAGTGGACAGACAGGCTTAGGACCAAGCTGAGGACTTATTCACGGCCACAGATGCTTCGGGGTGTCCTGCTCCTGCGTGAACTCATCCACAGGTCACAGTACCTTTGACTCGAGTTCACACTGGAGTTCCAGCCTGTCCAGAACAGCAGCACAGAAACAGCAGTGATGGCCTAGCCATCTGCCAGCCCAGGAGCATGGCCATTGCTGTTATCAAAATGTTCCCAGGCACAGCAGAGTAAGATGACAAGCAGTACAGCAAGCAGCAAAAGCAAAAAGCAGCCACTAATGAGCACTAGACTCTAATATACAGTAAGGCAAGCAAGCCCCATGGCAAGCACAGGAGCCTGTCAATTAATAGCTAAACAGCAATAACAGCTATAAATTTGATCTAGCACATTCCAATCAAATCTGTCATTATCTCAAACCCTCCAAGCCCCAAGTTGGGTGCCAAAAAGGACAGTCATGGTTTAACCCCAGCCAGCAACTAAGCACCACACAGCTGCTCACTCACTCCCCTCACAGTGGGATGGGGGAGAGAATCGGAAGGGTAAAAGTGAGAAAAATCGTGGGTTGAGATAAAAACAGTTTAATAATTGAAATAATAATATAATAATAATAGTAAATTGTAATGAAAAGGAAAATAACAAAGAGAGAGAAATAAAACCCAAGAAAGAAAAGTGATGCAAATGAAAATAATTGCTCACCACCAACCGACTGATGCCCAGCAAGTCCCCGAGCAGTGGCCCCCCCACCAACCTCCCCTCTAGTTTTATTGCTGAGCATGATGTCATATGGTATAGAATGTCCCTTTGGTCAGTTGGGGTCAGCTGTCCCAACTGTGTCCCCTCCCAACTTTTTGTGCACCTCCAACCTACTCACTGGTGAGGTGGTGTGAGAAGCAGAAAAGGCCTTGACTCTGTGTAAGCACTGCTCAGCAGTAACGAAAACATCTCGGCATTATCAACACTGTTTTCAGCACAAATCCAAAACGTAGCCCCATACTAGCTACTATGAAGAAAATTAACTCTATCCCAACCAAAACCAGCACACCAACTCAGTCCAGTGGGAGTTTGATTCATGAATAAGAAAAAAAAAGAACATTCTCTGGGATGGCTTTAATGTTTGAATATAATTTTTAATTCATAGAACATGCTTCAAGACAGGGACAGAGAACAGAATATACCCCCATAATCCAGGAGGAAGCAGTTAATGACCTGCTATGTCACCTGGACACTCACAAGTCTATGGGACCAGATGGGATCCATCCAAGAGTACTGAGGGAGCTGGTGGAGGAGCTTGCCAAGCCACTCTCCATCATTTATCAGCAGTCCTGGTCAAAAGGGGAGGTCCCAGAGGACTGGAGGCTTGCCAATGTGACGCCCATTTATTTACAAGAAGGGTAGGAAGGATGATCCGGGGAACTACAGGCCTGTCAGCCTGACCTCGGTACCGGGGAAGATTATGGAACAGTTTGTCTTGAGAGCACTCACATGGCAAGTCCAGGATAAGAACGGGATCAGGCCCAGTCAGCATGGGTTCATGAAAGGCAGGTCCTGCTTGACCAACCTGATCTCCTTCTATGACCAGGTGACCCGCCTAGTGGATGAGGGAAAAGCTGTGGATGTTATCTTCCTTGACTTCAGCAAGGCCTTTGACACTGTCTCTCATGGCATACTCCTTGAGAAGCTGGCGTCTCATGGCTTGGACAAGTGTACTCTTCACTGGGTGAAAAACTGGCTGGATGGACAAGCCCAGAGGGTTGTGGTGAATGGGGTGAAATCCAGTTGGTGGTGGGTCACAAGTGGTGTTCCCCAGGGCTCAGTGTTTGGGCCCCGTTCTGTTTAATATCTTTATCAATGATTTGGATGAGGGGATTGAGCGCACCCTCAGTAAGTTTGCAGATGACACCAAGTTGGGCAGGAGGGTTGATCTGCTTGAGGGTAGGAAGGCTCTACAGAGAGATCTGGACAGGCTGGATCAATGGGCCAAGGCCAATCGTATGAAGTTCAACAAAGCCAAGTGCCAGGTCCTGCACTTGGGTCACAGCAACCCCATGCAGCGCTACAGGCTTGGGGAAGAGTGGCTGGAAAGATGCCTGGCAGAAAAAGACCTGGGGGTGCTGGTTGACAGCTGGCTGAATATGAGCCAGCAGTGTGCCCAGGTGGCCAAGGCGGCCAATAGCATCCTAGCCTGTATCAGAAATAGTGTGGCCAGCAGGAGCAGGGAAGTGATTGTCCCCCTGTACTGCACTGGTGAGGCCTGTCGTGGTTTAACCCCAGCCAGCAACCAAGCACCACGCAGCCGCTCACTCACTCCCCCCCATCCAGTGGGATGGGGGAGAAAATCGGGAAAAAGAAGTAAAACTCGTGGGTTCAGATAAGAATGGCTTAATAGAACAGAAAAGAAGAAACTAATAATGATAATGATAACACTAATAAAATGACAAATTGTGGTTGATGTAATGTGCAAATAGAGCACAACACATGCACACTTAGGCTTGAAAGCAGCCACTGCAAAATTGGTTTTGATTGCCCTGATTTCCCACAAAGGAAGCTTCTCATGCTTAGAAAGCAGAAGTAATGTCATTAATGGCAATGGAACTTCACCACAATAAAAGAAATGTGAGGTTTAGTATCTGTACCATGCTGCAAAACCATAATCTCAAGAGATCTTGAGTCTAGCATTCTTATAGCTCAGTATTCTGCAGTTACATAGCAAAAGATACTTTGGAATTGTTTCTTTCATGTCTTTGGGGGTAGACTGCACTGGTAAAACAACATATCACAGTATATATGATTAGTAACTAAATATACCTGTGACCTAGATAGCTGCTTCTCTCCTGTAATTGTACCTTTCCAAGGAAAGTGAATTCCTGAAGAGTATAGTTGCGGTTGTTAAAGGGACTTGAGAATTTGGTTTTCAGACAAAGATATTAAAAAGTCACTGTTTAAAAACCAAATCTATGCAATTTTAAATTAGCATTTTTATTTTGGGGCTTTAGAACCCCAAAGTTTCAGCTGTCTTGTTTTGCTTTTTACTTCCAGCTGTTGCATGTGATCTGGAGTTCCCATCCTCTTCCTCTGCTTCCCCTCTGGCTCTGAGTGCCTTTGTGACTCTATTCCCCAGAGACCAAGCCTGGCTAGTGCAGAAAAATGCATTAAAAGATTTTTTTAAGGGTCATTTTAAATCTCCCATTTTCACTAATTCAAGGTCTTTTTTCAGTGATAGAAATTGACCTCTAGTAACTTAAATTGACTGATGGATGCTTAATGGTCCATTTCCATCTCTGTTTCTATGGAAATGGATGTCAGCCTGGAGAGGGGGAAATGATTTTAAACATATACTTCATAAAAGCTGTCACCTACCTGATGTCCTTTTCCCCTAAAACCTGACTCAGAAAGGTTTCTGGTAGCAACAACAAAGCACTGCTGACTGGCTTCAGCTGTTAGCTGAGGACTGGGCACCAAAATGCATTTTTCAAACATACAAAGAAAAAAGTCCCAAGTCCACTGGCTTCTAGATCCTAATTTGTCATTGTCTTGCATTCTGTGCAATAATTCACTGTATCAGAAAGTGTATAAAACGCTATGAAAGTAGGATGGGAGAATAAAGCATTAACAAAGTGGGATAAGATTGCTTTATTCCTGCATACAGTATTGTAAAGAAGAAAGCAAGATGTGAAGGAAAGGGGCAAATTTGAAATATCTCCTCCTAAAGGGAGCACAGACTTTGTCGGGCACCTTGGCTCTCCAGAGAGCTTTTACAAGTACAGTCTAATGCAACATTTCTTTCTAAAAGGTGTTGGCTTGCAGCAACATTTCCTTAGGAAAAGTAAATTTTTTTTCAGTTTAATGGATAAAATTCTGTTTGGTTCAACTGATACCAGTATTTATTTAACTGAGAGCAAAATTTGTCCTAAATATAAAGTGAAAAAGGCCTTCTTATTCTTTTTTTTTTCCAGCAGAAGACTGAAAAAATATAAAACTGATTATGCTTCATTGAAAAAAATCCCATCCATGTCTCTGATCTGTGTGTATGTATACACACATGATCTCAGTCTCATGTAAAATACTGAGGAAGGATAAAATGGAATGAGTATTTACACAGATTAATATGACAAATGGAAGTCACTCTTCCACTTTTCTAATTAACTTCTCTGGCATAGTGTGCAGAGGTAGAGAACACCTGTCCTGGCATGTGTGCTATTTCAGCAGATTTTGGAAAAATGCCACACTGTTGTTTTCATGACTCTATGATGGGTTCTCCCATTGGCCATCACCTGTGTTTAGGTTATTTGAGTCAGATGTAATCTAACGTGCAGCATGCATATTTAACATCTGTAACTGGGCATACTGTAGAGTTTCAACAGTGTAGCCCCTGAAAGATTTAGCATACTGAGCATTTTGCATAGTGCATGACCCATGTATTCCACATGTGGTTCTCATCGTCTGAGGTCCTAGCCTTCATGCCTCTCTCATTGCGTACTTTGTCCATACACTCCATTGATCGAGTGGCAACATACTTCATTTAAAACAGAGTGCTGACCAGTTTATACCCGGTTTGAGCAGCTGCCTTTACATTGATCTTAATGCAAAGAATCTGTTTGACAATTTGCCACAATAATTTTCTCTGAAAAAAAAACTTTGTCCTGGAAAGTTCCCACCTGGAAGAGTGATGCACCACTATATGTCAGGTTTGGACTTTCAGATTCACTGAAAATGGACTGGAAAAAAAAATCTTTCCTTGTTGAATTATTTAATGCTTTTGGAAGTGGGGTAAGAAAAAGAACCTTGATTTTTTTTTTCCCCAGAAATGCTGTGGTGCTATCTGAAGTAATGTTTCTTTTTGTAAGATACAGTCCCTCAGGAGATTGCACTTCTCTCAAAGAGCTGCTATGATGTGTCACAAGAATCCCCGATTATAGTACCACAGAGAAAACTGAAGTCCCAGGGCATGAATATGCCTAGTATCTATCACATAAATGATATTTGGCAATGGTGAGAAACTTAGAACATTATGTTGAAAAATTGTATTAGTTGAAACAAAGTGTGGTGGGTTGACCCTGGCTGGACGCCAGGTGCCCACCAAAGCTGCTCTATCACTCCGCCTCCTCAGCTGGACAGGGGAGAGAAAATATAACAAAGAGCTTGCGGGTCAAGATAAGGACAGGAGAGATCACTCACCAATTACCGTCATGGGCAAAACAGACTCAGCGTGGGGAAAATTAACTCAATTTATTACAAATCAACCAGAGTAGGGTAATGAGAAATGAAACCAAATCTTAAAACACCTTCCCTCCACCCCTCCCTTCTTCCCGGGCACAACTTCACTCCCGGATTCTCTACCTACCCCTGCCCGGGCACCACAGGGGGATGGGGAATGGGGTTTACGGTCAGTTCATCACACATTGTCTCTGCTGCTTCATCCTCCTCAGGGGCAGGACTCCTCACACTCTTCCCCTGCTCCAGCGTGGGGTCCCTCCAATGGGAGACAGTCCTCCACGAACTTCTCCAATGTGGGTCCTTCCCATGGGCTGCAGATCTTCACGAACTGCTCCAGCATGGGTCCCTTCCACGGCGTGCAGTCCTTCAGGAGCACACTGCTCCAGCGTGGGTCCCCCACGGGGTCACAAGTCCTGCCAGAAAACCCTCTCCAGTGTGGGCTCCTCTCTCCACAGATCCGCAGGTCCTGCCAGGACCCTGCTCCAGCACGGGCTTCCCACAGGGTCACAGCCTCCTTCAGGCACCCACCTGCTCCAGCGTGGGGTCCTCCATGGGCTGCAGGTGAATATCTGCTCCACCGTGGACCTCCATGGGCTGCAGGGGGACAGCCTGCCTCACCAGGGTCTTCACCACGGGCTGCAGGGGAATCTCTGCTCCGGCGCCTGGAACATCTCCTCCCCCTCCTTCTTCACTGACCTTGGTGTCTGCAGGGTTGTTTCTCTTACATGTTCTCACTCGTCTCTCCAGCTGCAGTTTCTATGCCTGCTGCAACTTTTTTTACCGTCTTAAATATGTTATCGCAGAGGTATTACAACTATTGCTGATTGGCTCGGCCTTGGACAGTGGCAGGTCTCTCTTAGAGCCAGCGGTATTGGCTCTGTCAGACACAGGGGAAGCTTCCAGCAGCTTCTCACAGAAGCCACCCCTGTGTCGTGGTTTAACCCCAGCCAGCAACTAAGCACCACGCAGCCGCTCACTCACTCCCCACCATCCAGTGGGATGGGGGAGAAAATCGTGAAAAAGAAGTAAAACTCCTGGGTTGAGAAAAGAACCATTTAATAGAACAGAAAAGAAGAAACTAATAATGATAATGATAACACTAATAAAATGACAACAGCAATAATGAAAGGATTGGAATGTAGAAATGATGCGCAGGGCAATTGCTCACCACCTGCCGACCAACATGCAGCTAGTCCCCCAAGGGGTGATTCCCTGCCCAGAGCTTGTTAAAACAAATTTGTTATAAGCATTCATTATGTTGATTTATGTATTCTTAGAGTTGTTGCTCTGGTTTTTAAAGTTCTGTTATGTATTACCTCGCTTGCTGTATGTAGTTCCTCTTCTACTGCTTATCATCCGTGGGAGGTGGATTAAGGTTTTCGCTTTGATGTATGGTATAACTCTGGTTTATGGTATGATAAAGTCATCGGCTGTGGCATTAATCCGGTATTTGCACTTAGCATTGTCACCTTTATACTGCAGGAGCCATGTGTGGGAAACTACTAATAATTACACCATTTACCTTTCCTCCTTGGAAAGCCAGTCTATGGGTGGGGTACCTTTCTTCCCCTCTCCTTTCTCCTTCAGTCCAGTTACAATGGTGTTTGAGAATTTTGAACAATTTGAATACTCCTGGGATGTTGGGACTAGCACGGTCCTAGCCCTACTGCTAGGAATTAGCATGCTTCTGAATGTGGTTCAGCTCTCGTTTAAGGTTAAACAGCTATTTAAGAAGATCACCCAGAGATCTGCCCCAAGGCTGGATAATTATGAGTGGCAGGGTGTGTGGGGTAGTATGGGCAAGTACCTAGAAAAGTGGGCACCTCCAATGTTTTGGAAATTCACCCCTGAACAAGTGCAGGATCCAGAAGAACTAGTAAAATATTTAGAAAAGGTATGCTGTCACTCCAGCAGCTCCAGAGAGATGCAAATCACTGCAATGTGCTGGGGCCTGGCCCATGCCTATCGAGCCCTGTTCGACACCACTCAGTACCCTCAAGGGGAAGAGAAAGTCTCTGGACCTAACAACAAAACGATGAGCACTGCAGCCACCCAAACCTTGGCAGCGGGCGCTGCGGCCCCTCCAGCCCCGGCAAGGAGCATTGCAGGCACCCAGACCTTGGCGACAGGCACCGTGACCCCTCCAGCCCCGGTGACGAGAACTCGGGCTACCCAAACCTCAACAACAGGCACTGCAGCCCCTCCAGCCCCAGCAATGAGTACAGCAGCTACCCAAACCTTGGCAACGGGCACTGCAGTCCCTCCAGCCCCAGTGACGAGCACTGCTGCTACCCAAACCTCGGCGACAGACACTGCGGTTATCCAAAACCCGGTGAGCGATACTGCAAATGAACCAGTGGACCAACCTGCACCAGTATCAGTTGCTCCCGTACAGAAAAAGAAATATACAAAAAAATCAGTTCGCTTAGCGAAGGATGAAGATGAACCAGGGTCATCACGGGAACTGGAGGAAGAGGCAGAACCAGAGGTAATAACCCGGTCCCTATCCTTGAGTGAGCTGTGGGATTTGCGAAAAGACTTTGACTGCCGTATAGGTGAGCATATTATCACCTGGCTCCTCCGATGCTGGGACAATGGGGCTAATAGCTTGGAATTAGAAGGTAGGGAAGCCAAGCAGCTGGGATCGCTTGCCAGGGAAGGTGGCATTGACAAGGCAATTGGAAGAGGGACACAAGCCATCAGCCTCTGGAGGCGACTCCCGTCAAGTGTGAAGGAAAGGTACCCCTTCAAGGAAGATGTTATATGTCAATCAAGCAAGTGGACCACCATGGAAAAAGGTATCCAATATCTGAGGGAATTAGCTGTGCTAGAGACGATTCATCATGACCCGGACAACCCACAATTACCCAAAGATCCAGACAAAGTCCAATGCACACGACCCATGTGGCGGAAGTTTGTACGGAGCGCACCATCGTCCTATGCCAACTCACTGGCAATAATGACCTGGAAAGACGAAGAGGCACCGACAGTGGAGGAAGTGGAGGCTCACCAACTCCGTCAATACGAAGAAAATCTCTCCTCCTCCCTACAAGCCTGCATTGCGGCTGTGGAGAAGCTGTCCGAGGATTTCCAGCAATTCAAAGAGGATATGTCCTACTCCACACGTGAAAGGACCAATCTCTCAGCTATTAGGAGTGAGAGTTCCTCTGCCCAAGAGAGAGGATATAGAAGGTACACACCGCGAGGTGCCCTGTGGTTTTACCTATGTGATCACGGAGAGGACATGAGGAAATGGGACGGAAAACCTACCTCGGTCCTAAATGCACGGGTACGTGAACTGCGAGGAAAAACCACCACAAAAGGGGATTCTACCAGGAAAAATGCCACTCCAGTTTCCAAACAGAGTAGAAGGGCTGATCTCATTTCCAATCCTCTTGAAGGGACTTCTCAGCCAATTTTACGAGAAGTGAATACTGAATACTCTGACCAGAATTAGAGGGGCCCTGCCTCCAGCCAGGTGGAGGAAAGGGATAACCGGGTCTATTGGACTGTGTGGATTCGATGGCCTGGCACGTCAGACCCACAGGAGTATAAGGCTCTAGTAGACACCGGCGCACAGTGCACTCTAATGCCATCAAGTTATAAAGGGACAGAACCCATTTGTATTTCTGGTGTGACAGGGGGATCCCAAAAATTAACTGTATTGGAAGCTGAAGTAAGCCTAACTGTAAATGAATGGCAGAAACACCCCATTCTGACTGGTCCAGAGGCTCCATGTATCCTTGGCATAGACTATCTCAGGAGGGGGTATTTTAAGGACCCAAAGGGGTATCGATGGGCTTTTGGTATAGCTGCCTTGGAGACAGAGGGCACTGAACAGCTGTCTACCCTGCCTGGTCTCTCTCAAGACCCTTCGATTGTGGGGTTGCTCAAGGTTGAAGAACAACAAGTGCCAATTGCTAACACGACGGTGTACCGGCGGCAATATCGCACCAACCGAGACTCTCTGATTCCCATCCACAAGTTGATTCGCCAACTGGAGAGCCAAGGAGTGATCAGCAAAACTCGCTCACCCTTTAATAGTCCCATATGGCCAGTGCGGAAGTCTAATGGGGAGTGGAGACTAACAGTTGACTATCGCGGCCTGAATGAAGTTACACCACCGCTGAGTGCTGCCGTTCCAGATATGCTAGAACTTCAATACGAGCTAGAGTCAAAGGCAGCCAAGTGGTATGCCACAATTGACATTGCTAATGCTTTTTTCTCAAACCCTCTGGCAGCAGAGTGTCGTCCACAATTTCCCTTTACTTGGAGGGGTGTCCAGTACACTTGGAATCGATTGCCCCAGGGGTGGAAACACAGCCCCACCATTTGCCATGGACTAATCCAGACTGCACTGGAAAAAGGTGAAGCTCCGGAACACCTGCAATACATTGATGACATCATTGTACGGGGCAACACAGCAGAAGAAGTCTTTGAGAAAGGGAAGAAAATAATCCAAATCCTTCTGAAAGCCGGTTTTGCCATAAAAGAAAGTAAGGTCAAGGGACCTGCACAGGAGATCCAGTTTTTGGGAATAAAATGGCAAGATGGACGTCGTCAGATCCCAATGGATGTGATTAATAAAATAGCAGCTATGTCTCCCCCGACTAATAAAAAGGACACACAGGCCTTCTTAGGTGTCGTGGGGTTTTGGAGAATGCATATTCCAAATTACAGTTTGATTGTAAGCCCTCTCTATCAAGTGACCCGGAAGAAGAATGATTTTAAATGGGGCCCTGAACAACAACAAGCCTTTGAACAAATTAAACGGGAGATTGTTCATGCCGTAGCCCTTGGACCAGTCCGGACAGGACAAGATGTTAAAAATGTGCTCTATACTGCAGCCGGGGGGAATGGCCCTACCTGGAGCCTCTGGCAGAAAGCACCTGGGGAGACCCGAGGCAGACTCCTGGGGTTTTGGAGTCGAGGATATCGAGGATCCGAGGCTCGCTATACTCCAACTGAAAAAGAGATATTGGCAGCGTATGAAGGAGTTCGAGCCGCCTCAGAAGTGGTTGGTACTGAGACACAGCTCCTCTTAGCACCCCGACTGCCAGTGCTGGGCTGGATATTCAAAGGGAGGGTCTCCTCTACACATCGCGCGACTGATGCCACTTGGAGTAAGTGGATCGCGCTGATCACACAACGGGCTCGCATAGGAAACCCCAGTCGCCCAGGAATTTTAGAAGTAATCACGGACTGTCCAGAAGGCAAAGATTTTGGAATGTCGCCAGAGGAGGAGGTGGCACGTGCTGAAGAAGCCCCGCTGTATAATAAACTGCCAGAAAATGAGAGGCAATATGCCCTGTTCACTGTTGGGTCCTGTCGCATTGTGGGAAAGCATCGAAGGTGGAAAGCTGCTGTATGGAGGCCTACACGACAAGTTGCAGAAACTGCTGAAGGAGAGGGTGAATCGAGTCAGTTTGCAGAGGTGAAAGCCATCCAGCTAGCATTAGATATTGCTGAAAGAGAAAAGTGGCTAGTGCTCTATCTCTATACTGACTCATGGATGGTGGCAAATGCCCTGTGGGGGTGGGTACAACAATGGAAGCAGAGCAACTGGCAGCGCAGAGGTAAACCCATTTGGGCTGCCACACTGTGGCAAGATATTGCGTCCCGGCTAGAGAACCTGGTTGTAAAAGTACGTCACGTAGATGCTCACATACCCAAGGGTTGGGCCACTGAAGAACATCGAAACAACCAACAGGTGGATCAGGCTGCCAAGATTGAAGTGGCTCAGGTGGACCTGGACTGGCAACATAAGGGTGAGCTATTTATGGCTCGATGGGCCCATGATACTTAAGGCCATCAGGGAAGAGATGCAACATATAGATGGGCTCGAGATCGAGGGGTGGACCTGACCATGGACACTATCTCGCAGGTTATCCATGAATGTGAAACATGTGCTGCAATTAAGCAAGCCAAGCGGTTAAAGCCCCTGTGGTATGGAGGGCGATGGCTGAAATATAAACAGTGGGAAGCCTGGCAGATTGACTATATCACACTCCCACGAACCCACCAAGGCAAGCGCTATGTGCTGACAATGGTGGAAGCAACCACCGGATGGCTGGAAACATATTCTGTGCCCATGCCACTGCCCGGAACACTATCCTGGGCCTTGAGAAGCAGGTCTTGTGTCGACACGGCACCCCAGAAAGAATTGAGTCAGACAACAGGACTCATTTCCAAAACAACCTCATAGACACACCTGGGCCAAAGAGCATGGCATTGAGTGGGTGTATCATATCCCCTATCATGCACCAGCCTCTGGGAAGATTGAGCGATACAATGGACTGTTATAGACTACATTGAGAGCAATGGGGGGCAGAACTTTCAAACATTGGGAATACACATTTAGCAAAAGCCACCTGGTTAGTCAACACCAGAGGATCTGCCAATCGGAGTGGCCCTGCCCAATCAGAATTTTTACATACTGTAGAAGGGCATAAAGTCCCTGTAGTGCACATGAAAAATATGTTAGGGAAAACAGTCTGGGTTAGTCCTGCCTCAGGCAAAGGTAAACCCACCCATTCGTGGGATTGCTTTTGCTCAAGGGCCTGGGTGCACTTGGTGGGTGATGCGAAAAGATGGAGAAGTCCGATGTGTGCTGCCGGGGGATGCAACGAGTCTACGGAATTCCTGACAGTTCGAGAACAGCGCGACCTTGAGCAGCTTGTAGTATATCCTTGAAGAGTCTGGAAAGATCCGAGAAGACCAGTACAAAAACAAGATAGTGATAAGAAGAACCGTCCTAACGAACTCACCAATCATGAATTGTTAATTACTAACCAAACCAATCATATACTAACACATACTCTAAAGAAGGGTATAAAAAGGTGTGTTAGAACAATAAAGTAGCCATTTTGCATGATCTATTACTTGTCGTGTCCGTCTCTACTGCGACAAATGGTGACCCCGATGCGTCTGAGCGAACAGATCATTTAAAGGTGATAAATCCGGCACTAGCAAGAAGTATACCGGCGGCAACGAGAGCTGCGAAAGAGTATACCGGCAGCGAGACAAGCTGCAGAGACGGAGCCCGGTGAAGCTGAGAGCAGAGGAATCTGCCTGGTCTGGACCTGAGCCTAGACACCTAATAAGGTGAGCCACCGGGGACAAAACTGTTAGAATGGGGCAGGAATTAACAAAAGAAAAGGAGACGATTTTGTCTACCTGGAAAGCCCTATTAAAAAGAAAAGGGGTTAAAACCCCAGAACAAAGCCTGAAAAGGATTTTAATATGGTGTAAGATGCAAGGCTTTCGAGCCACAACAGTTACTGCATTCAGTGTGGGTGCATGGCAAGCAGTGGGATGGAAAATGTTTGGTGAGATCTCTAAAGGACAGAAAGAGCTGTGTAAGTTGGCAATCGTATGGCGTCTATTACGCGAGACCCTGAAGGAATGGAAAGCAGAATGTGATGCGAAAGATCAGCAAAAGAAAGATGAGGACTCAGAAAATATTAGCAATGAAAAAGTTTCTGCTCAAGTAACAGCTGCAGCCAATGCTGCAATCTCAGCAGTTGCAGGCAGAAAACCCCTCACGGGCAAAATCAGATCATACCCTTATCCACCTCCTCCTCCTACGCCATTAATTACTTTACCGGGCGACGAGGGGCCCTCCTCACCTACTGGTGCGGCAGCGGAAGGGGTGACTCCATCAGCCCCCCCCGAGGAGAAAAATGTGGCGATTAACACCGAGCCGGAAAGTGTGGGCTGTACTGAAATTGAGGGCCGAAAGGACAGTGAGAGTCAAACTGAATGTGAGGGCCGAACGGAAAGTGAGAGCCAAAATGAAACTGAGGCAGAAAAATCTCTAATTGACGCTATGCGATCTCTGCAGCTCGCAGATAAAACCATACCGAAAGAACCCCTGCCATGCACTCTCCCTCCATCCACAATAACTGTAGTCCCGAGATCCCCTGATCAATTCTGGGAGGGAGTTAGAAGATATGCTGCTGACTCTGGCAACTGGGATCTCGTAGAACGCCTCAGCCTGTGCTCTCTAACACCAGCATTTCTAAAGCCTCTAGATAAAGCAGCAGAGGCTCCTGTTACATTTCCTGTTTTCAAAGCTGCTGCAGGCACAAACCGGCACGATGAGCACAATCCAATCGGCTGGAGAGTAGTGCAGGATTTGCAGAATAAAGTACAAAAATTTGGAATCAATTCTCCTGAGGTGATGCAACTTATTCATATAATCAGCACAGATCTGCTGTGTCCATATGACATTATGCATCTAGCACAAGTGCTGTTTCAGCCCGTAAAATTGCAAGTATTTCAATCTACTTGGAGGCAGATGGCACGCACAGCAGCACAGCATAATTTACGACTGCTACAGGGTGACCCGAGATTAGGCCTTGGAGAGGATGCTTTGCTTGGTGAAGGGCCGTATAGTAACCCTCAGCTGCAGGCTACATGGCCTCCGAGTGTTCTTGAACAGGCACAAAATATAGGCCTTATGGCATTAAAGCGAACCATGGACATGGCAGCTCCGAAGCAAAAATATGCCACTATCCGCCAAGGCCCCAGAGAACCCTTTTTACAGTTTGTAGAAAAAATATCTGCCGCCCTGGAAAAACAGGTAGAGGATGAGGTCTTAAGGCAAATGCTATGCAAACAGTTGGCAAGAGATAATGCTAATGAGGACTGTCAAAAGATCGTACAGGCTTTACCAGGAGATCCTTCTGTCCCCGACATGGTAGCTGCATGTTCTAAAGTTGGGACACTGGAACACATGGTGACCACCATAGCCAATGCTATGAGAAATTCTGGAAAGTGCTTTGGGTGTGGCAGTGAAGGGCACATCAAGGTACCTTGTCCACACAAAACATCATCAGGTAAACAACCAGTGCACCACTCACCGGAGATTATTTGCAAGAAATGCGGAAAATTAGGACATTTTGCAAAACAATGTCGTTCCAAATTTCATGCTAATGGGCAGCCGCTACAGGGAAACAACAAAACGAGCGCGAGAGGGCGCGCGAGGACAACAAGTCCCCTCCCGACAGCCGGCCACCTCCCCTCTGTGAACAATTGTCAGCCGCAACAGCTGGATCAGCAGGGCTGGATGTATCCACCACCGACACAGTAACTCTAGTCCCGAACGACATCGTTAAGGTCCCTTTTAATGCAAGGGGTCCTATCGGACGCGGACTGAGTGCATTGCTATTGGGAAGATCAAGTAGCACGTTAAATGGAATAATTGTACGTGTGGCAGTTATTGATGCTGATTTTACAGGTCAAATTTGCGCGATGGTTTCGACCTCCTACCCACCAGTAACAATCCCTAAAGGTACTCGTATTGCTCAACTTGTTCCTTTTTCGAGTTCTATTTCAAAAGCAGAACAGCGACTGCGATGCGATGGAGGCTTCAGCTCTACGGGACCCCCTCAGTTCTGCTCGTCTCAGACTGTTTCATCATCCCGACCACATATGACGTGCACGCTGTCGAATCACGGAAGATCTCCGACTACAGTAAGGCTTGCAGGGCTCCTGGACACCAGAGCCGATGTGACTATTATTGCCGATTATCTGTGGCCGTCCACCTGGCCCACAGAGGAGGCTGGTATGGGAGTAGTGGGGCTGGGAGGCTCTGCGCGAGCAAAGACGGCAGACACACCAGTTCTGATTACCAATCCTGAGGGACAACAAGCAGTTATTAAACCATATGTGATGGCAGCTCCCCTCAATTTATGGGGGAGGGATTGCTTGTCGCAGTGGGGGGTGAGAATTACCACGGATTTTTAACGAGGGCCACTGTGCTGCAGGGTGTTAGACAACCCACGCTTGTTTTAACCTGGTTAACAAATAACCCTGTGTGGGTGGATCAGTGGCCCCTGCCAATTGAAAAATTAAAGGCCCTGCAAGAATTGGTAGCAGAACAACTAGCTGCCGGACACATTGAACCATCTCACAGTCCGTGGAATACTCCAGTGTTTGTGATAGAACAGAAATCAGGTAAATGGCGTTTTTTGCATGACCTGCGGCAAGTCAATGCTGTCATGGCCACGATGGGGGCTCTGCAACCAGGCATGCCTTCACCTGCCATGATCCCTCAAGATTGGGAAATCATTGTCATGGACCTTAAGGACTGTTTTTTTACAATACCATTAGCTCCCCAAGATAAAGAAAAATTTGCATTTTCTGTGCCTTCTATCAATCATGCAGAACCAGCAAAAAGATATCAATGGAGAGTTCTGCCGCAGGGCATGAAAAATTCACCAACAATTTGTCAATGGTTTGTTGCACAAGCTCTGTCACCTGTAAGGGAAAAATTCCCTACTAGTTATTGTTATCACTATATGGATGACATTCTGTTAGCATCAGACAACAAGGAGCAGTTGAATGACATGAAAAATTTGTCCATGAATTCGCTACAACAATATGGGTTAGTTATTGCCCCTGAAAAAGTGCAAAAAATAGCACCCTGGAAATATTTGGGAATGACAATTACAAGCAAGCAGGTTGTGCCCCAACCTGTGAAACTTAACCTTGCGGTTAAGACACTCAATGATGTACAGAAATTAATGGGATCCTTGAACTGGATCAGGCCCTATCTTGGACTGACCAATTCGCAGTTACAACCTTTATTGGACTTATTAAAACATTCCAATGATCCAACAGAACCCAGAATATTAAATAAGGAAGCGTTAAATGTACTTCACAGGGTGGAACAATGTATATACAAGAAATTTGTTTCTCGAATTGATCTGTCTCAATTGGTACAATTCTTTGTACTAATTGACAAAACTGTGCCATTTGGTGCCTTGGTGCAGTGGAATTCTGAGTGGGATGACCCATTACATATTTTAGAATGGATGTTTTTGTCATTCCGGCCACGAAAAACTGCTCCTGGCTTGTTTGAACTTATTGCTGATGTAATCATAAAAGCCAGAAAACGATGTGTAGAACTAATAGGACGTGATCCAGCTACGATTGTTTTACCTGTTCAAAATTGGTATTTTGAATGGCATCTGGCAAACAATTACGAGCTGCAAGCGGCCATGGCGGGTTTTCAACGGCAGATCGCGTATCATCTACCGTCACACCCGCTACTGAAATTTGCTCAAGAAATACCATTTGGTCAGAAATATTTAAGCCAGCCAGAACCTGTGAAAGGCCCCACTGTCTTTACAGATGGTTCTGGAAAAAAAAAAACAAAAACAAAAACAAAAAAAAAACAGGTAAAGCAGCAGTAGTATGGTATGAAAACAACAACTGGAACAGCAAAGTAGTATATCAAAATGGTTCTCCACAAGTAGTAGAGCTGTGTGCACATGGCACGTTGAAGCGGCTGCTTCAAAAAAAAAAAACAACAAAAAAACAAAAAAAAAGGGGGAATGATTGGGGAGCCACCACAGGCATGTTTAGATAAAGCAGTTTATGTTCTTAACTCTCTCCGTTATGGGGATGATTCTTCCCTACCTCCTCTTTCTCAACACTTCTCTCTTTTCAACACAGAATTTACAAAAGGGTATCAAAGTACATGTTAAAGATTTAGTTAACTGGTCAGTGGAATGGACCATGTGAGCTATTAACCTGGGGGCGAGGTTATGCTTGTGTTTCCACAGATGCAGGCCCACAATGGACTCCCGCTTGATTTGTGCGACCGTCATCATCTGGAACATCCCAGAGGGTGCGGCAATATAAATACCACCTCAACCAAAAACTAAGTGTAGGTCACCTTGGCCAACATAACAGGTCAAGATTCTCTGTGCATTGCAACCGCATCACAAAGCCCATAAACCAATAGACAGGTGGCTATGACTCGTGCAGCGTGCCTGGCCAGCGAGCGCATGCGTCATAGGTTGCAACTGAGGCGGATTTTGGCACCCGCTGGCCACGTGTGCTGAAATCCATTCCTCTGCAAATGTATAAATACCGGGATTTTCCGAAGAGCATCGGGCTGGTGTACAGCAAGGCCATCGTTGCCTCCGTGGGGACGCCCACGCAAAGCTGGCACCTACCGATTGCTGGGCTGAGTTCGTGGAGCAAGACGGCACAAGAAGATACAGATGGTTCATCTACCTCACAGTCCTCGGATGGACGTACTCATGGATACCGCCGCAAACCAAAGAACAAGCAATCCCTTTTTCACAGGTTTAATAGGGGGTCCCACTGACATCAACAAAGTTTAAGAACTTATTGATGGAGACCCCTGTGCAGCAGGTCAAGGACTCAATGGATGGGAATGCCTGGTTTCCACAGATCGGGCATTCACCCTCATTGCCACCCCAGGAATCACAAACTCTGGGGTCCCTGAATACAGACTGGTGCAGTATTATCTGATTTACTGCTAGACTTTGATAGTGTCAGACATGCTACGCTACAAAATAGAGCTGTAATTGATTTCTTGCTTTTAGCACAAGGACATGGTTGTGATGAGTTTGAAGGGATGTGTTGTATGAATTTATCCGATCACTCAGAATCCATTTTCAGTAGTATTCAACAATTAAAGAAGGGAGTCAAGAAGCTGACAGAAAGTGATGAATTAGATTGGCTGACGAAGATGTTTGAGGGTTGGGGATTGTCTGGATGGTTGATATCTCTGTTCAAGACTGTGGGGGTAGTGATCTTGGTTGTGATAACTATGCTCCTGATGTTGCCCTGTCTTTTCAGCCTTCTGCAAAGAGCCCTGCAGAGGGCAGCCGGGACAATATTTTTAGCACAAATACAAAAAGGGGGAATTGTCGGGGGATGCAACGAGTCTACGGAATTCCTGACAGTTCGAGAACAGTGCGACCTTGAGCAGCTTGTAGTATATCCTTGAAGAGTCTGGAAAGATCCGAGAAGACCAGTACAAAAACAAGATAGTGATAAGAAGAACCGTCCTAACGAACTCACCAATCATGAATTGTTAATTACTAACCAAACCAATCATATACTAACACATACTCTAAAGAAGGGTATAAAAAGGTGTGTTAGAACAATAAAGTAGCCATTTTGCATGATCTATTACTTGTCGTGTCCGTCTCTACTGCGACAGTGTGCCTCAAGGGGATTTGATTTTAGGTGAAAATAGCCAGAATTAAACTGTATGATATTAGTTGCTATATAACCCTGCTACTGTATGTTATCATTACTATAATTGTTATATGCTACATCCATAGTACTATAGTAAGAATCACTTGGATCAAGCAAGAAAGAACTGTGATAAAACTGAGCAAAGCGCAGTAGTGATAGAACCAGAACTGACTCCAGCATGCAACAATCCAACGGTGCACACCATCATCCTGCTGCGTCAAATGTCACATGCTCGTCACACCGCACTGAAGCCCAATTCTGCTCTACCGACTGAGAGGACTTTGCACCATCCCTCCTGCCCAGACAGACTGGTATGACAGATGGAGCCCAGAGTCGGGAACTAAATGAACTCAACAAACATTTTATGAACATAACCCATGAACTAAAGGAATGATATCTCTGTGTGTGTATACTTATATATATATATCTATATATCATTGTTCATATGTCTCAAAGGGATGGAAAGGTGGTGATGATTGATCAGAATGTAACTAAAGGTATGGGAACTGAGCATGACGTCAATGGTATAGAATAAGGGGTGGATACTGTCCTGGTTTCAGCTGGGATAGAGTTAACTGTCTTCCTAGTAGCTGGTACAGTGCTATGTTTTGAGTTCAGTATGCGAAGAATGTTGATAACACTGATGTTTTCAGTTGTTGCTCAGTAGTGTTTAGACTATAGTCAAAGATTTTTCAGCTTCTCATGCCCAGCCAGGGCACCTGACCCAAAGTGGCCAACAGTGTATTCCATACCATGTGACGTCCCATCTAGTTTAGGAACTGGGAAGTGGGGGGGCAGGGATTCGCCGCTCGGGGACTGGCTGGGTGTCAGTCGGCGGGTGGTGAGCGATTGCCCTGCGCATCATTTGTACATTCCAATCCTTTTATTACTACTGTTGTCATTTTATTAGTGTTATCATTATCATTATTAGTTTCTTCTTTTCTGTTCTATTAAACCGTTCTTATCTCAACCCATGAGTTTTACTTCTTCTCCCGATTTTCTCCCCCATCCCACTGGATGGGGGGGGAGTGAGTGAGCGGCTGCGTGGTGCTTAGTTGCTGTCTGGGGTTAAACCACGACACTTGCTAACCACATCCATAGGGACATGACGGCGTCCATCCTGCCATTTTATTCCCAAGAACTGAATCTGCTGTGTACGTCCCTTGACCTTGCTTTTCTTTATGGCGAAACCAGCTTTCAGAAGAATCTGAATTACTCTTTTTCCCTTGTATTGGTTTTGTGTGGGAAGGTTTTGGTAGCGGGGGGGGTTACAGGGGTGGCTTCTGTAAGAAGCTGCTGGAAGCTTCCCCTGTCTTTGAGAGAGTCTATACCAGCCGGCTCTAAGAGAAACCCGCCACTGGCCAGGGCCAAGCCAATCAGCGATAGTGGTAACGCCTCTGTGATAACATTTTTAAGAAGGAAAAAAGTTGGGACAGACTGAAACAGCTGCCGGAGAGAGGAGTGAGAACATGCGAGAGAAACAACCCTGCGGACCCCAAGGTCAGTAAAGAAGGAGGGGGAGGAGATGTTCCAGGCACCAGAGCGGAGATTCCCCTGCAGCCCATGGTGAAGACCATGGTGAGGCAGGCTGTCCCCCTGCAGTCCATGGAGGTCCACACTGGAGCAGATATCCACCTGCAGCCCGTGGAGGACCCCACGCCGGAGCAGGCGGGTTCCCGAAGGAGGCTGTGACCCCGCGGGAAGCCCACGCTGGAGCAGGCTCCTGGCAGGACCTGCGGATCTGTGGAGAGAGGAGCCCACACTGGAGCGGGTTTTCTGGCAGGACTTGTGACCCCGTGGGGGACCCACGCTGGAGCAGTGTGCTCCTGAAGGACTGCACACTGTGGAAAGGACCCATGCTGGAGCAGTTCATGAAGAACTGCAGCCCATGGGAAGGACCCATGTTGGAGAAGTTCATGGAGGACTGTCTCCCGTGGGTGGGACCCCACGCTGGAGCAGGGGAAGAGTGTGATGAGCCCTCCCCCTGAGGAGGATGAAGTGGCAGAAAATAACGTGTGATGACCGTAAACCCCATCCCCGTCCCCCTGTGCCGCTGAGGGGCGTTGGTAGAGAAATCCGGGAGTGAAGTTGTGCCCGGGAAGAAGGGAGGGGTGGAGGGAAGGTGTTCTGAGATTTGGGTTTATTTCTCATTACCTTACTCTGGTTGATTTGTAATAAATTGAGTTAATATTCCCCAAGCTGAGTCTGTTTTGCCCATGACAGTAATTGGTGAATGATCTCTCCTGTCCTTATCTCAACCCATAAGCTCTTTGTTATATTTTTCTCTCCCCTGTCCAGCTGAGGATGGGGGAGTGATAGAACGGCTTTGGTGGGGACCTGGCGTCCAGCCAGGGTTAACTCATCACATCCCTTCTCAAACACTTCTTCTGCCTTGTTGCCCCACACGATGATGTCATCTATGTATTGTAAATGTTTAGGGGTATCGCCCTCTTCCAGTGCAGTTTGGATTAGTCCGTGACAAATGCTAGGGCTGTGCTTCCACTCCTGGGGCTGTCAATTCCAGGTGTATTGGACACGTCTCCACGTGAAAGCAAACTGTGGCATGCACTCTGCTGCCGAAGGAATGGAGAAAAATGCATTGGCAATATCAATTGTAGCATACCACGTGGCTGCCTTTGATTTCGGTGCATCTTGGAGCTCTAACATGTCTGGTACAGCAGCACTCAGTGCTGGTGTCACTTTGTTCAGGCCGCGATAATCTACTGTTAACATCCACCCTCCATCAGACTTTTTCACTGGACATATGGGACTATTAAAAGGTGAATGAGTCTTGCTGATGACTCCTTGGCTCTCCAGCTGATGAATCAAATTGTGGATGGGAATCAGAGAGTCTCGGTTTGTGCGATATTGCCGCCGGCACACTGTCATGGTAGCGATTGGCACCTGCTGTTCTTCAACTTGCAGCAATCCCACAATGAAGGGATCTTCCGAGAGGCCAGGCAGGGTAGATAACTGTTTCATCTTCTCTGTGTTTACCGTGGCTACACCAAAAGCCCATCGGTACCCCTTTGGGTCCTTGAAGCACCATCTCCTGAGGTAGTCTATGCCAAGGATACAAGGGGCCTCTGGGCCAGTCACAATGGGGTGCTTTTTCCACTTGTCCCCTGTTAAGCTCAACTCAGCCTCCAATATAGTCAATTCTTGGCATCCCCCTGTCACTCCAGAGATTCAGATGGTTTCTGTGCCCCGATGGCACCAGCGTACACTCTGCACCAGTGTCTACCAAAGCCTTATACTTCTGTGGGTCTGATGTGCCAGGCCATCGAATCCACACAGTCCAGTATATCCGGTCATCCCTTTCCTCCTCCTGGCCGAAGGCAGGGACCCTCTTTTGCTGTTCCTCGTCAGAGTATTCACTGTCCAACCCTTGCAGTACCAGACCAGAAGTCCCCTCACCAGAATCAAGGGAGGTGGTTTCAGTTCTTCTATGCCTGGAGGATTGCTGATTGCTTTCTTGGGCCTCTACAGCAACTACGCTGACAGCCTTCTTCTTGGGTGACCCCTTCTTAACAGCTGTCTTCCCTCTCAGTTCACGTACACGGGCTTCCAGCTTAAAGGTGGGTTCACCACCCCACTTCTTCATGTCCTCCCCTTGGTCATGCAGAAAGAACCAGAGTGCACCACGCGGCATATGCCTTGGGCTCCCTTTCCCTCTGACTGGGGCAGGAGAGGACTGATTTCTTGGAGTATCCCTAACAGCCAAGGCATTGTCCTGTAGGGATGAGAAGACACAGAGATTTTCTTGAAAGTTTTGGAGCCAAGACGACACTTTCTCCACAGTTGGTGTTTCCATGTCCTGGCAATACATTGCTGCCAAGCTGTTAGAATATGATGCTGGGGCACCTTGAATCACCTTTCTCCACATGGCCTGTGTGCACAGGACATCCTCTGGATCTTTGGAGAGCTCCTCATCATCTAGATCACTGTAGATTGCTTCAACCACTGCTGACTCTCTCAGGTACTGGATGCCTTCATCTGTGGTAGTCCACTTTCCTGAGGAGTTCACAAGATCTTCCTTGAATGGATATCTTGCCCTCACACTTGAGAGGAGCCAGCTCCAGAGACTGCAAATTGCTTCCTCTTTCAATTCCCTGGTTTCTAGTGAGGGATCCCAGCTGTTGGGCTTCCTTCCCTTCCAATTGCTGACTGTCGGCCCCGTTATCCCAGCATCAGAGCAGCCAGGCAGCAATCCGCTCACCCGGCTGGTGGCTGTAATCTTTCCACAAGTCCCGAAGTTCTGAGGACGTCAGGGACCGGGTAGTTTCCGCTTCCTGTTTAAGTTCTCTCACTCCTTCCTCCAATTTCTTTGTCGAAGGACCAGCTTCTAGATTAAACCTTTCCTTTTCTTCTTCTTCCCTCACTAATCGATGGTATGGACCCGTTGATCTCCTTGTCCACTGTTTCCTTTTCACTATTGGGGCAATTACTGTAGTTGTTGTTGTTGTTGTTTGGGTCCCTATCTCGAGCATGGTGTCCTCAGATGCAGTCTGGGTCCCTGCCTCAACCATGGTCCTCTGAGAGTACTGACCTGTGGCTCGGTAGGCATAGGCCAGGCCCCAGTACAGTGCGAGAAGCTGCTGGTTTTCATTGGGATAGGCAAGGCACCCTTCTATCAGGTGGCGCATCAGTTTGCCAGGGTTACTTGCCTGTTTGGGTGTAAAGTCCCAGATTATGGTAGGTGATAACCGTCCTAGGAATCTGCCCAAATCCTTCCATATACCCTGCCACCCAGGGACCAGTCACTTGAGGGCACATTTCAGTATTGCCTCACCTGAAACTTGTCTTCTGTTATACCAGGACAAGACCGGATTCCACAATACCCATAATATACCACCAGTATGAATTATTAGTATTGAACAGCTCACATAAGGGTGAACAAGGACCTCGGGAGCCTGCATAATAAAACCATTCACATCAATGCCTGGTAGGGAGAGGGAGATGTGTTCCCTCATCTCCTCCACAAGATAGCTCTCACAGCACAGTAAAGCCATCAGTGCCAGGACAAAGCACATAGACATTATTTGCATTACCATGTTCCCAAGCTCAGCAAAATAGAGATAAGCAAGCAGCCAACAAGCTCTGTCACCTGTACAGGAGCTTGCCACTTAATAACTAGCTATAGCACGCTTAATGCAAAACTGCCGTTGTAGTGCCCCACGTTGAGCGCCAAAAAAGGACTGCGGTGGGTTGACCCTGGCTGGGTGCCAGGTGCCCACCAAAGCTGCTCTATCACTCCCCCTCCTCAGCTGGACAGGGGAGAGAAAATATAAGAAAAGGCTCGTGGGTCAAGATACAGACAGTTTAATAAAGTGAAAGCAAAGGTTGCGCGTGAAAGCAAAGAAAAACAAATGATGTTATTCTCTACTTCCCATCAGCAGGCAATGTCTGGCCACTTCCTGCGAAGCAGGGCTTCAGTACACGTAGTGGTTGCTCCGGAAGACAAAAATGCCCCCCTTCCTTCTCCCTTTACTTAGCTTTTATATCTGAGCTGACGTTATATGGTATGGAATATCTGTTTGGTTAGTTTAGGTCAGCTGTCCTGGTTATGTCCCCTCCCAAGATCTTGCCCTGCCCCAGCCTGCCATTGAGGGGGGGGCAAAAATGTTGGAGAGACAGCCTTGATGCTGTGCCAGCACTGCTCAGCAGTAGCCAAAACACTGGTGTGTTATCAACACCTTTCTAGCTACCAATGCAGAGCACAGCACTATGAGGGCTGCTATGGGGAGTGTTAACTCCATCTCAGCCAGACCCAATACAGGATCCCACGCCGGAGCAGGTGGATGCCCAAAAGAGGCTGTGACCCCATAGGAAGCCCACACTGGAGCAGGGTCCTGGCAGGACCTTTGGACCTGTAGAGAAAGGAGCCCACGTTGGAGCAGGTTTTCTGGCAGGACTTGTGACCTCGTGGGGGACCCACGCTGGAGCAGTGTGCTCCTGAAGGAATGCACACTGTGGAAAGGACCCATGCTGGAGCAGTTCGTGAAGAACTGCAGCCCGTGGGAAGGACCCATGTTGGAGAAGTTCGTGGAGGACTGTCTCCCGTGGGTGGGACCCCACGCTGGAGCAGGGGAAGAGTGTGATGAGTCCTGCCCCTGAAGAGGATGGAGTGGCAGAGACAGTGTGTGATGAACTGACTGCAACCCCCATTCCCTGTCCCCCTGTGCTGCTGGGGGGGTGGTAGGTAGAGAATCTGGGAGTGAAGTTGTGCCTGGGAAGAAGGGAGGGGTGGAGGGAAGGTGTTCTGAGATTTGGTTTTATTTCTCATTACCCTACTCTGGTTGCTTGGTAATAAATTAAGTTAATTTTCCCTAAGTTGAGTCTGTTTTGCCCATGACGGTAATTGGTTGACTGATCTCTCCCTGTCCTTATCTCAACCCATGAGCCTTTTGTTATATTTTCTCTCCCCTGTCCAGCTGAGGAGGGGGAGTGATAGAGCAGCTGTGTGGTGCTTAGTTGCTGGCTGGGGTTAAACCATGACACTCAAGAATCGTGGAAGGTCCCAAGCAAATTATAAGAAATCCATTACTGGTAAATATACTAATGTCGTGGTTTAACCTTAGCCAGCAACTAAGCACCACACAGCCCCTCGCTCAGATCCCCCCATCCAGTGGGATAGGGGAGACAATCAGAAGGAAAAAGGTAAAATTCATGGGTTGAGATAAGAACGGTTTAATAGATCAGAAAGGAAGAAACTAATAATGTTAATAATATCAATAATAAAATTATGATAATAATAATAAAAGAATTGGAATATACCAAAGTGATGCACAGTGCAATTGCTCACCACTCGCTGACCAATGCCCAATTAGTTCCCGAGTTGCGATCCCTCCCAGTCCACCCCCCCCAGTTTATATACTAAGCATGATGTCACATGGTGTGGAATACCCTGTTAGCCAGTTTGGGTCAGGTGCCCTGGCTGTGTCCTGTGCCAACTTCTTGTGCCCCTCCAGCCTTCTTGCTGGCTGGGCATGAGAAGCTGAAAAATCCTTGACTTTAGTCTAAATGCTACTTAGCAACAACTGAAAACATCAGTGTTATCAACATTCTTTGCATACTGAACTCAAAACATAGCACTGTACCAGCTACTAGGAAGACAATTAACTCTATCATCTCAGCCAAAACCAGAACAACCAAATATAGAGGACCCCACATATCCTTCCCCTTTTTCCCAAGCCCCAGAATTTACCCTTGCAAATACAGATGGGGTGTGTTTTACTGATGCCTCTGCAAAATTTGAGACAGGGAAATGGCGGTATAGAGCTGCAGCCTGAGAAGTACGCACAAATGTCCGGAAAGTAGAAGAAGGAGAAGGGAGTGCTCAGGTGAGGGAACTCTGCGCTGTTGTGATAGCCATAAAAGCACCTTCACAGAACATATATAGAGAGTTATACGCAGTAGCACAAGCTGCACTACATTGGGTAGGATTATGGGAGGCTAACAATTGGATACAAAACAGAAAGGATGCCTGGTGCAAGGGAGAAGATTGGCAATATTTGTTGCAACAAGCACGACAACAGAAGTTTCAAATTAGATGGGTTAAAGGACATGACCCTTCTCCCAGTCCTTCAGCCCAATATAATTAAGTTGTTGACCAAATAGCTAAAATTGCCCTAGTACATACATCCAATCCCGAATTGTGTACCCTGGCAGAATGCGAATACACACAAACTGGGTACGGAGGGATCTCAGTGCTCCTAAGGGTTATGCATGCCAAGGGGTGGCCATGCACTAAGAGGCTAGCTCAGGAGGTGATCACCCCTTGTCCCGAGTGTGTGGCCTGACAAACACACCTAAAGCCTCAGCAGTAGCCCGCTCTTCACTTGCAAGAAAGCACTGAAGACCTGTGGTCCACTTGGCAAATAGACTATATCGGACCCCTCCCCACTGCAAGGGCAGGGTGGAAATGGGTATTGGTATTAGAAATCATCTCAGGCTCTGCCTTTGTGCACCCTTCCAGAGCTGCCACCAGCTAAAAAACAGTCAACAGGTTGGAACGATGTTTTTCAGCCTATCCTATGCTGCTAGAGACCCAATCGGACAATATGTCTCATATTATTCTCAGGCAAATGGAATTGTTGAACACACCAATGGCCTCCTAAAACAGTCACTACAGCTCCACAAGCCTGATTGGGGAAGCCGCTTGTGGACAGTCCTGGCCAAAATAAATTTCCTCTGGGGCACACACGATCAACCAGTTGGCAAGGCTTTTCTGCCTGGACTACCCTTGCTGAACCTGTTGACTCCCCCCAGGAGTGCCTTGAGATCTGCAGATTGGGCAAGCAATATCTTTTAACCACCCCGAGGGACTTAAACAAGGCCTCCTTTTGAGTGTGCATAATAATGTCTGGAGCATTCAGACTCCTTATGGCAAGACCCTCAAAATTCCCCACAAGTGGATCCAGGGGTAACTGTCCAGCCTTTCCCCACCAAGACCATTTTCTTTTCTGTTCTGCAAGAATGTCATGGATCAATTCGTGACTCAGAACGGCATAATTTGGTTCACTTGTATGATACATGGTCCTTGTATTCCACTGAGTCCCTGTTGCCAGAGGGCTGGAACACTGGGTGGTGTTAACTGACTTATTGGAGGGAGTGGAGAGGTTTGCCCCTAGGGACCGGGTTGGTACGGGTTCATGAAGGTTATTTGAATTTTTGGTGCAGCTGTTCAGCATGCAGCACCATACCTCTAAGATGGAGGCAGCAAATGACACTACCCCAGCGGCAGGCTATACCAGGTTCTGTTCTGGGGGGGCTTGGTGTAGGATTGCTGCTGGTAGCATGTGGCAGATCAGTTGCATTTTGAGTGGTGTCACAGGTGCCTGAACCACATCAATATGAAGTGGCTTGACCTCTTTTTCCTGATAGCCATAAGAGCAGCCCCACAGACAGATGCTCCCACTTGGGGAGGGTTTAGAAGTAATATAGTCTTGCAAATAGTAATAGATTTTGCGTGAGATGTAGGCATGAATGATGGTCCATTTCCTTCCTGTATTGCCACTCCTACGTCAGCTGAGAGCTCGTCTTTAAGCCTTTAAGGGTCAGGCATTCACATATCAGAATTAATAGCAAACATTTTCAATACAGCAGTTGCCCTCAATATCACTGAAGGTGGCCAGGTGTGTTGTATACCTCTAGCTTCAGGTCCCATGTGCCTGAGCCTAAATGACAGTGAAAGCTGCCTGGAAGGGGTAGATGGCTGGACCAACACCACCACCACCCGTACTTGGGATTGGGATTGGACCACCCCAAGTAGTGGATTTAATATAACCTACTTTAATGCATCTGTGGTGCGTTGACCCTGGCTGGATGTGGACACATATTTAGCTAACGGTCACAAGAGCATTCCAGACGCTTTTAGAAGGCCTTGAACAGAATAAACAAAAAGACAAAAAAAGAAAGATGCCAATTAGAAGAACACAGGTGCACATTCCACGATAAAGGGAACTTGGCACAAAGAACCTCAATTCGGCAGTTTATCTTGACTAATCAGACTGAGACAAGTTTCGCATGTTTTAGTTGATATAACCAATTATGTCCTATGTTTATGCGTGTATACAGAGTATAACCAATTATATCTTATGTTTATGCACGTGTACAGTGTCGATATAACCAATCATATTTTATGCTTGTGCGCGTGTACAGTGACTTTGCAGAATATGTGACTATAAGTATGTGTGTGTTTTAGCAATAAAGGGTCATCTGTCATCTGCTTTCAAGATTACAGGCATCCGTCTACTTCAATCTCCTCAAATGGTGACCCCGACGTGATTGCGGGCCGAGAAAACGCTGGAATTGCTGGAAGTGCGTCCGGAGGAGACTCTAGCCGAAAGATCGTCTAGCCAGCTGGACTGAGCGGACAACCTTCTCCCAGGAGATCAATCACCCTGCTCGTTTGGAAGCAAGGTGAGCGGCTAGAAGGATTAAAATGGTTGCCCAGATGTCTGTGGAAGAAGGGGCAATTGTACGAATGCTTTCGCATATCCTCTCCATGAGAGGGATTAAGTATGATTCAAATACTTTACGTATGATGCTGAAGTGGCTTAAGGACCATGGTGCCCCCACTTTGAATGTAGAAGTCTTTGAAGTTAAAAATTGGGAAGAAATGGGAAAAGTAGTTTGGGACTTTGTATCGCGTGGGGACGTGAAGGCTCAGAAAATCTCTGCTACGTGGAGATCAGTGCTGGAAATGTTGAAAGCCCTTAAGGCAGAAAAGGAGGTGGCTGCCACTGCAAAAATTTCAATTGAAGATACCCCGGAAAAAAAGAAAAGTGTGTGTGGCGAGGTGGTAAATAATTTGGACAGTGACGAGGAATTAAACACTGAGGGAGATGTCATTAATGGAGGCAATGATCAACCTTTAAGTAACCTGCCTCTCGAGCAGAGACCTATCCCCTCTGCACCTCCCTATGAGGCAGATACATCCCCAGGAGAAGCTATAAAAAAGCGATGGAAGGACATAAATGATAAAATGTTAACCAAAGGTCTAAATCCTGTGGCTTTTCCAGTTACAGTCAGGCAGAATGCCCCAAACGTGTGGCAACCTTTCAATTGGGATTTAATAAAAGTATGGAAAACAGTAATGGCTAATGGACTGTCTGCTCCGTTTAGTCAGGCGTTATTGGAGAATATATTTTCTGGTCAAATTTTAACGGGCTTTGACTGTACACAGTTGGCTACAATGATTTTAACCCCAACTCAGCGTCTATTATGGAAGGTGAAATGGGCAGAATTATGTGATTTAGCGGCACTAAGAAATTTCGACCGCCCAGAAGGAGATCCGTGGTATATGATCACTGCTGCACAAATGATGGGGACTGGTGACTTTGCAGATGTTAATAGGCAAGCAAGGCTACCGGTGGAAGCATTACAAGAATCAGCTTCCTTAGCCCTGAAGGCAATGGTAACCTTGCCTGAAGCTGGAAAGCCAGAACAATCATTTACAAGTATAAGGCAGGGTAATACGGAACCTTATATGTCCTTTATTGATCGTCTGCGAGATGCTATTGAAAAGCAAATAGATAATGCTGATGCCAAAGAAGCATTGATAATAAAATTGGCCGTGGAAAATGCAAATGCAGACTGTAAAAAAATACTACAATCGATGCCAGGAAGAGTGACACTAGTAGATATGATAGAGGTCTGTAACAAAGTTGGGTCTTTGGAGCATAAAACTACATTAATGGCCAATGCTTTTGCTGTAGCCATGAGAATGGATACAAAAAATAAGAAATGCTATAAATGTGGACAACCGGGACATTTGCAATTTCAGTGTAAAGAGGGGCGAAACAAAGTGGAAGTTGGGCCTAAAATATGCCCTCGTTGTCATAAAGGGAGACATTATGCTAACCAATGTAGATCTCGTTTCACAAATGAAGGTGTAGCTCTGCCATCTCGAGGTACCCCGTCGCTGGGAAACTACAAGAAGAGTGTGAGGAGCAGTGTGATGACCCCAACAGCTCTGAAAGGATTCCAGAATGGCACCAAGAAGGATGTCTGGCAGAATTGCCAGCCCGAACAGCTGGAAGTGCCGGAGTGGATGCCTCAACAATAGAAACCATTCTACTATGGAACTCTCAGGTACACCGTGTGCCAGTAAATGCACAAGGACCATTAGGTAATGGGCTTAGTGCCCTCTTGCTGGGACGGTCTAGTATAACATTACAAGGAATTTTTGTGCTTCCCGGGGTGATTGATGCGGACTACACAGGTCGCATTTATGCTATGATTTGGACACCGTCTCCACCAGTATCAATACAGGAAGGAAGCAGAATTGCACAGCTAGTCCCTTTTAAAGCAAATGTACCATGTAAGGTGTCGTGGTTTCAGCCCAGCTGGTAACAAAGGACCACGCGGCCGCTCGCTCACTCCTCCCGCCCCCCTCCGGTGGGATGGGGGGAAGACGGAGGAGAGGAAAAAAAACAAACCTGGAACCTCGAGGGTTGAGATAAAGGCAGTTTACTGGAACAACACAAAGAAATTGCAACAACAACAACGGTACTAATGAAAAAGTATACAAAAAGAGTGATGCACAGTGCAACTGCTCACCACCCGGGACCCGACGCTCTGCCACTTCCCCCACCGAAAAGAAGAGCCCACCCCCCGGCCCGCTCCCCCTTTATATACTGAGCATGATGTCACATGGTACGGAATAGCTCCTTGGCCAGTTCAGGTCAGCTGCCCCGGCTATGCCCCCCACCTCCCAGGTTCCTGTAAAAAATTAACTCTATCCCAGCTGAACCCAGGACATTATCCACCCCTTATTCTATACCATCTACATCATGCCCAGATCTTACATTTTCCAATCGACCACTACCACTTTCCTTGTCTTATATATATAAGTATATGGACTTGCGTCCGTCCCCGTCGCCCCCCCGCACACACACACACACGCAAATGGTATTCCTTTAGCGTATGGGCTATCCCTCTAATGTGTCCATCGATTTTATTTAGTCCATGACTTTGGGGCTCCATCTGTTGTAACAGTTCTTCAGGATAAGAGAGATGGTGTGAGATGGTGGGTTGTTGTATGCTGCCTCTGGAACTTGTGGCTAGTACATTTGGTGCAACTCACGCCCTTAGTCTGCAGGTCGAAGATGTTGATCTTGAGGAAATTGCTGGGTGTCAGTTCAAGTTCTGTCGCTGTTGTACTTGGCTTAGTTTCAAAGTCCATCCCGCAGTCATTTGGGTAATTCTTACAGTAATACCCTTGATATGGCATATAGACACTATAGATACAATGACATGCATTGGCAGGGTATTTAGCAGTTAGGTATCATACAGCCCAATTCACTGGCTATTCTCTCCCAAAATCAAATCTCCCTGAGGTACACATCGAACTTCCCCATCCTTCTGCATCACCCACCAGGTGTACCCAGGTCCCTGAGCAAAAACAACCCCTTGAATGGGTTTGCCTCTGTTTGAGGGAGGACTAACCCAGACTGTCTTTCCTAACATACTCCTCATGCGCACTACAGGGACTTTATCGCCTTCTACAGTATGTGGAAGTCTTGGTTGGGCGGGGCCAGCCCGATTGGCGGATCCTCTAGTATTAACTAACCAGGTGGCTTTTGTTAAATGTGTATCCCAATGTTTGAAAGTCCCACCCCCCATCGCTCTCAATGTAGTTTTCAGCAGTCCGTTGTATCGCTCGATTTTTCTGGAGGCCGGTGCGTGATAAGGGATGTGATATACCCACTCAATGCCGTGTTCTTTGGCCCAGGTGTCTACGAGGTTGTTTCGGAAGTGAGTCCCGTTGTCCGACCCGATTCTTTCTGGGGTGCCGTGTTGCCATAAAATTTTCTCTTCAAGGCCCAGGATAGTGTTCTGGGCAGTGGCATGGGACACAGGGTATGTTTCCAGCCATCCAGTGGTTGCTTCCACCATTGTAAGCACATGGCACTTGCCTTGGCGTGTTCGTGGGAGTGTGATATAGTCAATCTGCCAGGCCTCCCACTGTTTATATTTCAGCCATCGCCCCCCATGCGACAGGGGTTTTTGCCGCTTGGCTTGCTTAATTGCGGCACATGTTTCACATTCGTGGATGACCTGTGCGATAGTGTCCATGGTCAAGTCCACCCCTCGATCTCGAGCCCATCTATATGTTGCATCTCTCCCCTGATGGCCTGAGGTATCGTGGGCCCACTGAGCCATAAATAGCTCACCCCTACGTTGCCAGTCCAGGTCCACCTGAGACACTTCAATCTTGGCGGCCTGATCTGCCTGCTGATTGTTTTGATGTTCTTCAGTGGCCCGACTCTTGGGTACATGAGCATCTATGTGACGTACTTTTACCACTAGCTTCTCTATCTGAACAGCGATATCTTGCCACAGTGCGGCAGCCCAAATGGGTTTACCTCTGCGCTGCCAGTTGCCCTTCTTCCATTGCTGTAGCCACCCCCACAGGGCATTTGCCACCATCCATGAGTCAGTATAGAGATAGAGCACTGGCCACTTTTCTCTTTCAGCAATATCTAATGCTAGCTGGATGGCTTTCACCTCTGCAAACTGACTCGATTCACCTTCTCCTTCAGCAGTTTCTGCAACTAGTCGTGTAGGACTCCATACAGCAGCCTTCCACCTCCGATGTTTTCCCACGATGCGACAGGACCCATCAGTGAACAGGGCATATTGCCTCTCATTTTCTGGCAGTTTATTATACAGTGGGGCCTCTTCAGCCCGTGTCACCTCCTCCTCTGGCAACATTCCAAAGTCTTTGTCTTCTGGCCAGTCTGTGATCACTTCTAAAATTCCTGGGCGACTGGGGTTTCCTATGCGAGCCCGTTGTGTGATCAGTGCAATCCACTTACTCCACGTGGCATCAGTCGCGTGATGTGTAGAGGAAACTTTCCCTTTGAACATCCAGCCCAGCACTGGCAGTCGGGGTGCTAAGAAGAGCTGTGTTTCAGTACCAACCACTTCTGAAGCGGCTCGAACTCCTTTATATGCTGCCAATATCTCTTTTTCAGTTGGAGTATAGCGAGCCTTGGATCCTCGATATCCCCGACTCCAAAACCCCAGGGGTCGGCCTCGGGTCTCTCCAGGTGCTTTCTGCCAAAGGCTCCAGGTAGGGCCATTCTCCCCAGCTGCAGTGTAGAGCACATTTTTAACATCTGGTCCTGTCCGGACTGGCCCAAGAGCTACTGCATGAACAATCTCCCGCTTAATTTGTTCAAAGGCTTGTCGTTGCTCAGGCCCCCATTTAAAATCATTCTTCTTCCGGGTAACTTGGTAGAGAGGACTTACAATTTGACTGTAATTTGGAATATGCATTCTCCAAAAGCCCACAACACCTAAGAAAGCCTGTGTTTCCTTTTTATTAGTCGGTGAGGACATAGCTGCTATTTTGTTGATCACGTCCGCAGGGATCTGACGACGCCCGTCTTGCCATTTTACTCCTAAGAACTGGATCTCCTGCGCAGGTCCCTTGACCTTACTTTCTTTTATGGCAAAGCCAGCCTTCAAAAGGATTTGGATTATTTTCTTCCCTTTCTCAAAAACTTCTTCTGCCGTGCTGCCCCATATGATGATGTCATCAATATATTGCAGGTGCTCTGGAGCTTCACCTTTTTCTAGTGCAGTCTGGATCAGTCCATGGCAAATAGTGGGGCTGTGTTTCCACCCCTGGGGCAGTCGATTCCAGGTGTACTGGACACCCCTCCAAGTGAAAGCAAACTGTGGCCTGCACTCCGCTGCCAAAGGAATGGAGAAAAATGCATTAGCAATGTCAATTGTGGCATACCACTTAGCTGTCTTTGATTCCAGTTCATATTGAAGCTCTAACATATCTGGCACAGCAGCGCTCAGCGGTGGCGTAACTTCATTCAGCCCACGATAATCTACTGTTAGTCTCCAATCCCCATTAGATTTCCGCACGGGCCATATGGGACTATTAAAGGGTGAGTGAGTCTTGCTGATCACTCCTTGGGTCTCCAATTGGCAAATCAGCTTATGGATGGGGATCAGGGAGTCTCGGTTGGTGCGATATTGCCGCCGGTGCACCGTCGTGGTAGCAATTGGCACCTGTTGTTCTTCAACCTTCAGCAACCCCACAACCGAAGGGTCTTGGGAGAGACCAGGCAGGGTAGACAGCTGCTCAATCTCCTCCATCTACAATGCAGCTATACCAAAGGCCCAACGGTACCCTTTTGGGTCCTTGAAATACCCCCTTCTGAGATAATCTATACCAAGGATGCACGGGGCCTCTGGGCCAGTTGCAATGGGGTGTTTATGCCACTCATTCCCGGTTAGACTCATTTCGGCTTCCAATACGGTTAGCTCTTGGGATCCCCCTGTCACACCAGAGATACAGATGGGTTCTGCCCCTTTATAACTTGATGGCATTAGGGTACATTGTGCACCAGTGTCTACTAGAGCCTTATATTCCTGTGGGTCTGACGTGCCAGGCCATCGAATCCACACTGTCCAGTAGACTCGGTTGTCCCTCTCCTCCACCTGGCTGGAGGCAGGGCCCCTCTAATCCTGGTTAGAATATCTGTTACCCACTTTTTGCACATGTGAATCAGAAGTCCCTTCAAGAGGATCAGAAATGAGATCGGCCCATCTACTGCGCCCGGGGGACTGCTCACGGGAAACTGGAGCAGCAGTTTTCCAAGAAGAATCTTCTTTTCTGGTTGCTTTTTCTCGCAACTCCCGTACCCGTGAATCCAAGACTGAGGTAGGTTTTCCATCCCACTTCCTCATGTCCTCTCCATGGTCACGCAGGTAAAACCACAGGTTAGCCCGTCGTGTGTACTTTCTCTCTCCTCTCTCTTGGGCAGAGGAACGCTTACTCCCAATAACTGCAATGCGGGCCTGTACAGGTGAGGAGGAGGACATATCTACTTTGAATTGCTGGAACTCTCGGGACAATTCCTCTACAGCTGAGACACAGGCCCGTAGGGAGGAAGAGAGACTTCCTTCATATTGCCGGAGTTGGACAGCCAATTCATCCACTGTTTGTCCATAGCCTTCTTTCCAGGACATTACTGCCAATGAGTTGGCATAGGTTGGTGGTGCACTTCGTAGAAACTTCCGCCACATCGGTTGTGTGCATTGGACTTCATCTGGATCTGTGGGTGACTGCGCATTTTCTGGCTCATTATAAATCACCTCCAGCATGGCTAATTCCCTCAGGTACTGGATACCTCTCTCCATGGTGGTCCACTTGCCTTGGTGACATGTAACTTCATCCCTGAAAGGGTATCTTTCCTTTACACCTGACAGAAGTCGCCTCCAGAGGCTGAGGACTTGTGTTTTTCTCCCAATCGCCTTGTCGATACCCCCTTCTCTAGACAGAGATCCCAACTGCTTGGCTTCCTTACCCTCTACTTCCACACTACTAGCCCCATTATCCCAGCACCGGAGCAGCCAGGTAACAATGTGCTCACCTGGGTGGCGGCTAAAATCTTTTCGCATGTCACGCAACTCACTCAGGGATAGAGATCGGGTAATTATTTCAGGTTCTGCCTCTTCCTCCTGTTCTCGCGATGACCCTGGTTCATCTTCATCTCTCACTGAGCGAACTGATTTCTTTGTGTGTTTCTTTTTCTGTACAGGGGCGACTGATACTGGCACAGGTTGGTTCTCTGGTTTAGTGGCAGTATCTGTCACCGGGGTAGGGTTAGCCATGGTACCTGTTGTCGTGGTAGGGGCAGCCACGGTGCATGTTGTCGGGGTTGGGGTAGCCACGGTGCATGTTGTCTTGTTTTCCATCTTTTCCCCTTTTTCCCCCTGGGGGTGCTGCATAGTATCAAGCAGGGTTTGGTAGATACCGGCCAGGGCCCAGCACAGTGTAGTGAGTTGTGTGTCTCTGGGATAGCCACAGCATTTTCCTTTCAAAAATTCTATCACTTCATGAGGGTTCTGCAGTTGTTCGGGAGTGAACTTCCAAGCCACTGGAGGTGAGAAGTTCTCTAGATACCTGCCCATATCTTCCCACATGCCGTGCCACCCATAAATATCCAGCTTTGGGACAGATCTCTGGGTGGTACTCTTAAAGAGCCTCTTTGTAGCCCTAGACAAGACCTGAAACATAGTCAGGAGGCATAGCACTAACAGCACACAGGCTTGCGCATCCCAAGGATATTCAAAATTCTCGAAAACTGTTGTAATTAGTTGGAAAGAGAAAAAGGAGGGGAACGGATGGGGGGAAGTATCCCCCCCTAACTTCCCCATGGGTTGGGTGTAATTACCAATAAAATCCGACAGAAGGTGCCCAAAGTCTGGAAATGATATCACTGCCTCATACAGATACCAACTTAACCTCATGACCAGTGATGTAATCATTTCACAAGTCGACATTGCCCAGTACAGCAAAATGATAATCCCAATCACTCTCCCAGAGATGAGATACGCAACTACAGGCAATACATAAAGCATATAAGAACTTACAAAACGCCACCATGTAAACAGCTGAATCAACATTGTGACTAACATCTATTTATCTAGTATAAGAAATGCGTATGACAAATTTGTTTCAACACACTCTGGCCAGATCTGTCGTTATCTCAACCCTTCGTGCCCCACGTTGGGCGCCAAAAAGGACTGTCGTGGTTTCAGCCCAGCTGGTAACAAAGGACCACGCGGCCGCTCGCTCACTCCTCCCGCCCCCCTCCGGTGGGATGGGGGGAAGACGGAGGAGAGGAAAAAAAACAAACCTGGAACCTCGAGGGTTGAGATAAAGGCAGTTTACTGGAACAACACAAAGAAATTGCAACAACAACAACGGTACTAATGAAAAAGTATACAAAAAGAGTGATGCACAGTGCAACTGCTCACCACCCGGGACCCGACGCTCTGCCACTTCCCCCACCGAAAAGAAGAGCCCACCCCCCGGCCCGCTCCCCCTTTATATACTGAGCATGATGTCACATGGTATGGAATAGCTCCTTGGCCAGTTCAGGTCAGCTGCCCCGGCTATGCCCCCCACCTCCCAGGTTCCTGTAAAAAATTAACTCTATCCCAGCTGAACCCAGGACATAAGGTTAATCAACAGCGTGGCAATGCAGGGTTTGGATCTACGGGATTAGAAGCTCAAATTATGTGGTCAATGGAGATCAATAAAACAAAACCTAGTATATCGGTAGAGTTACAAAATGCAAAGAACAGGCCAGAAAAAATAAAATTACAAGCATTAGTGGATACTGGAGCAGATGTAACGGTTCTGTCGTGGGAAGACTGGCCTGTCACTTGGGAGCTTTCTGAGATGGATTCGAAACTGTTCGGTGTGGGAGGATTATAAAAAACTCGACAAAGCAAATATATGATTCAATTGATTTGTCAAAATTCAGTTTCTTATATCAAACCTTATGTAACCAATATCCCTATGAACCTGATAGGTAGGGATGCATTAAGTCAAATGGGATGTGTGCTTAGTACAGGAGACAATTTTGTGGTGTGGCCATTGATAGGCGACCATGCCTAAAACTGAAATGGAAAACAGAGGAACTGTTTTGGGTAGATCAATGGCCGCTGACTGAATCTAAGGTCGCCATCTTGAAACAGTTAGTACAGGAGCAATTGGACAAGGGCACTTGGTGAATACCACGAGCCCTTGGAATACACCAGTTTTTGTCATTCCAAAAAATTCTGGGAAATGGAGACTGTTGCATGATTTAAGAAAAATAAATGAAGTAATGGAAAATATGGGAGCCCTTCAATTAGGGTTACCCACGCCTACTATGATTCCACAAGGATGGAACATTTTGATTACTGATTTAAAGGATTGTTTCTTTACAATATATTTAGACCCGAAAGATGCGGAAAAATTTGCCTTTTCTATCCCCACCATAAACAAACAGGAACTCATGGAACGTTATCATTGGGTAGTTCTGCCACAAGGAATGAAAAATTCTCCAACCATATGACAATCCTATGTATCCCAAGCTCTAAAAGGGTTTAGACAACAAAATTCAGACTTGATTATTTATCACTATATGGATGATATCTTGATAGCAGGGAAAAGAGAGTTATCCGAAAAGCTCAAAGGATTGACTACACAATTGTCTGATTTTGGTTTAAAAATATGTCGTGGTTTAACCCCAGCCAGCAACTAAGCACCACGCAGCCGCTCACTCACTCCCCCCCATCCAGTGGGATGGGGGAGAAAATCAGGAAAAGAAGTAAAACTCCTGGGTTGAGATAAGAACGATTTAATAGAACAGAAAAGAAAAGACTAATAATGATAATGATAACACTAATAAAATGACAACAGTAGTAATAAAAGGATTGAAATGTACAAATGATGCACAGGGCAATCGCTCACCACCCGCCGACCGACACCCAGCCAGTCCCCAAGCGGCGAAAAACCCTGCCCCCCACTTCCCAGTTCCTAAACTAGATGGGACGTCACATGGTATGGAATACACTGTTGGCCAGTTTGGGTCAGGTGCCCTGGCTGGGCATGAGAAGCTGAAAAATCCTTGACTGTAGTCTAAACACTACTGAGCAACAACTGAAAACATCAGTGTTATCAACATTCTTCACATACTGAACTCAAAACATAGCACTGTACCAGCTACTAGGAAGACAGCTAACTACATCCCAGATGAAACCAGGACAGTATCCACCCCTTATTCTATACCATTGACGTCATGCTCAGTTCCCATACCTTTAGTTACATTCTGATCAATCATCACCACCTTTCCATCCCTTTGAGACATATGAACAATGATATATATATATATATAAGTATACACACACAGAGATATCAGTTCTTTAGTTCTTTATGTTCATAAAATGTTTGTTGAGTTCATTTAGTTTCTGACTCTGGGCTCCATCTGTCATACCAGTCTGTCTGAGCAGGAGGGATGGTGCAAAGTCCTCTCAGTCGGTAGAGCAGAATTGGGCTTCAGTGCGGTGTGACGAGCAGGTGACATTTGACGCAGCAGGATGATGGTGTGCACCGTTGGATTGTTGCATGCTGGAGTCAGTTCTGGATCCACCTCTACTGCGCTTTGCTCAGTTTTATCACAGTTCTTTCTTGCTTGATCCAAGTGATTCTTACTATAGTACTATGGATATAGCATATAACAATTATAGTAATGATAACATACAGTAGCAGGGTTATATAGCAACTAATATCATACAGTTTAATTCTGGCTATTTTCACCTAAAATCAAATCCCCTTGAGGCACACATCGGACTTCCCCATCTTTTCGCATCACCCACCAAGTGCACCCAGGCCCTTGAGCAAAAGCAATCCCACGAATGGGTTTACCTTTGCCTGAGGCAGGAGTAACCCAGACTGTTTTCCCTAACATGTTCTTCATGTGCACTACAGGGACTTTATCCCCTTCTACAGTATGTAAAAATTCTGATTGGGCAGGGCCACTCCGATTGGCAGATCCTCTGGTGTTGACTAACCAGGTGGCTTTTGCTAAATGTGTATCCCAATGTTTGAAAGTTCCGCCCCCCATTGCTCTCAATGTAGTCTTTAACAGTCCATTGTATCGCTCAATTTTCCCAGAGGCTGGTGCATGATAGGGGATATGATACACCCACTCAATGCCGTGCTCTTTGGCCCAGGTGTCTATGAGGTTGTTTCGGAAATGAGTCCCATTGTCTGACTCAATTCTTTCTGGGGTGCCATGTCGCCACAAGACCTGCTTCTCAAGGCCCAGGATAGTGTTCCGGGCAGTGGCATGGGGTACAGAATATGTTTCCAGCCATCCGGTGGTTGCTTCCACCATTGTAAGCACATAGCGCTTGCCTTGGCGAGTTTGTGGGAGTGTGATATAGTCAATCTGCCAGGCTTCCCCAAATTTATATTTCAGCCATCGCCCTCCATACCACAGGGGCTTTAACCGCTTGGCTTGCTTAATTGCAGCACATGTTTCACATTCATGGATAACCTGCGCGATAGTGTCCATGGTCAGGTCCACCCCTCGATCTCGAGCCCATCTATATGTTGCATCTCTTCCCTGATGGCCTGAAGTATCATGGGCCCATCGAGCCATAAATAGCTCACCCTTATGTTGCCAGTCCAGGTCCACCTGAGACACTTCAATCTTGGCAGCCTGATCCACCTGTTCGTTGTTTCGATGTTCTTCAGTGGCCCGACCCTTGGGTACGTGAGCATCTACATGACGTACTTTTACAACCAGATTCTCTAGCCGGGACGCAATATCTTGCCACAGCGTGGCAGCCCAAATGGGTTTACCTCTGCGCTGCCAGTTGCTCTGCTTCCATTGCTGTAACCACCCCCACAGGGCATTTGCCACCATCCATGAGTCAGTATAGAGATAGAGCACTGGCCACTTTTCTCTTTCAGCAATATCTAACGCTAGCTGGATGGCTTTCACCTCTGCAAACTGACTCGATTCACCCTCTCCTTCAGCAGTTTCTGCAACTTGTCGTGTAGGACTCCATACAGCAGCTTTCCACCTTCGATGCTTTCCCACAATGCGACAGGATCCGTCAGTGAACAGGGCATATTGCCTCTCATTCTCTGGCAGTTTATTATACAGCGGGGCTTCTTCAGCACGTGCCACCTCCTCCTCTGGTGACATTCCAAAATCTTTGCCTTCTGGCCAGTCCGTGATTACTTCTAAAATTCCTGGGTGACTGGGGTTTCCTATGCGAGCCCGTTGTGTGATCAGTGCGATCCACTTACTCCACGTGGCGTCAGTCGCGTGATGTGTAGAGGAGACCCTCCCTTTGAACATCCAGCCCAGCACTGGTAGTCGGGGTGCTAAGAGGAGCTGTGTCTCAGTACCAACCACTTCTGAGGCAGCTCGAACTCCTTCATACGCTGCCAATATCTCTTTTTCAGTTGGAGTATAGCGAGCCTCGGATCCTCGATATCCTCGACTCCAAAACCCCAGGGGTCGGCCCCGGGTCTCCCCAGGTGCTTTCTGCCAGAGGCTCCAGGTAGGGCCATTCTCCCCAGCTGCAGTATAGAGCACATTTTTAACATCTTGTCCTGTCCGGACTGGTCCAAGGGCTACGGCATGAACAATCTCCCGTTTAATTTGTTCAAAGGCTTGTTGTTGTTCAGGGCCCCATTTAAAATCATTCTTCTTCCGGGTCACTTGATAGAGAGGGCTTACAATCAAACTGTAATTTGGAATATGCATTCTCCAAAACCCCACGACACCTAAGAAGGCCTGTGTGTCCTTTTTATTAGTCGGGGGAGACATAGCTGCTATTTTATTAATCACATCCATTGGGATCTGACGACGTCCATCTTGCCATTTTATTCCCAAAAACTGGATCTCCTGTGCAGGTCCCTTGACCTTACTTTCTTTTATGGCAAAACCGGCTTTCAGAAGGATTTGGATTATTTTCTTCCCTTTCTCAAAGACTTCTTCTGCTGTGTTGCCCCATACGATGATGTCATCAATGTATTGCAGGTGTTCCGGAGCTTCACCTTTTTCCAGTGCAGTCTGGATTAGTCCATGGCAAATGGTGGGGCTGTGTTTCCACCCCTGGGGCAATCGATTCCAAGTGTACTGGACACCTCTCCAAGTAAAGGCAAATTGTGGACGACACTCTGCTGCTAGAGGGATTGAGAAAAACGCATTAGCAATGTCAATTGTGGCATACCACTTGGCTGCCTTTGACTCTAGCTTGTATTGAAGTTCTAGCATATCTGGAACGGCAGCACTCAGCGGTGGTGTAACTTCATTCAGGCCGCGATAGTCAACTGTTAGTCTCCACTCCCCATTAGACTTCCGCACTGGCCATATGGGACTATTAAAGGGTGAGCGGGTTTTGCTGATCACTCCTTGGCTCTCCAGTTGGCGAATCAACTTGTGGATGGGAATCAGAGAGTCTCGGTTGGTGCGATATTGCCGCCGGTGCACCGTCGTGGTAGCAATTGGCACTTGTTGTTCTTCAACCTTGAGCAACCCCACAATCGAAGGATCTTGAGAGAGACCAGGCAGGGTAGACAGCTGTTCAGTGCCCTCCGTCTCCAAGGCAGCTATACCAAAAGCCCATCGATACCCCTTCGGGTCCTTAAAATACCCCCTCCTGAGATAGTCTATGCCAAGGATACATGGAGCCTCTGGACCAGTCACAATGGGGTGTTTCTGCCATTCATTTCCAGTTAGGCTTACTTCAGCTTCCAATACAGTTAATTCTTGGGATCCCCCTGTCACACCAGAAATACAAATGGATTCTGTCCCTTTATAACTTGATGGCATTAGGGTGCACTGTGCTCCGGTGTCTACTAGAGCCTTATATTCCTGTGGGTCTGACGTGCCAGGCCATCGAATCCACACAGTCCAATAGACCCGGTTATCCCTTTCCTCCACCTGGCTGGAGGCAGGGCCCCTCTAATTCTGGTTAGAGTATTCAGTATTCACTTCTCGTAAAATTGGCTCAGAGGTCCCTTCAAGAGGATCAGAAATGAAATCAGCCCTTCTACTCTGTTTGGAAACTGGAGCGGCATTTCTCCTGGTAGAATCCCCTTTTGTGGTGGTTTTTCCTCGCAGTTCACGTACCCGTGCATTTAGGACCGAGGTAGGTTTTCCGTCCCATTTCCTCATGTCCTCTCCCTGATCACATAGGTAAAACCACAGGGCACCTCGCGGTGTGTACCTTCTATATTCGCTCTCTTGGGAAGAGGAGCGCTCACTCCTAATAGCTGAGACATTGGTCCTTACACGTGTGGAGTAGGACATATCCTCTTTGATTTGTTGGACATCCTCGGACAGCTTCTCCACAGCTGCAATGCAGGCTTGTAGGGAGGAAGAGAGATTTTCTTCGTATTGACGGAGTTGGCGAGCCACTTCCTCCACTGTCGGTGCCTCTTCATCCTTCCAGGCCATTATTGCCAATGCGTTGGCATAGGATGATGGTGCGCTCCGTACAAACTTCCGCCACATGGGTCGTGTGCATTGGACTTCGTCTGGATCTTTGGGTAATTGTGGGTTGTCCGGGTCATGATGGATCGTCTCTAGCACAGCTAATTCCCTCAGATATTGGATACCTCTTTCCATGGTGGTCCACTTGCTTGATTGACATATAACATCTTCCTTAAAGGGGTACCTTTCCTTCACACTTGACAGGAGTCGCCTCCAGAGGCTGATGGCTTGTGTCCCTCTTCCAATTGCCTTGTCAATGCCACCTTCCCTGGCAAGCGATCCCAGCTGCTTGGCTTCCCTACCTTCTAATTCCAAGCTATTAGCCCCATTGTCCCAGCATCGGAGGAGCCAGGTGATAATATGCTCACCTATGCGGCGGCCAAAGTCTTTTCGCAGATCCCGCAGCTCACTCAAGGATAGGGACCGGGTTATTACCTCTGGTTCTGCCTCTTCCTCCGGTTCCCGTGATGACCCTGGTTCATCTTCATCCTTCGCTAAGCGAACTGATTTTTTTGTATATTTCTTTTTCTGTACGGGGGCAACTGATGCTGGTGCAGGTTGGTCCGCTGGTTCAGTTGCAGTATTGCTCACCGGGTTTTGGATAACCGCAGTGTCTGTCACCGAGGTTTGGGTAGCAGCAGTGCTCGTCGCCGGGGCTGGAGGGGTCACGGTGCCTGTCGCCAAGGTCTGGGTGCCTGCAATGCTCCTTGCCGGGGCTGGAGGGGCCGCAGCGCCCGTTGCCAAGGTTTGGGTGGCCGCGGTGCTCACCATTTTGTTGTTAGGTCCAGAGACTTTCTCTTCCCCTTGAGGGTACTGAGTGGTGTCAAACAGGGCTCGATAGGCATGGGCCAGGCCCCAGCACGTTGCAGTGATTTGTATCTCTCTGGAGCTGCCGGGGTGACAGCATACCTTTTCCAAATATTTTACTAGTTCTTCTGGATCCTGCACTTGTTCAGGGGTGAATTTCCAAAACATCGGAGGTGCCCACTTTTCTAGGTATTTGCCCATACTACCCCACACACCCTGCCACTCATAATTATCCAGCCTTGGGGCACATCTCTGGGTGATCTTCTTAAATAGCTGTTTAACCTTAAACGAGAGCTGAACCACATTCAGAAGTATGCTAATTCCTAGCAGTAGGGCTAGGACCGTGCTAGTCCCAACATTCCAGGAGTATTCAAATTTTTCAAAATTCTCAAACACCATTGTAACTGGACCGAAGGAGAAAGGAGAGGGGAAGAAAGGTACCCCACCCACAGACTGGTTTTCCATGGAGGAAAGGTAAATGGTATAATTATTAATAGTTTCCCACAGATGGCTCCCGCAGTATAAAGGTGACAATGCTAAGTGCAAATATCGGATTAATCCCACAGCTGATGACTTTATCATACCATAAACCAGAGTTATACCATACATCAAAGCGAAAACCTTAATCCACCTCCCACGGATGATAAGCAGTAGAAGAGGAACTACATACAGCAAGCGAGGTGATACATAACAGAGCCTTAAAAACCAGAGCAACAACTCTAAGAATGCATAAATCAACATAATGAATGCTTAGGACAAATTTGTTTTAACAAGCTCTGGTCAGGTTTGTCGTTATCTCAACCCTTCGTGCCCCACGTTGGGCGCCAAAAAGGACTGTCGTGGTTTAACCCCAGCCAGCAACTAAGCACCACGCAGCCGCTCACTCACTCCCCCCCATCCAGTGGGATGGGGGAGAAAATCAGGAAAAGAAGTAAAACTCCTGGGTTGAGATAAGAACGATTTAATAGAACAGAAAAGAAAAGACTAATAATGATAATGATAACACTAATAAAATGACAACAGTAGTAATAAAAGGATTGAAATGTACAAATGATGCACAGGGCAATCGCTCACCACCCGCCGACCGACACCCAGCCAGTCCCCAAGCGGCGAAAAACCCTGCCCCCCACTTCCCAGTTCCTAAACTAGATGGGACGTCACATGGTATGGAATACACTGTTGGCCAGTTTGGGTCAGGTGCCCTGGCTGGGCATGAGAAGCTGAAAAATCCTTGACTGTAGTCTAAACACTACTGAGCAACAACTGAAAACATCAGTGTTATCAACATTCTTCACATACTGAACTCAAAACATAGCACTGTACCAGCTACTAGGAAGACAGCTAACTACATCCCAGATGAAACCAGGACAAAATAGCACCAGAAAAGGTACAAAAAATGCAACCATGGAAATATTTACGCTGGAAGATTTTAGAAAAAACTATAGTTCCACAAAAACTGGAAATTACAGACAAGATTGAAACATTGAATGATGTGCAAAAATTACTGGGGACAATCAATTGGGTTCGAACACTGTTGGGAATAGATAATGAGCTTCTGACCCCTTTATTTGAAATGTTACGAGGCGACACTACCTTAACGGCACCTCCACAATTGACCCCTCAAGAAAATGGGCCAAAGTGGATTCCAACTAAATGGATGAAACCTTATGCTGAGATTGATATGGAACACACTGACTGTAGTAAGCAGCATGACAGTGACACCGCATAAGCATAAAATATGATTGGTTATATCGACACTATACACGCGCATAAACATAAGATATAATTGGTTATACTAACTCTGTACACGCGCATAAACATAAGACATAATTGGTTATATCAACTAAAACATGCGAAACTTGTCTCAGTCTAATTGGTCAAGATAAACTGCCGAATTGAGGTTCTTTGTGCCAAGTACCCTTTCTCATGGAATGTGCACCTGTGTTCTTCTAATTGGCATCTTTCTTTTTTTGTCTTCTTGTTTATACTGTTCAAGGCCTTCTAAAGGCGTCTGGAATGCTCTTGTGACCGTTAGCTAAATATGTGTCCACAGGGAGGAGATGCTCCAGGCGCCGGAGCAGAGATTCCCCTGCAGCCCATGGTGAAGACCATGGTGAGGCAGGCTGTCCCCCTGCAGCCCAGGGAGGTCCATGGTGGAGCAGATATCCACCTGCAGCCCGTGGAGGACCCCATACCGGAGCAGGTGGGTTCCCGAAGGAGGCTGTGACCCCGTGGGAAGCCCGTGCTGGAGCAGGGTCCTGGCAGGACCTGCGGATCTGTGGAGAGAGGAGCCCACACTGGAGCAGGTTTTCTGGCAGGACTTGTGACCCCGTGGGGGACCCACGCTGGAGCAGTGTGCTCCTGAAGGACTGCACGCCGTGGAAAGGACCCATGCTGGAGCAGTTCATGAAGAACTGCAGCCCGTGGGAAGGACCTACTTTGGAGAAGTTCATGGAGGACTGTCTCCCATTGGAGGGACCCCACGCTGGAGCAGGGGAAGAGTGTGAGGAGTCCTGCCCATGAGGAGGATGAAGCAGCAGAAATAACGTGTGATGAACTGACCGTAACCCCCATTCCCCGTCCCCCTGCGCTGCTGGGGGTGGTAGGTAGAGAATCCGGGAGTGAAGCTGTGCCCAGGGAGAAGGGAGGGGTGGAGGGAAGGTGTTCTGAGATTTGGTTTTATTTCTCATTGCCCTACTCTGGTTGCTTGGTAATAAATTGAGTTAATTTTCCCCAAGGTGAGTCTGTTTTGCCCATGACGGTAATTGGTGAATGATCTCTCCTGTCCTTATCTGGACCCTGTCGTTGTTTAACCCCAGCCAGCAACTAAGCACTATGCAGCCGCTCACTCACTCCCCCCCATCCAGTGGGATGGGGGAGAAAATCAGGAAAAGAAGTAAAACTCGTGGGTTGAGATAAGAATGGTTTAATAGAACAGAAAAGAAGAAACTAATAATGATAATGATAGCACTAATAAAATGACAACAGCAATAATAAAAGGATTGGAATGTACAAATGATGCACAGTGCAATTGCTCACTACCCACCGATCGACACCCAGCTAGTCCCTGAGCGGCGATCCCCCACCCCCACTCCCCCCAGTTCATACACTAAATGTGGTGTCACATTGTATGGAATACCCTGTTGTCCACTTTGGGTCAGGTGTCCTGGCTCTGTCCTGTGCTAACTTCTTGTGCCCCTCCAGCTGGGCATGAGCAGCTGAGAAATCCTTGACTATAGTCTAAACATTACTGAGCAACAACTGAAAACATCAGTGTTACCAACATTCTTCTCATACTGAACTCAAAACATAGCACTGTACCAGCTACTAGGAAGACAATTAACTCTATCCCAGCTGAAACCAGGACAGACCCACAAGCCCTTTGTTATATTTTCTCTCCCCTGTCCAGCTGAGGAGGGGGAGTGATAGAATGGCTTTGGTGGGCACACAGCGTCCAGCCAGGGTCAACCCACCACACATGACATTATGCGTGGAGGCAAGAGCCGCTCCCACCGGTGTCGGGAAGAGCGGCCGGAGTCAAGAATCACACTCAATATGAGTTAACATCTTGCTCGTTTACTGTTCAGACGTCTTGACATTTATACAAGACTGACTTGTCCATGCACCTTATACAATACTCTAATTGGTACAATACCCCGTTTCACGCGACACTATCTTATTCTCTATTGGCTGCGCAAGCTTCTTCACGAGGTGTCCAGCAGTTACTTATCTCATTCTTCAGCATCCAGGTGTTGTTTGTCAAGCTCTTCTTATCTTCCTTTTTCCCAGCGTACAAGGACACAGCGTCCTTGTCCGCTTCAGCACTTTGTAAACTTATGCTTCATTCCCAGCTAAAGGCTGGATTGCTCACATTCCTTTGCCCAGCCAAGAAATCCTCAACAATTCCCCCTTTTTGTTTTTGAGCAATCCAGGCTTGCTTAATAACTTGGGATGCCATTTTTCCTTAACAAGCTGAACAAGGTAAAATTATTACAATAGCTAAAATCACAATAACTACAACAATGCCCATAATTCTTTAAGCCAACCCGTTACCCCTAATGACCCGAACCATGAGGACTATGAGGAAGAGGAACCATCCATACATTCTTGTGCCATCTTGCTCCGCAAACTCAGCCCAGCAATCGGTAGGTGCCAGCTTTCCGTGGGCGTCCCCACAGAGGCAACGATGGCCTCACCATACACCAGCCCGATGCTCTTCGGAAAATCCCGGTATTTATACATTTGCAGAGGAACGGGTTTCAGCACACATGGCCAGCGGGTGCCAAAAGTCTGCCTCGGTTGCAATCTATGACGCATGCGCTCGCTGGCCAGGCGCGCTGCACGAGTCATAGCCATCTTGTCTATTGGTTCATGGGCTTTATGATGCGGTTGCGGTGCACAGAGAATCTTGACCTGTTATGTTAGCCAAGGTGACCTATACATTAGTTTTTGACTGAGGTGGTATTCATATTGCCACACCATCTATGATGCTCCAGATGATGATGGTCGTACAAATCGAACAGGAGTCCGTCGTGGGCCTGTATCTGTGGAAACACAATCAACCTCGTTCCCAGGTTATTAATGGAAATAGACCTTACCCCTAATTTTGGCTTTAACTAACTTTTACGTTTACCCCACACTGTCTTCCCGTAATCACACTATGTTTAATCAAATTATGCTTAACACACTTTTTACCTAAAGCAAGTTCTACATACAATAAGGCACGCTGTTCTAAAAACCTCTCTGAAGGACTCAATGTCCACTAGTCCTCTAAAGTGTAATACTCTATTAGTCAGAATCTGTCGGATCAGTGGCTCCAGCATCTGCTGGTGCCGTGCCAGTTGCCATTGGGACAATTCCGGGTCCAGCATCAGTGCGAAGCCATGGCTTGACCCACTTAGCCGGGATCCAGCGAAGGCCTCGATCTGTAAGCAGACATATATACCCTCTCCCAGTAAGTTTTACTTCTGCTGGTCCGCACCATTTCCCGGATTCTGGGTCCTTATACATTACCATGATTCCTGTACTTTGTTGCACCCTTTCCGCCTGTAAAAGAGCATGATGCACTACCATTGGTGGGTCTTTGTGATCACCTGTCAATCTAAGATAATTTAGCACAAATAAGGCTTTGGCCAATCGTTCCTCTGGGAGTAAGCCCTGGGTTCCCCCCTTTTTGTTTTTGCAGCATGCTCTTTAAGGTTCGGTTGGCCAGTTCGACAATAGCCTGTCCTGTGGGAAGATGTGGAATACCCGTACCATGGTGAATTCCCCACAAAGTACAAAATCAAGCAAATCGTGTAGAACCATAGGCTGGGCCGTTGTCCGTCTTAATTTCTTTAGGCACACCCAGCACTGCAAAAGAAGCATGAAGATGTCATTCAATATGTAAGGCCTTTTCTCCAGTTTGTGCCGTGGCCCACATGGCAGCAGGATAGGTATCAATCTGCATGTGCGCTCGTACCCAAGAGTTCTACCAGAGGGGCCATATCATTATTAGTGATACTGCAAAGATTCCGCACCCACTGGATATCTCCCACAAGCTTCTGGACATCATGTACCGTTGAAATTTCTAACATTGCTAGCATCTATGTGCCACCTCAAATACTTCCAAGGTGCTGCCTTTTGCACCTTTTCAGGAGCAATTATTACTCCACGACGGCTTAAGATGTCCAGCAATTGAGTTAAAATTTCATCCTGTGGCAAGTTCCTTCCCGCTATCAAAATGTAACTGAGGAAACTGCTTTCTTACAGGCTCTAATGCCCAGGCCACATACACCTGACACATCGTGGGGGAATTGCGCATCCATTGCGGTAACACGACCCAATGGTATCTCTTATAGGGCTCTGCCTTATTAATCGATGGTACCGAAAAGGCAAACCGTTCAGCGTCATCTGGATGCAAGGGAATGGTGAAAAAACAATCCTTTAGATCTATAATTAACAAATCCCATTCTTCTGGAAGCATAACTGGAGACGGCAAACCTGGCTGCAGGGCTCCCATACTGTGCATCACCGCATTCACAGCTCTGAGATCATGTAACAGTCTCCATTTCCCACTTTTCTTGGGAATGGTAAATATTGGTGTATTCCATGGACTAGTAGAAGGAACAACATGTCCCGCTCTCAATTGCTCCTCAGCTAACTCTTGTATTTTTAGCAGCCTTTCAGAATTTAGCGGCTACTGATCAATCCAAACAGGCTCATCTGTTTTCCAGCTAATTTTCAGGACTGGCTGCCCCTCAGTGACCGCTCCTAAAAAGGATGGGTCACTAACATTGCCTTCATTTGACTCAATAAACCACGGCCTATGAGGCCGAACAATTCACTTGGGGTAGTCATGACATACGGACGTGTCGTAACATGCTCACCGTCGGGGAACACAAATGTAATCAGTAGCTGACTGACTAAGGTGGCTTGTGTGCCCCCTATCCCTGCAATGCCAAAATTTGGATTGATCAATGGCCATGATGGAGGCCAAATATATCGTGAAATAATCGTAACATCAGCTCCTGTATTGATTGTCATCGGTTTCTTGACGATAACTCCATCAGGCCCTTCCAATTGCACTACCTTTTCTGGTTTACCTTTTGTTATGTCCATGGCAAGGTATACCTGCGGTTTCCCTGTGGAGCCGAATCCACCATCTCCACGTTGTACTTCACCTGGGTTCAGAACACACGACCTGAATGGAACTAATTGTGCTATTCTGGTACCTTTAGGAATAGAAACAGGAGGGATTAAAACATGAATCATAATTTTCACAGTCCCACAATAATCTGCATCAATAAGCCCTGGGACTACCAGGATTCCTTTTAGAGCTGTTGAAGATCGTCCCATCACAAATGCACTAAGCCCAAACCCCAATGGTCCCTTTATGTTGCTATCCACCAAGTGTACCCCTGTGTCCATCAACATAATGTCTACTGCGGTTTCCACATCGATACGCCAAGATCTGTGATAGATGATGAACCTCAGTGATACATTGTAACTGAGCGTTCCCTGATGCGAAGGGTCCGGTACCCATCAGCATCTGCGTGGTTACTCCCCATAGGGGATCTGTTTGTTGTCGTGGTGTTGCTTGTTCCCGATCACAGAGCGTCTCCCACTGTCAGAAAAACACTAGCATTTCTGAGGGCTCCAAAACCAACTGTGCTATCTGTTTAATATCTTGAGGTATCAGCGTATCAGCAGAAAAAATGAATTGCAGTATTTGGTGAGCTAATGCAGATTTGATTCCGTACTGACTCACAGCATTCTTTAATTTCTCAATGACCTTCCAGTCAAATGCTTCCCATATTTTCTGTCCATTTAATGCAATAACTGGGAATGCTTGGAGCATAGTCCCTTCTATAATGGCATCTTTTATTACTCCCCTCCAATGTCTCTGCCTTTCTTCTGCAGCGGCTACTGCAGGCGACTCCGCGTCTATCGCGGGCGCAGTTGGTTTCACCGTCTCTGGTTCCGAGAGACGGGATGGATTAAAGGGCGGTGGCAGGGGCGCGGATGGTTCTGGCCGGGGGCCGGCCGCGGCTGGCGGCGGCCGCTCCATGGCCGGCTGACACGCGCCGCTGTAAGTGGGCGGAGGGGGGGGGTGGAAAGGGGCGGGGAGGAGGAAGGGGGCGGAAAGGGGAGGGGAGGCGGGAGGGCGGGGATGCGGCGGTTCTTGATCGTCTCCCAGGCTTCCCTCGTCCTCGGAGGAGGAAGGCTCAGTGTCTATTACCGATACTGACCGGGGCTGAGATTCCCTCGGGCGGCAATCGGCACTCCCTTGTTTAGGATCGCACTGTCCTGTTTCTGGGTCGCCAGGTGAATTATTTAAAAGCTCAGTAGCTGACGCTTTCATAGGGGCAACAACCCCTCTAGCGGTTTTCGTGGTTTCCGAGTCGAAAATACGTGTGGACTCAGGAATAGTAGTCTCAGTGCCCAGCATTGCGGAGGCGGCACTGGCCATTTTTTTTTCTGCTATCATTTGTAGAAGGTGATTCATTACTTCTCGCCAAGTCTGTCCGAAAGCTTTTGCGGTACGACTCCCCTTAATCGTCTCGTCCCACAACTTATCTCCCAGTTCATGCCACTCTGTGGCACTGAACACAGTCTCAGGAGTCTTAAAACATCCTCTCTCTTTTCCCCAGTGACAGAGCTGTTGGAGCTTTTGTGTGCTCACACTGGCCTCTCGCTTTGCGAGAATTTCCATTAACAGTGTGAGTGCCGCTTCGTGATCCATAGTAAGTAAAAGCAGTCTTACCGATGCAGGTCCAGACTGGTGCACACAGTTGGATCCGTCTCTCTGCCCAAATTCTCGCAGATGCCTCCTGCTCCGCTCCTCCCGTCTCCGTCTGCTCCGCCGAGTCTTGTGAGCAGATTTGAGAAGCCCTCCATCTGTTCTCGGCCCTGGTTAAGTTATAACAGATTTGAGGGTCCCTGTTCAGGCGCCAAATGTCGGGAAGAGTGGCCGGAGTCAAGAATCACACTCAATATGAGTTAACATCTTGCTCATTTACTGTTCAGACGTCTTGACATTTATACAAGACTGACTTGTCCATGCACCTTATACAATACTCTAATTGGTACAATACCCCGTTTCACGCGACACTATCTTATTCTCTATTGGCTGCGCAAGCTTCTTCACGAGGTGTCCAGCAGTTACTTATCTCATTCTTCAGCATCCAGGTGTTGTTTGTCAAGCTCTTCTTATCTTCCTTTTTCCCAGCGTACAAGGACACAGCGTCCTTGTCTGCTTCAGCACTTTGTAAACTTATGCTTCATTCCCAGCTAAAGGCTGGATTGCTCACATGCCTTTGCCCAGCCAAGAAATCCTCAACACACCGGCACTCCATGGATCTTGAATGTCCCTTCTTTGGTAGTGATTTCTGTGGTCAAGGGGTATATTGTGGGGAGATGATCCAGACCGAGTGGCAGTGCTTTGGTTAGGGATCTGACCTTACATTCCACTGGGCCCAAGTTTGCCCAGCAACAGTGAAATGATACCGCTAGGCGGTGATCACAGAAACCACCATGGAAGGATATATAAAAAGCTCCCTGAGAGCCCGATTCAAGCGCTCCTGAGGAACGGCTGGCCCACGCCTTGGTGATCTCCCCTTACTTGGGATGCCAGGTAAGGATACTTTCCTGGGAATTGAGTGATTTCTATTAGGTAGATTATAAGGAATTTTGGAATAGAAGCAGAATAGTCCCCACTCGCAGGGTGGTGTAATTGTTATCCACTTAATAAGTGCCTTATCCCAATAAACCTCACTTTGTACCTCAGACTTGTAATCTTAGTCCTTCAAGGGACAGATAGCAGCAGAGGGTCTGACCACAACAAGAATACACATGAAAACTGTGGTACAATACTAACAAAAAAAAATATTTTTAAGCCTGTTATGCCAGACTTAGTATAAAAAGTGGGTCACAAATTATATATAGAACTAATTCAGTGAGCTGTAAATTGGCCTCTGGATTCTTCATTTTTTTTTGTTTGCTTGTGAAAACTTTTTTAAAATTTTTCCTTGTTGCAGATTCATCTCAGACAGTGTTTTGTTCTGATCTTACAATTCATGTACGATGTACCAAGAGAAGCAAAATGCTTGTGCTTCTATGAGATTGTGAGGGACCGAAAGACTGTGAGAGAATGGCAACCATTTTGTCTCAAACAACCAAGCAGGTAGCCGCAAGCAGCCAAAACAGGACAAGCCCTGCGGAGGTGGGGTACTGAACTGTTTCTGGGAGGCTTTCTAGTGGTTGTACCTTGAAGAGGCTTTCTGGAGATTGTCTTTCTGGGAAGTTTTCTAGCGGTTGTGTTTTGGACATTTTGTTGCAGGTTTGGAGTTTTGCCACAGGACCTTACCATGGCAGTTATGTAAACAAGTTAAATGGGATAAGGGGGCATCAGCGTCCCATCCCCCCCCCCAGTCCCTCCTCAAGAACTTTCAAGAAAACCCCACAACACATGGGGGAAGGGCTCTCAGACAAGGGTATAAAAGGTGGGGGAGACCAACCCCAGGCGCGTGCCCGCCGCCTGAGGAATCCAGACAGCTACTACAGAGACTCTTTCTTCGCTGGATCCAAGGGTGGTGATGTTGCCGAAATCCGGAATAAAACTCCTTAACAGCAATGAGAAGTTAAGAAGCAGGCACTCCTTTATTGCAGCGTTGGACATACGGGGGATCGCTCCACCTATCGTGTGCACCTGTCTAGTCTAACTGTGCAGGTTAAATGCACACCTGTTATACATATTCACTAAATTTCTAGAAAATGTTATACATAATCATTAACTTTTCAATAAATCATTAGCATATGTAAATGTGTCTTCACGCAGGCGCAGTGAAGGTCTCTGGTGGTCTTCAGAAGCCCTCTGGTGGTCTTCCATAGTCTTCCTCACTTGTCCGCTTCTTGACCTCTCTTAGGTGATTCTGCGCAGTACGATTCTCACCATCATCTATATTAGTTTACATAAAAATGCATACTATGTCTTTTCTTAAATGTAACCTTTCTAATAATTGGTCCTTCAGGCACACAATCTTATTAATATTCTTATGTTAAAACAATCATTGGTTAATCTCACTTAACTCTACTGATTGGAATCCTCAATAATTAGATCGAGGTGGGAAGGGTAAGGGGTTTCCAAGCAGCAAACTGGTGTCCACAACGGTTTCCTTAGTTTCCTAAAACAAAACACTACAAATCAACAAATCTTTGTCAAAGTTTCTGTGGTTAACTGATTTTAGACAATACTTGAATTCTAATGGTTACACATAGTACATTTTCTAAAGTTCCTAAGTTCCTATGACTACATTTCAAACTTAACACTCCCATACCTATGCTTCACAATTTTCTACTTCTTAATCAAACCAAACTCTTTTATAGAATAAAATTTTAATTTCTTTATCAAAATATTTACAACAGTGATACTTACCTCTCCTTTTTTCTCTTTCTTCTCTCTCTCTTCTCTCTTCTCTTCCTCCTACCTTGTTGCTAGGAATATTTTGCTATGGCTGTTAGGTGTTGAGTTTTTTTATTCAAAATATCTGCTATGCCATGTTTAGCCACACTTGTGTTTATAAGTCAATGTTAAATAAAACATATTTCAAGCATTTGGGAGCCATTTTTGTGACTCCTGCCCTGGGATTCGCCGAGCGAAACAGGGTGTTGAAATTTTCCCTGTCCCTCCTGAGTCATTGTCGTGGCTCCTATGTGCTGCAACGGACTATCTAAAAGATCACCTCCCCCGAGCCCACTGAGTGGGATGGGGCAGAGATGAAGAGAAAGTTTTGGACTTCTTTTTAGAATTGATGTGATCAACCTCTTCAGTACTGTACATTTTTTGTTCCCATCAAAGCTTGTTCTTTAAGTGACCTTTGAGAATTCTCCCATAGATTGGTTATGCACCTAATTAACATTTCTAAAAATCTGTGCAAAATGTGCAAAGAGTATTGAGTGTTTCTGAAGGGAGATCAGGAAATGCCACATTCAAGAAATCCAAAAAGGTATTAGTTGTCTTTCTGTTACAATTGTACTCCTACTAGCATCATTCAGAAGCCAAACACTTTCTATATATGTACTGGAATAGCACAAACCCCCAGAATATGAGGGAGAGTTGCGTAGTTACTTGTGATTTTAGCCCTATTTCAGCTGAAATATATCCAGATGCAAATTACAGCATGCAGTGACATTGATGAAACTCTCTTGAACACGGAGTCTATAAAAAGGAATGGTTTGCATTCATCTGTGTTTATTTTTATCTTATGACAGAAGAAACACAAGTGATATTCTTAATTCATGTAACTCAGGACAAATTATGGACACAAGATACAGCAAATATTCTTCATTTTATCTGATTGTTCAGACAGTTTCCTAAGAAAAACTGTAAATGGAAGTTGCTTCTGTAAGAGCAGAGAAGAACCTGTGTTTTATTATGATGTGCTGTATTTCTCAGTAAAGGGAAAATTATTTCACACTTTCTTGTTTTGACTGAGGCATGACAACTGATCTGTGGTATGTAGCAGCCAGACAACCAGCTTGTTATATGCTTGTCACTTCACTATGGAGCATGCCTCACAACACACATATCCTGACTGCAAAATATCACAGGGGCTATTTCTCAGGAATGCAATGCTTCTGGCCCATCTTTGACTTAAGACTACAACAGCTGAAGTAGCACATAAAAAGTGCAAATACACATCAGAAATACTCTGATAAGGTAACTAAGCCTATAAATTAAAGTCTAGTATTAACAGCAAGTTGTTAGACTATTGTAGCTGTTAAAGATATGGAGATAGCCCTGCTTCTTTTCTCACTAACCTCAAAAGCTACATTACAATCAAAGTTCTTGAATGATCCTTGTCCTCGTTTCAGCTGGGATAGAGTTAATTGTCTTCCTAGTAGCTGGTACAGTGCTATGTTTTTGAGTTAGGTATGAGAAGAATGTTGATAACACTGTGTGGGAACAGCTCGGAACACCTGGCATTTGTTTTCAAGAGTGACCATTAGAATTTGTTGTGCTGCATGTTTGCCAAGCCTTTGAAGAACTAGTTTCACATGGTCAGGTTGGAGGATGGCCTTGTGTAGGCCTGGGAAGATGTGGCTGAAGACAGTCACGAGTATGTCTATGGAATGTTTTTATCTTTAACTGTTCTGAGGACTGGCAAACATCCCAGCTGGGCCAGGTATGCCCTCCTGTGTTAGTAGTATTGGCTGTGTGCTGTTAGTACTTTCTGGATCTTTGTTGAAACATATATAAGTTGGATTCTTTTGTGAAATAAAGGGAATCTTGCACAGAGAGCTTGAGCGCTTGATTGAGTCTCTGCAGATGGTGAGCCCGACGTGATCGAGAGAAGATGACGTGATGGAGAGAAGAAGCTGGCATGATTAAGAGAAGAAAACGACGTGATCGAGAGAAGAAGAAAAGAGGTGATTCCCCTTCATTGCGGAGACCATATAATCTAATGGGGAGAGTTTTGAAGAAGTGGCCATGACTCCGAGAAAATAGGTAACAGCAACCCCTGCGGAACGGGTGAGTTGTGAGATTGCGGTAGCATGGGGCAATCAGTTTCTCAGGAGCATAAGCTTTACTTAAATGCTTTGCAGCAGATTTTACAGGCTTCTGGGTATAAAATAACAGAGGGACAAATTGCTTCGCTTTTAATATGGGTAAAGGATAATTGTAACTGGTTTCCCACAAAGGGAACTTTTGATAGCAAGGTTTGGGAAAGAGTCGGGGAACATTTACAAACGCGAAAAACTTTGGCCTTTGGTGTATCAGAAAATTTAATTATGACATGGAGATTTATTTATGCTGCGCTGGTGCATTTACAGCTGGCAGTGAAAATCATACCAATACAGCCTGATACTGCTTTTGAGGAGACAGTCTGTAAGCAGGCCGCTAATGAGCAGGATTCTGATTCTGATAATAATTCTTTTGTATCAGGCAGGGTGGACTCTGAAAAAGAGCCGGATTTATATCCCTCATTACCTCCACCACCGCCTGCACTAACACCGTTAACGCACACACCCCGCCGGCAGGCAGACAGGCAGGCAGCAGGTGGGCAGCATGGGCTCTGTGGGCTCGCAGACCCTTACCACCACATACAGGTCCCCGCCGCTGCCTCCCACCGCTTTCGCACCCCCTTCGCTGCTGCCGCCTACCACGGCCGCCACACCTTCGCCGCCGCTGCCTCCCGTGACCTCTGCGTCCGCCACGCCTGCCGCTGTGCCACCGTCATCCCCCACCCACCCACCCCAATCAGCTGGTACTCCCTCTCCAGGGTTTGCAGAACTTAAAACAGAACCTGGCTTTGCTGCACTGCCTGTATCTCCTTCTCCTACTAATCCCTCTAACTCTGTGCCTCTGTCTAATCCTGTGGCTCCTGCTTTACAGCAGTGCAGAGAAAAAACTATAGTGCCTTCAGCTCCGCCTTTAACAGACTTTGATGCTAAATATGACCATTCACTTAATGATTTGGGAAAAAATACAAATAGCTTGATGCAACGCTGTCGAGAAAAAGCTCTACAGCAAGGTGATACCATGTTCACTTTTCCTGTTATATACAAACCCCATACTCCACCACAGCATGACAGTTTACCTTATGAAATGATAAAAGAATTACGGAAATCAATTCGTGAAAATGGGTTACACAATTAATTTACAATGGGACTAGTGGAAGCAATTGGAGGAACTTATACTATGACTCCTTGGGACTGGAAATTGCTTATGAAAATGGTGTTGACTTCTGCTCAGTATTCTGCATGGCAATTAGAATACAATGATTTGTCAGTGGAACAAATTATGGACAACTTGTCATCAGGGATACTTATAGATCAAAACATGTTACAAGGAACAGGCCCTTACATTACACCTCAGGCACAAGCAGCTTTGCCAAAGCAAGTTTTCAATCAAGCCACTCATATTGCGATCATGGCTTTACGACGCGTACCTGAAACTGGGCAAGGTATCGCTTCGTTTGCCTCTATACGACAGGGCTCTCAGGAACCGTATGTATCTTTTATTGATCGCCTTCAGGCCGCGATAACACGGCAGGTAGAAAATCAGGAAGCTGCAAAAGCATTATTATTTCAATTGGCTTATGAGAATGCAAATACAGACTGTCAGGCTGCACTGAAATCAGTTAAAGGAAGAGCTACTGACATTGGGCAGTATATTAAGATATGTCAAAATGTAGGGACAGAAACTCATAGAGCTAACATGTTAGCTGCTGCACTGTCACGATGACTAAATGTTAATCAAGTTACTGTGACATGCTTTGACTGTGGAAAATTGGGACATATGGCTAAGCAATGTCCTAAACAACAAAAATCCAAATGTGATAAACCTGCAAATCACTTGTGCCCTCATTGTAGTAAAGGATATCATCAGGCGAATCAACACAAATCGAAATTTGACAAAGAAGGTAATCTCTTCCAGGGAAACTACAGAAGGGGCGCGAGACCCGGTGCCCCGCAAACCAACAGGGTCTGGAATTCAGTGGAGGCACCACTAACCGATTGGACTGCTACACAAACAGGCAGCCCGCAAGAACCATCTATGACCTCCAGCCTGCAACTACAGGGAGTGCCGGGCTGGATTTGGCAACAGCAGCCGACCTCTCAATAAAAGAACAGAGGATTTATATTGTGGGGACTGCAATATTCAGACCTTTGCCTGATGGCATGTTAGGATTAATAATTGGACGATCTAGTGCTACGACACAGGGAATAATTGTATACCCTGGAGTTATTGATTCAGATTATCAAGGGGAAATTAAAATCATGCTAGCTTCAATGCAAATTCCATGTACAATTCCGGAAAACACAAAAATAGCTCAATTAATATTGCTTCCTTGTTGGGTACCTCAAAACATGCAAAGTAATCGAGGTGATGGTAGCTTTGGTAGCACCGGGAGACCTTTTGTATTGTGGTCACAGGAAATAACACAGGAACAGCTGATTTTAAAATTGCAAATTGAGGGTAGATGGTTTTCAGGATTGCTAGATACCGGAGCAGATGTTTCTATAATATCAAAACAGGACTGGCCAACTTCGTGGCCATTGTAAAGAGCTCTTTCTACAATTGTTGGTATAGGAGGCACTCGACAGCCCATGCAAAGTGCCAAACTTTTGTCAGTAAAGGGGCCTGAGAAGCATGAAGCATGGATTCAGCCTTATGTACTTGACTCATCTGTAAATTTGTGGGGCAGAGATTTATTGAAACAATGGCACATTACTCTAACCACGGTCAATTCAAATTTATCCTAAGGGCTGCTGATGTAAAACCCCTGATCAAACTTACGTGGCTAACCTCTGCGCCTGTTTGGGTCGATCAGTGGCCGTTAAAAGGGGACAAATTGATACAAGCAGATAAATTAATTCAAGAGCAGTTGCAGCAAGGACACATTGTCACTTCAACTAGTCCATGGAATACACCGATTTTTGTTATTCCAAAAAGTCAAAAAAATGGCGATTATTGCAGGATTTACAAGCGATAAATGCAGTGTTACAATCTATGGGGATTACCCAGCCGGGAATGCCAAATCCTGCAATGATCCCTAAAGAGTGGGAATTACAAGTCATTGATTTAAAAGACTGCTTCTTCGCGATTCCTTTACATCCTGATGATTGTGCACATTTTGCCTTTTCAGTGCCTACTGTAAATAACACCGAGCCTATGCATCGTTATCAGTGGACAGTGCTACCTCAGCGCATGAAGAATAGTCCGACTATCTGTCAGATAGTAGTTGCTGCGGCTATTCAATCGAGCCGAGACACATTTCCAAATGCTATAATATATCATTATATGGATGATATTTTAATTGCAACAGAAACAACACAGTATTTGGAAAGTGTTGTGCAACATCTTGTAAATTCTTTGCACACCTTTGGACTTCAAATTGCTACAGAAAAAATTCAAAAGATGCCGCCCTGGAAATATTTAGGGTGGATTCTTACAGAAAGAACAGTACAGCCTCAATCATTAAAGTTGCACACAGATATACGAACTCTGAACGATGCTCAAAAATTATTAGGAACAATAAACTGGGTATGACCCATGTTAGGTATAAACACAGAGGAAATAAGTAATGTCTTTAACATTCTGAGAGGTGATCCTGATTTAACATCACCACGGATCTTAACTCCAGCTGCCAAGGAAGAGTTAAATTTAGTTTCACAAAAGATATCTACATTACAAGCCTATAGAAGGGACTTAACTTTACCTGTTGATGTCTATGTCATACGAGGTCCAAAACAACCTTTTGCTATTATAGGGCAACATGATAAAGCTGCTCAGAAAATTTTATATTTGGAATGGGCGTTTCTCTCTCACACTTTAAAGAAAACTATTACACAGCCTTTAGAAATGATTGTGACTGTGGTACAAAAAGCACGGTCACGCACTCAGTGTCTCATTGGTTTTGATCCTGATACCTTGTATCTTCCTTTTTCAAAACAAGATTTTGATTACCTTTTTGTTCAATCACAATCACTGCAAATCGCATTGGCTGACTTCACGAACAAAATTTCTTTCTCACTGCCTAAATGTAAGTTACTGCAAAACCTTCACACATTAAACATCAAACCACAGACGATAGTATCAGATACTCCTATTGTTAATGCTCGTACAGTTTTTGTAGATGGCTCTGGAAAAACTGGACAAGGTGTAGTTGCCTGGCTAGATAATGGAGTATGGCAGACATCTGTTGTTCTGTTACAAGGTTCCACACAGTGTGTGGAATTACAGGCTGTTTTACACGTTTTAGCTTTATTTCCATCGGAACCACTCAATATTGTTTCTGATTCAGAATATGTCGTACGTGTTGTACAGCGATTACCAGGATCTTACTTAAAGGAGATAAATGATGAAGACTTATTCAACAAATTTTTGGAATTGCGAACTCATTTAAATAAAAGAGCTTATCCTTTGTTTATTTGTCACATTAGGTCGCACCCTGTGCTGCCAGGACCTTTGACTAAAGGCAATGCCGTGGCTGACTCTTTTACTGTCGGCACAGTGCAATTCCACTCTGCTGCGGCCTCTCATTCCTTTTTTCACCAAAATGCTGCAGCATTGCAAAAGATGTTTTATTTGACAAAAGCACAGGCTAAAGATATAATTCGTTCTTGTCCAGATGATTGTCAAAGAGTTGCTTCTGATGCAGTGAGCATTGGAGTTAACCCACGTGGTTTACATTCTAATGCCATTTGGCAAAGTGATGTTACACATGTATCTGCCTTTGGCTCCTTGAAATTTGTGCATGTTTCTATTGATACCTTTTCCTCTTATATTTGTGCTACTGCTCATTCTGGAGAAAGGGCACGTGATGTACAACGAGATTGGTCACGATGCTTTGCAATTATGGGGGTTCCTCAAACCATTAATACTGACAACGGTCCAGGGTATGTAGCTAAATCTACTCAATTATTTCTGCAACAGTGGCAGGTATCCCATGTGACAGGAATTCCACATTCACCTACTGGACAAGCAATAATTGAGCATGCGCATCATGCTTTAAAGTCCATGTTGCATAAACAAAAAAGGGGGAATATGCCACCACAAGAACAGCTAGATAATGCTATGTTTACTTTGAATTTTTTAAATCGCTCACCAGACTTAATGGCCAGCACAGCGATAGATCAGCATTTTAAAACTCTATTTCACACAGACCTAAAGTACTGTATAAGGATCCTTTCGATGGACCTGGTTGGAATGGACCTGTGGAACTAATCACTTGGGGGCGAGGGTATGCTTGTGTTCTTCTTCCCACAGGAACCAAGCAGATTCCAGCTAAATATGTGAAGCCATATCATGATGTATTGGCTTTGTGTGGCAAGGTTTTGGTAGCAGGGGGGTTTACAAGGGTGACTTCTGTAAGAAGCTGCTGGAAGCTTCCCCTGTGTTCGAGAGAGAGCCTATACCAGCCAGCTCAAAGATGGACCCGCCGCCGGCCAAGGCCGAGCCAATCAGAGATAGTGGTAACGCCTCTGTGATAACATTTTTAAGAAGGAAAAAAGTTGGGACGGACAGAAAACAGCCGCCGGAGAGAGGAGTGAGAACATGTAAGAGAAACATCCCTGCGGACACCAAGGTCAGTGAAGAAGGAGGGGGAGGAGATGCTCCAGGCACCGGAGCAGAGATTCCCCTGCAGCCCGTGGTGAAGACCATGGTGAGGCAGGCTGTCCCCCTGCAGTCCATGGAGGTCCACTGTGGATCAGATATCCACCTGCAGCCTGTGGAGGACCCCACGCCGGAGCAGGCGGGTTCCCGAAGGAGGCTGTGACCCCGCGGGAAGCCCGCGCTGGAGCAGGCTCCTGGCAGGACCTGCGGATCTGTGGAGAGAGGAGCCCACACTGGAGCAGGTTTTCTGGCAGGACTTGTGACCCCGTGGGGGACCCACGCTGGAGCAGTGTGCTCCTGAAGGACTGCACACCGTGGAAAGGACCCATGCTGGAGCAGTTCATGAAGAACTGCAGCCCGTGGGAAGGAGTCACGTTGGAGAAGTTTGTGGAGGACTGTCTCCCATTGGAGGGACCCCACGCTGGAGCAGGGGAAGAGTGTGAGGAGTCCTGCCCCTGAGGAGGATGAAGCGGCAGAAAATAATGTGTGATGAGCATAAACCCCATCCCCGTCCCCCTGTGCCGCTGAGGGGGGTTGGTAGAGAATCCGGGAGTGAAGTTGTGCCTGGGAAGAAGGGAGGGGTGGAGGGAAGGTGTTCTGAGATTTGGTTTTATTTCTCATTACCTTACTCTGGTTGATTTGTAATAAACTGAGTTAATTTTCCCCAAGCTGAGTCTGTTTTGCCCATGACAGTAATTGGTGAATGATCTCTCCTGTCCTTATCTCTACCCACAAGCTCTTATATTTTCTCTCCCCTGTCCAGCTGAGGAGGGGGAGTGATAGAATGGCTTTGGAGGGCATCTGGCTTCCAGCGAGGGTTAACCCATCACACATGAGCTGAGCAATACTGGGGGAGGACGGGCATCAGGCTGTTGCACAGCACAGCTTTGTGCATGAATGGCGCGTGACTGCTGGATGATGACAATATGCCACATGTACAAAGCCCATGAACCAATAGACAGGGTGGCTATGGCTCGTGCAGCGCGCCTGGCCAGCGAGCGCATGCGTCATAGACTCCCTATGTTACAATCGAGGTGTGTTTTGGCACCCGCTGGCCACGTGTGCTGAAACCTGTTCCTCTGCAAATGTATAAATACCAGGATTTTTCCGAAGAGCATCGGGCTGGTGTATGGCGAGGCCAACATTGCCTCCGTGGGGACGCCCACGTAAAGCTGGCACCTACCAATTGCTGGTTTGAGCTTGCGGCGCAAGACGGCACAAGAATATATAGAATCACAAAGATTTGGTGATGATATTTACTTCACATCCTTATGTTTTTGTAGGAGCTCAATTTCGAGCTATCGCTTTACGTAACCATGCTTTTGAAACTAATCAGAATTAACCTTGGTATTTTAGCTGTTTTACTCATAAGACTATATCTGAATTAAGTCTTACAGTAATCATGCCGATATGATGTCGTGCTGAATTGTGGATCCCTGTAAATATGACCAAATCATGGGAAAGGGAATACGGATTAAGTCAATTATCAAGGCTTCTAAAGCGGACAATTAGTCATCTAAAACAATTTATAGGATGGCTCATTGCCTTTATAATATCAGATATCATTATTGCAGCTACTGCTGCCCTTGCTACCACGGCGCTTGTGAAATCCATTCAGACTGCTCACACAATAGCTAATGTATTAGTAAATGTTATGGCTGAAATGAATACCCAGGTACAAATTGATCAACAATACTAGAATGATTGGATGCTTTAGAAGTGTCGTGATTTAACCCCAGGCAGCAACTAAGCACCATGCAGCCGCTCACTCACTCCCCCCCCATCCAGTGGGATGGGGGAGAAAATCGGGAAAAAGAAGTAAAACTCCTGGGTTGAGATAAGAATGGTTTAATAGAACAGAAAAGAAGAAACTAATAATGATAATGATAACACTAATAAAATGACAACAGTAGTAATAAAAGGATTGGAACGTACAAAAGATGCACAGGGCAATTGCTCACCACCCACCAATCAACACCCAGCTAGTCCCTGAGCGGCGATCCCCCACCCCCACTCCCCCCAGTTCATACACTAAATGTGGTGTCACATTGTACGGAATACCCTGTTGGCCAGTTTGGGTCAGGTGCCCTGGCTGTGTCCTGTGCCAACTTCTTCAGACCCTCCAGCTTTCTCGCTGGCTGGGCATGAGAAGCTGAAAAATCCTTGACTTAAGTCTAAACACTACTTAGCAACAACTGAAAACATCAGTGTTATCAACATTCTTCACATACTGAACTCAAAACATAGCACTGTACCAGCTACTAGGAAGACAGTTAACTCTATCCCAGCTGAAACCAGGACAGTATCCACCCCTTATTCTATACCATTGACGTCATGCTCAGTTCCCATACATTTAGTTACATCAGTTACATCCTGGTCAATCATCATTACCTTTCCATCCCTTTGAGACATATGAACAATGATATATTTATTATACAGCGGGGCTTCTTCAGCACGTGCCACCTCCTTCTCTAGCAACATTCCAAAAGCTTTGCCTTCTGGCCAGTCCATAATCACTTCCACAATTCCTGGGTGACTGGGGTTTCCTATGTGAGCCCGTTGTGTGATCAGTGCGATCCACTTACTCCAAGTGGCATCAGCAGCATGATGTGTAGAGGAGACCCTCCCTTTGAACATCCAGCCCAGCACTGGCAGTCAGGGTGCTAAGAGGAGCTGTGTCTCAGTACCAACCACTTCTGAGGCAGCTCGAACTCCTTCATATGCTGCCAATATCTCTTTTACAGTTGGAGTATAGTGAGCCTCAGATTCTCGATATCCTCGACTCCAAAACCCCAGGGGTCAGCCTTGGGTCTCCCCAGGTGCTTTTTGCCAGAGGCTTCAGGTAGGGCCATTCTCCCCAGCTGCAGTATAGAGCACATTTTTAACATCTTGTCCTGTCCGGACTGGTCCAAGGGCTACTGCATGAACAATCTCCTGTTTAATTTGTTCAAAGGCTTGTTGTTGCTCAGGGCCCCATTTAAAAATCATTCTTCTTCCGGGTCACTTGATAGAGAGGGCTTACAATCAAACTGTAATTTGGAATATGCATTCTCCAAAACCCCAGGACACCTAAGAAGGCCTGTGTGTCCTTTTTATTAGTCGGGGCAGACATAGCTGCTATTTTATTAATCACATCCATTGGGATCTGACGACGTCCATCTTTCCATTTCATTCCTAAAGACTGGATCTCCCGTGCAGGTCCCTTGACCTTACTTTCTTTTATGGCAAAACCGGCTTTCAGAAGGATTTGGATTATTTTCTTCCCTTTCTCAAAGACTTCTTCTGCTGTGTTGCCCCATACGATGATGTCATCAATGTATTGCAGGTGTTCCGGAGCTTCACCTTTTTCCAGTGCAGTCTGGATTAGTCCATGGCAAATGGTGGGGCTGTGTTTCCACCCCTGGGGCAATCGATTCCAAGTGTACTGGACACCTCTCCAAGTAAAGGCAAATTGTGGACGACACTCTGCTGCCAGAGGGATTGAGAAAAACGCATTAGCAATGTCAATTGTGGCATACCACTTGGCTGCCTTTGATTACAGTTCGTGTTGAAGTAGTAGCATATCTGGAACGGCAGCACTCAGCGGTGGCGTAACATCATTCAGGCCACGATAGTCAACTGTTAGTCTCCACTCCCCATTAGACTTCCGCACTGGCCATATGGGACTATTAAAGGGTGAGTGAGTCTTGCTGATCACTCCTTGGCTCTCCAGTTGGCGAATCAACTTGTGGATAGGAATCAGAGAGTCTCGGTTGGTGCGATATTGCCGCCGGTGCACCGTCGTGGTAGCAATTGGCACTCGTTGTTCTTCAACCTTCAGCAACCCCACAATCACAGGGTCTTGAGAAAGACCAGGCAGGGTAGACAGCTGTTCAGTGCCTTCCGTCTCCAAGGCAGCTATACCAAAAGCCCATCAATACCCCTTTGGTCCTTAAAATACCCCCTCCTGAGATAGTCTATGCCAAGGATACACGGAGCCTCTGGACCAGTCACAATGGGGTGTTTCTGCCATTCATTCCCAGTTAGGCTTACTTCAGTTTCCAATACAGTTAACTCTTGGGATCCCCCCTGTCACACCAGAAATACAAATGGGTTCTGCCCCTTTATAACTTGATGGCATTAGAGTGCACTGTGCACCGGTGTCTACTAGAGCCTTATACTCCTGTGGGTCTGACGTGCCAGGCCATCGAATCCACACAGTCCAATAGACCCGGTTATCCCTTTCCTCCACCTGGCTGGAGGCAGGGCCCCTCTAATTCTGGTCAGAGTATTCAGTATTCACTTCTCGTAAAATTGGCTCAGAATTCCCTTCAAGAGGATCAGAAATAAGATCAGCCCTTCTACTCTGGAAACTGGAGCGGCATTTTTCCTGGTAGAATCCCCTTTTGTGGTGGTTTTTCCTTGCAGCTCACGTACTCGTGCATTTAGGACCGAGGTAGGTTTTCCGTCCCATTTCCTCATGTCTTCTCCCTGATCACATAGGTAAAACCACAGGGCACCTCGCGGTGTGTACCTTCTGTATTCTCTCTCTTGGGCAGAGGAACGCTCACTCCTAATAGCTGAGACATTGGTCCTTACACGTGTGGAGTAGGACATATCCTCTTTGATTTGTTGGACATCCTGGGACAGCTTCTCCACAGCCGAAATGCAGGCTTGTAGGGAGGAGGAGAGATTTTCTTCGTATTGACAGAGTTGGCGAGCCACTTCCTCCACTGTCGGTGCCTCTTCGTCTTTCCAGGCCATTATTGCCAATGTGTTGGCATAGGACGATGGTGCGCTCCGTACAAACTTCCACCACATGGGTCATGTGCATTGGACTTTGTCTGGATCTTTGGGTAATTGTGGGTTGTCCGGGTCATGATGAATCGTCTCTAGCACAGCTAATTCCCTCAGATATTGGATACCTCTTTCCATGGTGGTCCACTTGCTTGATTGACATATAACATCTTCCTTGAAGGGGTACCTTTCCTTCACACTTGACAGGAGTCGCCTCCAGAGGCTGGGGGCTTGTGTCCCTCTTCCAATTGCCTTGTCAATGCCACCTTCCCTGGCAAGCGATCCCAGCTGCTTGGCTTCCCTACCTTCTAATTCCAAGCTTTTAGCCCCATTGTCCCAGCATCGGCGGAGCCAGGTGATAATATGCTCACCTATACGGCGGCCAAAGTCTTTTCGCATATCCCGCAGCTCATTCAAGGATAGGGACCGGGTTATTACCTCTGGTTCTGCCTCTTCCTCCGGTTCCCATGATGACCCTGGTTCACCTTCATCCTTCGCTAAGCGAACTGATTTTTTTGTATATTTCTTTTTCTGTACGGGGGCAACTGATACTGGTGCAGGTTGGTCCGCTGGTTCAGTTGCAGTATTGCTCACCGGGTTTTGGATAACCGCAGTGTCTGTCACCGAGGTTTGGGTAGCAGCAGTGCTCGTCGCCAGGGCTGGAGGGGTCACAGTGCTAGTTGCCAATGTTTGGGTAGCTGCTGTGCTCGTTGCCGCGGCTGGAGGGGTTGCTGAGGCCTGTTGCTGAGGTTTGGGTAGCCCGAGTTCTCGTCGCCGGGGCTGGAAGGGTCGCGGTGCCTGTCGCCAAGGTCTGGGTGCCTGCAATGCTCATTGCCAGGGTTTGGGTGGCCACAGTGCTCATCGTTTTGTTGTTAGGTCCAGAGACTTTCTCTTCCCCTTGAGGGTACTGAGTGGTGTCGAACAGGGCTCGATAGGCATGGGCCAGGCCCCAGCACATTGCAGTGATTTGTATCTCTCTGGAGCTGCCAGGGTGACAGCATACCTTTTCCAAATATTTTACTAGTTCTTCTGGATTCTGCACTTGTTCAGGGGTGAATTTCCAAAACATTGGAGGTGCCCACTTTTCTAGGTACTTGCCCATACTACCCCACACACCCTGCCACTCATAATTATCCAGCCTTGGGGCACATCTCTGGGTGACCTTCTTAAATAGTTGTTTAACCTTAAACAAGAGCTGAAGCACATTCAGGAGCATGATGATTCCTAGCAGTAGGGCTAGGACCGTGCTGGTCCCAACATCCCAGGAGTATTCAAATTGTTCAAAATTCTCAAACACCATTGTAAGTGGACTGAAGGAGAAAGGAGAGGGGAAGAAAGGTACCCCACCCACAGACTGGTTTTCCAAGGAGGAAAGGTAAATGGTATAATTATTAATAGTTTCCCACAGATGGCTCCCGCAGTATAAAGGTGACAATGCTGAGTGCAAATACCGGATTAATCCCACAACCAATGACTTTATCATACCATAAACCAGTGTTATACAATACATCAAAGCGAAAACCTTAATCCACCTCCCATGGATGATAAGCAGCAGAAGAGGAACTACATACAGCAAGCGAGGTGATACATAACAGAACTTTAAAAACCAGAGCAACAACTCTAAGAACACATAAATCAACATAATGACCAGCGACTATTAGACCAATATAATGAATGCTTAGAACAAATTTGTTTTTACAAGCTCTGGTTAGGTTTGTCGTTATCTCAACCCTTCGTGCCCCACGTTGGGCGCCAAAAGGGACTGTCGTGGTTTAACCCCAGCCAGCAACTAAGCACCACGCAGCCGCTCACTCACTCCCCCCCCATCCAGTGGGATGGGGGAGAAAATCGGGAAAAAGAAGTAAATCTCGTGGGTTGAGATAAGAACAGTTTAATACAACAGAAAAGAAGAAACTAATAATGATAATGATAACACTAATAAAATTACAACAGTAGTAATAAAAGGATTGGAATGTACAAATAATGCGCAGGGCAATTGCTCACCACCCGCCAACCGACACCCAGCTAGTCCCCCAACGGTGATTCCCCGCCCCCACTTCCCAGTTCCTAAACTAGATGGGACGTCACATTGTATGGAATACACCATTGGCCACTTTGGGTCAGGTGCCCTGGCTGTGTTCCCTCCCAACTTCTTGTGCCCCTCCAGCTTTCTTGCTGGCTGGGCATGAGAAGCTGAAAAATCCTTGACTTTAGTCTAAACACTACTGAGCAACAACTGAAAACATCAGTGTTATTAACATTCTTCGCATACTGAACTCAAAACATAGCACTGTACCAGCTACTAGGAAGACGGTTAACTCTATCCCAGCTGAAACCAGGACAAGAAGCAGTGGTAATTTGGCTTGGGTGTATTGGGTTTGTGTGGCAAGGTTTTGGTATCGGGGGGTTACAGGGGTGGCTTCTGTGGGGGCTGCTGGAGGTTTTCCCCTGTGTCTGATAGAGCTAATGCCGGCTGGCTCCAAGATGGACCTGCCGTTGGCCAAAGCCAAGCCAATAAGTGACAGTGGTAGCACCCCTGTGCACAAAAAAAAAAAAAAAAAAGAAAAAAAAAAAGAAAGAAAGAAGAAGGAGAGAGAGAGGAAGAGACAGAAAAAATAATAACAACAAACGGCTGGAGAGGGGGAAAAGAAATGCGGTTGCAGAACACACAGAAATGGCAGCTGAAGAGTGAGAACATGTAAGAGAAACAATCCTGCAGACACCAAGGTCAGTAAAAAGGAGGGGGAGGAGATGTTCCAGGCGCCGGAGCAGATTCCCCTGCAGCCCATGGTGAAGACCATGGTGAGGCAGGCTGTCCCCCTGCAGCCCATGGAGGTCCACGGTGGAGCAGATATCCACCTGCAGCCCGTGGAGGACCCCACGCTGGAGCAGGTGGATGCCTGAAGGAGGCTGTGACCCTGTGGGAAGCCCGCGCTGGAGCAGGATCCTGGCAGGACCTGCGGATCTGTGGAGAGAGAAGCCCAAGGAGCGGGTTTTCTGGAAGGACCTATGACCCTGTGGGGGATCCATGCTGGAGCAGTATGCTCCTGAAGGACTGCATGCCGTGGAATGGACCCATGCTGAAGATCTTCATGGAGGACTGTCTCCCATGGGAGAGATCCCACGCTGGAACAGGGGAAGAGTGTGATGAGTGCTGCCACTGAGGAGGATGAAGCGACAGAGATAATGTGTGATGAACTGACCGCAAACCTCATTTCCTGTCCCCTGTCCAGCTGTGGAGGAGAGAGTGATAGAATAGCTATGGTGGGTGCCTGGTGTCCAGCCAGGATCAACCCATCACATAGAGAAAGACAAAGTGCATTATAAAATAGAATGAAATTACATTGCAATTGGGAATTTCAAAAACAAGGACTCTGTGTAACTCCTTTACAACGGAATGAATGCGTATGTGATTGGAATTAGGTGAAGGCGCATTTGCAAGGTGCATTTGCTACTAATATTGCAGGAGAGATCTAAGACCTTGCACAGATATTACAAGATTAAATGGGAAATATATGAAATTAGCAGAATAAGGTGTTTTTCAAAGAATTGTCTAATAGTGTTAAATGCTTAAATCCAAAAACATGGTTTGAAGGTTTAAATCTGTGTATCTGAATTTGTATCGCTGTTGGAGGGTTATTAATCATTTGTGTGTTTGCAGCAATCAGAATCATCTGAGGAGCAGTACGAGGATTGCGTCGGTTCGAAGCTAGAGTCCTCGCTGCCTTCCTCGTGAATCTGATGTTCCTAAACAAAAAATGGGAAGATGTGGGAGCAGCTCGGAACACCTGGCATTTGTTTTCAAGAGCGACCATTAGAATTTGTTGTGCTGCATGTTTGCCAAGCCTTTGAAGAACTAGTTTCACATGGTCAGGTTGGAGGATGGCCTTGTGTAGGCCTGGGAAGATGTGGCTGAAGACAGTCACGAGTATGTCTATGGAATGTTTTTATCTTTAACTGTTCTGAGGACTGGCAAACATCCCAGCTGGGCCAGGTATGCCCTCCTGTGTTAGTAGTATTGGCTGTGTGCTGTTAGTACTTTCTGGATCTTTGTTGAAACATATATAAGTTGGATTCTTTTGTGAAATAAAGGGAATCTTGCACAGAGAGCTTGAGCGCTTGACTGAGTCTCCGCATCACTGATGTTTTCACTTGTTGCTAAGTAATGTTTAGTCTAAAGTCAAGAATTTTTCAGCTTCTCATGCCCAGCCAACAAGAAGGCTGGAGGGGCAGTGTCACGTCCCAATTTCTCAGGACAATGACTCAGGTTTGCTGATTCTCAGGTCAGGATTAAGGTGAAATGACACCAGGGATCCTTTAACTCACAAAACTCAATTTCTATTTCCTCACAACAAGAATTGTCATGAAACTATGTCAGTAAACTGTGTAACATGTGCTAACCATACATCACCAAACATATACTACAGGCCTTGCTTATTTGGGAATCGGTCCAGGGAAGACAATAAGGAGAGCCCTCCCATTGAGTCACAAGGTTCAGAGTGGACCCCCTTGCTTTTCTAGACTCCTTCTCAGAGAGGAGCCTAGGGGCAGCTGGATCCACTCCTAGTCCCAGACTTGGTCAATGGTTTATGTCTAAAGGGATGAGGTGTAGGGATTACGGAAAAGGAAAAGAGAGAAAAGAGAAAGATTTCACCAGTCCTGGATCCAGCGTTGGCCCAGTCAGTCGAGGGGTCCAGTCCCGGTGGTCTTGCACACGTGGGGCTTCAGTTTGTGTCCCTTTATCATCCTTGCCCCTCCTTCAGGTGGGCACTCGAACTCATTAGGCTAATTAGGTAGCACTTGGGCCCATGGGCTTGGGGGTCGTTTGGGGAGTAGCTCCCCCTTCCCTGCAGATGTGATCTTTTGCCATACATGGTGAGCTGCCCTGTTCAGCATATCAGAACAGCACATCAGAACAGGGACCTGTGCACCCTCCAGCACACCCTCCCCCTCCTGTTGCTGATGGGCTTCTTTTCACCTATGGTTCCTTGCTAGGCAGAGTTCCTTGTTATGCAGAGTTCCTCGTTAAGCAGAAGTTGCCCCACCACAACGCTTGAGACATTAACTCTTTTAGTCTCTCACAGGCACAAGAAGTTGGGAGGGGACACAGCCAGGGCAGCTGACCCGAAGTGGCCAACGGGGTATTCCATACCATGTGATGTCCCATCTAGTATATAAACTGGGGGGAGCGGGGGTGGGGGGATCCCCGCTCTGGGACTAACTGGGCGTCAGTCAGCAGGTGGTGAGCAATTGCACTGTGCATCATTTGTATATTCCAATCCTTTTATTATTACTGTTGTCATGTTATTAGTGTTATCATTATCATTATTAGTTTCTTCTTTTCTGTTCTTTTAAACTGTTCTTATCTCAACCCACGAGTTTTGCTTCTTTTCCCGATTCTCTCCTCCATCCCACTGGGTGGGGGGGAAGTGAGTGAGCAGCTGCGTGGTGCTTAATTGCTGGCTGGGGTTAAACCATGACAATCCTATAATCAATGTCCAAAGTTTGTGGCTCATTTTCCAAGTGGCAGGTCAGGGAAAGGAAAACAGGAGGGGTCAGCATACAGTGAGGGATAAAATAATGAGCTAAGCAGCAATAATTATCTTGTTCTCCATGTGGTTCGAGAACATCTCTCTTACCTCAGGAAGTGCATCCACCATGCTGACTCATAAATAACCTAACTTTTGCTCGTTTTTAGCCAGACTGTATATTGAAAAAAAAATTATCTAGTCTCATTGACCATATGCTTGCCTGTCTATTTTTGTTGGCATTTGTCCCCCTCTCCCTCCAATAACTGTTCACAGATTTCAAGCAGGTGCAGTACAGAAGGAGACATCTGGAAAGTGAGCAAGGGCAGTCCTACAAGTTTTTTGAAATTCAGTGCCTGGGTAGAAGAGAGAGAATCAAATGAGTACTCCATGGAGGGAATGGTAGGCAGAACTTAGCTGTTATATATTGATTTTGGCAGTGTCTGTCTGGGTTACAACACCTGCTGCCCTTCATGGTGTGGAGGACAAGGCAGAAGAGAAGTGGATTGTAGGGAGCTGGGGTTATTTCAAGGAAACTGCTTGAGGGGAAGGTTATGGGGCAATGCATACAAATCCTTAGAAAACAAAGCTTGCTTAGTTTTAGTTTTCATAGCACAGCTCATTTCATTTCCTCAAATCATTTTCGATGATGTATATACTTTCTGGTTTAATCTTGCTTGTATTTTCTCAGTTTGTCTACTAGGAGCCTTTTGAATCTGCTTTGAATGTAAGTTTGATTACATCAAAAGTCCTTACAAGTAAAACTTGCATTATACAGGAACATATTTGTAAACTGCATTTACATTGCAGGAGAGTAAAATAAAGCTGCACTCAGATAGGGTCACTCCTTATTTCATCTGCAATTTCCAGGGTTTCACTGGCAGTTACATGCTGTCGTGGTTTAACCCCAGCCAGCAACTAAGCACCACGCAGCCACTCACTCACTCCCAACCACCCAGTGGGATAGGGGAGACAATCGAGGAAAAAAAAAGTAAAATTCATGGCTGAGATAAGAACAGTTTAATAGAACAGAAAGGAAGAAAACTAATAATGATAATAATAACAATAATAATAATAAAAGGGTTGGAATATACAAACCAAGTGATGCACAATGCAATTGCTCACCACTTGCTGACCGATGCCCAGTTAGTTCCCAAGCAGCAACCCCCCCCCCAGGCCAACTCCCCCCAGTTTATATACTAGGCATGATGTCACATGGTATGGAATACCCTTTTGGCCAGTTTGGGTCAGCTGTCCTGGCTGTGTCCCCTCCCAACTTCTTGTGCCCCTCCAGCGTTTTTTCTGGCTGGACATGAGAAGCTGAAAAATCCTTGACTTTAGAGTAAACACTACTTAGCAACAACTGAAAACATCAGTGTGTTATCTGCATTCTCATACTAAAGCTAAAACATAACACTATACTGTAGGGTTCAATTATAGGGAACTTAGTTACTGGGCCTGAAAGTAGCTCATGGTTGCAAGAGCGTTCCAGACGCCTTTAGAAGGCCTTGAACAGAATAAACAAGAAGACAGAAAAAGAAAGATCCCAATTAGAAAAACACAGGTGCGCATTCCACGATAAAGGGAACTTGGCATAAACAACCTCAATTCGGCAGTTTATCTTGACCAATTAGACTGAGACAAGTTTTGCATGCTCTAGTTAATACAGCCAATTATGTCCTATGTTTATGCGCGTGTACAGAGTGAGTATAACTAACTGTATCTTATGTTTATGCACGTGTACAGTGTCGATATAACCAATCACATTTTATGTTTGTGCGCGTGGACACCAAATGCTTGCATGCAGCAGCCAATCGGAGCTTCTGGGCAACTTAGAGAATTGTATAAGAATGATCAGCTAGGCTCAATAAACTGGCAACTTTAATCATCATATTGGTGTTCTATCGTCCGGGCCCCGCATGGAATAACCCTAAACCCTACATTTGGCGACCTCCGACATGATCCGATAAGGAACAAGAGGCAACGCTACTGAAAAGGCGGGGGAATTGCCGCGGATTCCGGTGGGCTTGAAAAGAAAGCGCCGGGCTGCTCGAGAGAGGCAGGACTGCTCGAGAGAGGCAGGTAAATCGTAAGCTTACGTTGGTAAAAAGTGCGGCATGGGTATCGCAGCATCTGCGAAGGAAAAAGCAGCCGTAAAGACATTTATGAGGCTGGTTGAAGAAACAAAAATAGATATTAAAAAGGATTTGTTACAGTGGGGCCAAAGAAGAGGATTTTTTAAGGACTCTGAGGCTCTCTTTTCATTGTCTATTTGGGAGAACTTAGGAAGGGAAATATGGGACTCTATACAAGAAGGAAATAAAATAGCTGCACGTCTGGCAGCACATTGGAAAAAGTGTCTCAAAATGATGCAGCAAATAACATCAGAAACTGCTGCTCAGGATGCGCTAAAACACGCTATAGTGGCAGAAATTCGAACTATTAATGCTCCTGCTCCCCTAGCGTATTGTTCGGCACCAGAGACAGTACGTGGAGCACAGGAGCCCCCCCTGCCGCCAATGGCGCCACCATTAGAAGAAAAGAAAACACCGGTTGCGGCTTTTCCTGTAGAAGAGCTGAATTTTTGGGGGAAGGGAAATAACGCCGATGTTCCCATGGCCCCATTAACACCCGAGGAACAGGTGATGGTAAACCCTTTTCCAAAAAAGACAAGTCAGCTGCTATTACGAGCGGAAGACATTCCCCTGCCCATGGACACTGATGATTGGGGGGCCCAACCGGACTTAGAAAATACTGAGGAAGCTCAAAATCAGCTATGTCCTGATTCCAATAATGCAAACGAGGATTTGGCTACTATAATACAAGAACAAGAGAAAGCAAAAATACATGCTGAAGCTCACGCTGCAGCACTCGCGGTAGCATTACGACCGATGGTGCAACAGGGAAAAGGAGACCGCAGCCCATACAAAGACCCCTTAGCGTGTTATCGGTGTGGTCAATCGGGGCATTTGAGATGTGTGTGCCCTCAACGCATAGCAACGCAGCCTCGATCTATGCCAGCACTAACTAACGGCAGCCGGTCAAACTTTCCTGGGGTCTGTGAGAGGTGCGACAAGTTCGGACACAAAGCCAGCGACTGTCGATCAAGGTTTAAAAAAGACGGAACGCCGTTAACACTATATCCGGGTTTGCAAGTTGCGGAAGCCTCTGTTTGTCCACAAAAGCTGTCGCTACACAAAGACATACGAAATATACATGATGTACAAAAACTTGTCGGGGACCTACAGTGGATTCGGCCTTATTGTGGTATTACAAATACAGACTTACAGCCGCTGCTGGATTTATTGCGGGGCAGCAATAGTTTAACTTCTGCAATACAACTAAGTGCATCAGGGCAGCAAGCCTTGACAGCAACTGGACAAAAAAATCACATCATCCATGTCTGGCAGATACGTCCCTGATTTGTCTATAAATTTATATGTATATAACTCAGATAAGAAAGTTGCGGGAATTTTGGGTCAGTGGGTTGAGCGACGGGAACAAAACCCATTGATAATAATAGAATGGATATTCTTGCCTGCTAGCATGTCAAAAACAGTAGTCACTAGAATTGAAGCTCTGGGAATGTGCATTCAAAAAGCAGGGGCAAGGGTGACACAAATTTCAGGGAAGCAAATGGACAAAAATTATTTTACCTATGTCACTTGATATTGTGAATAATGCCATGATGAAAAATGACTGCCTTGCAGTAGCTCTGATGGGTTTTAAGGGGGAAGTGGATAATCACTACCCCCCTCACCCATTGTTTAAAACAATGTTAACAATGGAACCATGCTCTATTTGCAGTGAAAGCCCGCTGGAGGCAATTACCGTTTTACTGATGCTAGCAGCAGAACAGGTAAAGTGGGATTTGTATATCTTCAGGATGGATCCTGGAAATCCGAAGTCATTCCAGTTTTACAGCAATGGCAGGGACCTTGCAAGTTATTCACATGGGGAAGAGGGTATGCTTGTATTTCCACAGGTAATGAACAGCCCCATTGGATACCGGCGAAATGGGTCAAGCCATGGATTGAGCAACCAGATGTCACAAACAACTCAGAAGATCGAGAACAAGAGGCAGTGGAGACTTCAGCAGGTCCCGAAGCCCTAGATAGACTGCCTAGACAAATCATGACGGAGACCGGCAGTCAATGTGGAAATTAAGAATGCGTGTGAAAAACACGGAGTACGATGCCGGCCCTGGATATGTATCTTAGTGCGAGTGGGTGGAAGGGATAGAAAAAAAAATAATTTTTTTTTTTGTGTGTAATCATTGTGATAGAAACTTAACTAACCAACTAACCTATAACTAATCGTATAGAGAATAAGCAGCTTAGAGCTATTGTAGCAAATATATATGATTTAATGTTGATCAGCATCCGGCGAAACATTACTCATAAGAGCCGAGTGTGGAAGTAGTATTAAGATACCCCGATATGTAGTCATTTATGATAAAGACCAAAAAAAAAAAAAAGAAAAAGGGGGAATCTCTCTTCACAAGAAAAGTTAGCTAAAGCCAAAATTAGAGGTAAGGTCATGGTCTTAGTTAAGAATCTAGAAACAGGGCAATGGGAAGGTCCATTTTCATTAATAACCTGGGGGCGAGATTATGCTTGTGTTTCCACAGATGCAGGCCCACAATGGACTTCTGTTTGATTTGTATGATCATCATCATCTGGAGCATCATAGATGGTGCGGCAATATGAATACCACCTCAGCCAAAAACTAACGTGTAGATCACCTTGGCTAACATAACAGGTCAAGATTCTCTGTGCATCGCAACCGCATCACAAAGCCCATGAACCAATAGACAGGATGGCTATGACTCGTGCAGCACGCCTGGCCAGCGAGCGCATGCGTCATAGGTTGCAACTGAGGCGGATTTTGGCACCCGCTGGCCACGTGTGCTGAAATCCGTTCCTCTGCAAATGTATAAATACCGGGATTTTCCGAAGAGCATTGGGCTGGTGTATGGCAAGGCCATCGTTGCCTCCGTGGGGACGCCCACATAAAGCTGACACCTACCGATTGCTGGGCTGAGTTTGCGGAGCAAGATGGCACAAGAATGTACAAGATGGTCCATCCTTGTATGTTGCAATGTGTTTAAAAATTAATTGATAGATCAAGTAAGGCTGTGTTAATTGAAACAAAAAAAAAAAATAAAAAAGGGGGAGATGTAGAGTTCAATTATAGGGAACTTAGTTACTGGGCCTGAAAGTAGCTCATGGTCGCAAGAGCATTCCAGACGCCTTTAGAAGGCCTTGAACAGAATAAACAAGAAGACAGAAAAAGAAAGATCCCAATTAGAAAAACACAGGTGCACATTCCACGACAAAGGGAACTTGGCATAAACAACCTCAATTCGGCAGTTTATCTTGACCAATTAGACTGAGACAAGTTTTGCATGCTCTAGTTAATACAGCCAATTATGTCCTATGTTTATGCGCGTGTACAGAGTGAGTATAACTAACTGTATCTTATGTTTATGCACGTGTACAGTGTCGATATAACCAATCACATTTTATGTTTGTGCGCGTGGACACCAAATGCTTGCATGCAGCAGCCAATCGGAGCTTCTGGGCAACTTAGAGAATTGTATAAGAATGATCAGCTAGGCTCAATAAACTGGCAACTTTAATCATCATATTGGTGTTCTATCGTCCGGGCCCCGCATGGAATAACCCTAAACCCTACACTATGCCAGATATTAGAAAGGAAATTAACTCTATCCCAGCCAAAACCAGGACACATGCGTAGCTAATTAATGGCAGTGTTCTTTCATAATGGCTAAAGGGAAGTTTGACTCAAAACTTATTAACTAGGATGAGTCTTTATTATAATTACAGGGAAAATAACATAAGGAACTGTGAGAGATCTCTGTGTCTCCTCTCTATCAGTCTGCTAGCTTTCACACTTTCAGCTATGGCTTCAAATGAATTCTCTAATCTCTTAAAGGGCTTGTTACTCACACACTAATCATGAGCATAACAGAGAGCCTGAGACTGTCATTGCAATACTGATAGGAAATAGAACATTTCATGAGCTTTCCCTCCAAATAAATGAGGAACCCATTCTTGCCTTTGTGCAGACATCACACAAACCACTTACGTGACATGCTAAACTTCTGTCCAGCTTACTGACAGGATTTAGTTTGGATATAAACTGCATCAGGCCAACAGTCTCACAAAATATTGGCTGAAGTTGGTGGGTTTAGCTCACTGGAGATCTAATTCTGTTGCCCTCTAGAGGTTCCTGGAAGAAGACCAAGCACACACAAGCTATGATTACTATATGTACCCAAGCCGCAAATAAGTGGCAAGCAGGCTGCACACATGTTGTATTGACTCCCATGTGGTATCACTGTCTGCTTCCTGGTGCTTTGTCACATGTATGAACTGTGTCTTAAGGAAGAAGAAATATCCTTGTTGCTAGTGATTTACCTAGCTCAGCAGAATTTCCTTGACTGTAACTGAAAGGGTCCAACAGGGAGTCTGCCTGGCCTTTCAGCAATATTAATAAGGTTTATCCCACTTTACCTTGGCAAGCCTCCTCCCCTCCTTCTTACCAGTCTCCAATGTCATAAAAGTGTTGTTTGGAAATTGTACAAGGCACAGCTACAACAATGAATTTCAAAGCTGGAACTAGGTTTTGAATCACTGCACATCACACATGCGGATACTCTTCTGCTACTAGCAATGTGTGATATTACTATGCTTTTTTATTCAAGTAGCATGCAAAAGTCCAAAACAGTGTCAAGGTACAGTTGTGCTGGGCACAGTCAAAACACAGGCTTAGAGACAGTCCCTGCTGCTTTCTGGGTGAGAAAGAAATGGTGAGTTAGAAGCATTATTTCCATCTGTATTTTGTAAAGGGTGATATGAGGAACAGAGGGGTCAAAATGCAGATCCAAGGAAGCACATAATGTCTTCAGCTTATTCGCCACACTGTGTTCCTGGAGAGGGATTCAAATCCCAGCTCTAGGTACCTAGCTGAGGAGTACTGTATCTCCCAGCTGTGACACACATGCCAATTCCCTTTTGGGGGCTCAGGGGTGACCAGGTCTCACCCCAATACCGCAAAGGGACATGACTGGGTCATCCGTCGTTGTCCCAAAATTGGGAAGCTTTCCTAGAACAGATGTAGCCATCAATATTCAGGTCAGTTAGACTGAGACATGCCCTGTAAATAGATCTATTAGTGTCTGTGCATATAGCAGCTTGGTCAAGAGGGTCCTGGTGAGTTTAAACTGACCAGGCAGGCTTTGGACCGCAGTATGGGAGAAAAGTCCTTCTACATCTTTTTAAAAATGCAAGTTCTTTTTCAGATCTAGCCCTACAGCCAAGATCCAGATGTGGTTTCGAGTATCTCGCTTCACTGCATGAACTGAAGATCATCTGCCTTCCTTTCTTCACACATACTCTGGCTGTACCTGGAGAGTACAACTGCTGGGCCCACCTGCTGGGGTATCAGATCTGCTCAGTGAGGAGCACTAAAATAAGCGTGAAGTGGTGGTGCCATTGGTGCAGCAGCATGGCCTCCTCCCAGAGCAAGGCCTAGAGGATCTTTTTAACTGTCTTTCTATCCATATTCCTGCCTGTTCCCTGCTAGTAAGTTTTAAGCCCATTGATCAGTTGCAGCCGTATTTGGAAGAGAAATGGAAGTCTTAAAAATAAATAAATTCTTGTAAGTTTTATGAAAGTGAGTAGCCAGATAGAAAAGAGACCAAAATCAGTGATTCAGCCTAGAGTTAAAACATAAGAAGTCACCCTTAAGCATTTGGAAGTAGCCTGTTAATGGAGCAGCGATCCTCCAGTGCCACTCTGACAGGTATACATGGACATGTGGCTAGGGTCTGATTGGACCAAGCACTGAACACGCTCTTACCTGGTGAGGATGCACACAAGTCTGAGGGGAGCTGCTTTACTCTGGTAGTAGGTGTCCTGGTTTCAGCTGGGATAGAGTTAACTGTCTTCCTAGTAGCTGGTACAGTGCTATGTTTTGAGTTCAGTATGTGAAGAATGTTGATAACACTGATGTTTTCAGTTGTTGCTAAGTAGTGTTTAGACTAAAGTCAAGGATTTTTCAGCTTCTCATGCCCAGCCAGCAAGAAGGCTAGAGGGGCACAAGAAGTTGGCACAGGACACAGCCAGGACAGCTGACCCAAAGTGGCCAACAGTGTATTCCATACCATGTGATGTCCCATCTAGTATAGGAACTGGAGGGAGTGGGGGCGGGGGATCGCTGCTCGGGGTCTAGCTGGGTGTCGATCGGCAGGTGGTGAGCAATTGCCCTGCGCATCATTTGTACATTCCAATCCTTTTATTATTGCTGTTGTAATTTTATTAGTGTTATCAACCCACGAGTTTTACTTCTCTTCCCGATTTTCTCCCCCATCCCACTGGGTGGAGGGGAAGTGAGTGAGCAGCTGCGTGGTGCTTAGTTGCTGGCTGGGGTTAAACCACGACAGTAGGTAAAGCTTTAGGAGACAAAAGACACAGACCTGCTGAAGTAGCTCCTTGAACAATGCACCTTAAAAACCCTAACAGCAAAATGACAAGCTGAGCTCTCATTTTATTGCTGGTACCTCCCATGGAAACTAACAGGATTTTGCTGCTTTGTTTATGGCGGTAAATCTGTTTCTCTAAGTCCATGTGACACTTGCTTTTATCTTCTCCCTTCATTTTTATTTCCTTTTGTTGTATTCTTAGAGATTTACCTCACACTATCTATCTACTGAAAAACAAAAGGCACTCTGAGCCCTTACTGAAGGAAACCACCTGCATACAATAATCACTATTATAAAACTGACTTTTGCCAAAATTAAGCCAAATTTGAGAAGCTGCCATTTTTTATTTCCTCTTTGCAAAGCTGGAGTATATAAAAGAAGGAAATAATAAAAGGAAGTAAATCATAATGTCTTATATAGCACCATGAAGTAACCCTTGCAAATACCAACTGTTTAAGTGACTTTTGTGTGGTGCATGTATTTATAACATCTTCCCTTCCATCAGCTGTTACCATGGTATACAATGTAGTACCTGCCTGCCAAACACTTCTTAAGACAATAAAATGATCTCAATCTGTAGAGCACCCGATTCAGCTTGCTTTCTAAAATGCTTCTCAGAGCACAATAATAATCCCTGATTTACAGCCTGAAAGACAGGGGAGGGGGAAAAGAAATTGTCAAGGGAAGGGTGTGCAGATAGGCTCCTAGAGCCGAGCGCTGCAGGACTTGGCAGAGCAGAGGGCTGTGGGTCCAGATGGCTCCAGTGGCCAAGCAGGCAGTGGCTGCTCCAACAAGGGGAGATTGTGCTGCGGCGCAGAGAGGGGGCTGGTACTGCATGAGCAGGAGGAGCGGGGTGAGGGCAAGCATAACGAAGCCCAGTGTGTAAGGAAAGCAAGTGCTTGGAGGGTTTAAATGCACAGATGGATGGGGATTTTCATACTGATCTGGAAATGAAAGGGGAAGACTGGTGGACTAGTCAGAGGGATAGATGTAAATGCTACAGGGGAGAAAGGAGAGGAGGAAGGGTGGAAAGGAGATTTACAAAATTAGAAAATATAGCCAAGCCTGATAAGTGTCCAAAATAAGTAGCCAGACATCTTGCAGAGAAACAGTAGCTTCCACAAATGACAGATAGCTGTGGCAGGAAATAAAGACATTGTGAACTGGAAGTTGTTTTTATAACTTGCAGAAGAAACGATTGTCAAATTATATATAGCATAGGCTAAATGTGCCTTAGGGTAATAAGGAAGTTTTTTCTTACTCACTGTGGTGGGTTGACATGGCTGGACACCATGTGCCCACCAAAGCTGGTCTATCACTCCCCTCCTCAGCTGGATAGGGGAGAGAAAATATAAGAAAAAGGCTCATGGGTCGAGATAAGGGCAGGGAGATCACTCACCAATTACCATCATGGGTGAAACAGACTCGACCCGGGGAAAAATTAATTCAATTTATTGCCAATCAAATCAAAGTACGATAATGAGAAAAAAACCCCAAATCTTAAAACACCTTCCCCCCACCCCTCCCTCCTTCCCGGGCTCAACTTTACTCCTGATTTCTCTACCTCCTCCCCCTGAGTGGCACAGGGGGACAGGCAATGGGGGTTGCAGTCAGTTCATCACACATTGTCTCTGCCGCTCCTTCCTCCTCAGGGGGAGGACTCCTCACACTCTTCCCCTGCTCCAGCGTGGAGTCCCTCCGATGGGAGACAGTCCTCCATAAACTTCTCCAACTAGGGTCCCTCCCAAGGGCTGCAGTTCTTCACAAACTGCTCCAGTATGGGTCCCCCCCTCGGGGTCACAAGTCCTGCCAGGAAACCTGCTCCAGTGTGGGCTTCTCTCTGCATGGGGCCACAGGTCCTGCAAGGAGCCTGCTCCAGCTCAGGCTTCCCATGGCGTCACAGCCTCCTTTGGGCACCTGTGAGAGACTGAAAGAGTTAATGTCTCAAACATTGTGGTTGGGCAAGTTCTGCTTAAAGTCAAACCCTGCACAGAAAGGAACCCAGGTGAAAAGCCCATCAGCTCAGGCATCAGCAACAGGAGGGGGAGGGCGTGCTGGAGGGTGCGCAGCTCCCTGTTCTGATAAGCTGTTCTGATACAAAGATCAAACAATGGCCACCATGTCTGCAGGGAAGGAGAAGTTACTCCACAAACGACCCCCAAGCCCAAAGGCTCACAAACTGCTCATTAACCTGAGGAGTTCGGGTGCCTGCCCAAAGGAGGAGCAAGGATGATAAAAGGACACAAACTGAAGCCCCCAGGCACGCAAGCCCACTGGAACTGGACCCCTCGGCTGACTGGACCTCTCTGCTGACTGAACCAATGCTGGACCCAGGACCGGTGAAATCTTTCTCTCTTCCTTTTTCTCTCTCTGTCTTCTTGTCTCTTTCCTTTTCCTTTTCCACAATCCCTACACCTCATCCGTTTCAAGACATAAACCGTTGACCAAGTCTGAGACTAAGAGTAGATACAGCTGCCCTTGGGCCCTTCTGTGAGGAGGAGTCTAGAAAGCAAGGGGGTCTGCTCTGAACCTCATGACTCAATGGGAGGGAGCTCCTTATTCCCTGAATTGATGTATATGGTTACCCTGGGTTACACAGTTTACAGAAGTAGTCTTATGCCACTTCCTGTTGTGAGAAACCCTGCCACCTACTACCACGCCTCCCCAGTTCCGTTTGCTTCTGTCATGAATAAAATCTTTAACTGATTGTTTGGTGTCGTTTCACCTTAATTTAACCTGAGGGAATTTCGAATTAAATATGACTCCCTCGTCTGTCCAATCTGGGTCGTGACACTACCCATCTCAGATCTCACAGACCCTGACCCTACATGTGGAAAAGCCTGTCTTGAGTACCTCATTGCTGGGAAGTGTCATGAAGAAGGCAGCTGGCAATGGCTTAGCTAATACCAGTCTGCAAGGTGGCATCCTGGTCACTGTGTGTATCACCAGCTCAGCTAGATCTGTTAGGAGCCTGTCTGCAGGCAACTATTGAAACAGGAACAGTCAAATCCCTGTCTTCTGTACATCTGACAAGGACAAGCCCTGAAGATGTGGGCAGTATTCAAGGCATGTGACCCATTTCATTCATCTGCGGAACAGCAGTCCCATGCTCAGGCAGGGAATTTCTCCTGGACTGGGATCACACTGTAATGCAGGGGAAAGAAGCAGTGGAGGTCAGTCAGGGCTTATTTTGGGACAGGTTCATAAACAGCTCGGCAAAAGAGAAGAAGGAAGAGCTTAGTGAAAAATCTCTGAAGTTGTGGCCATGAAGATTAGCGTAAGCCAGTCCTTGCTGTCATTCCAGAAATGTCCTCCATTCCCTGCTTTACAAATCCAGTGGCAGAGCTGTGCATGGACCTCCCTAATACTATGCCCTGGAAGGTACCATTTCCACCGCAGGTGTGAAACCCATTAAGGTCCCCGTGTTTTGACCACATAGAAAAGGCTCCTTGCCCAGCAATGGCAGTAGTGGGGCTGAGGTACCCTGCTTTGGACAGGTTTCATACTGACTGGTATGATTCAGAGGCATTTTGCCATGGGCAGTCTTCCTAGATCAATGGGGGGTTGGTGGAATTTTTTCTTCCTCAGTGAACTAGCTTGTTCTCTTTTCTGGTGTCCTTGAAAGCCCCTGAAGAGAAGGCAGGATGTACTGGCAATGCGTTTCTCTTTGTGCTTGCCATGGGACCTTTGCTTGCTCTGTTCATCTGTGCATGTTTTAACACCTTGTTTTATCCTTGCTTTTGGAAAGCAAGTTCTCTTTTAGCCAGGCAGCATGTGTAGTCTTGAGTTTGCTTTCTTGCAAAGCTTTTCTGTTTTTTCTCTTTAGGTTTTTCTTTCTCTCTTTCTATCCACACCCCCCTTTTTTTTTTTCTTTTCTGCCTTAGTTTTCAAATGTCGTACAGAGGGGAAGCTGCTAGCATTGGGAAAATGCAAACAAACCCTTCACACCTAGCTGTGTTTTCTGAAACAGTGCTCAGGTGCTGCCACTTCTTTTGGAGACAGAGCCTGGCTGGGCTCTATTCACAACGTCAGATTGGTTTACACCTTGTTTTGCTTCCAAGTCCTGATTTCCACACTTTTTCCAGAATGCGTACTTTTTACCTTGCCCACTCCACACGCAAATTCTCCTTTGTAAAAGCAAAATTCTATCACGCATAAGTTGATTTTCAAGTAGGATTGGTTTGTATGATGGTACACCATCTGTGTGTTTGCTCTTGCTTTCTGTGTGTCTTCTGTACTTTGTGGTCCCTTTCTCAGGCAAAGTTGTTGGTTCACAGGGAGATTATTTCCAGCACATCTTGAATAAACCTCATTCAGACTATTCACAGTCAAAGAACTACAGAGTAACTAGCTAGTGTCTCTTCTAATGCTTACTGTACCTGCCCAAAATCAGATGGTCTACCTGGTGCCTTCTGGTTTTGGACAGATGTAATTCCCTTGATGGTGTTGCGTTAAAGCATAATGAAGTTTGGCAGAAAATAAACCCCCTTGCATTCCAGCTTGTCCTCAGATATCAGAGGGACTGGGGGTGGCTAGGCTTAGATTCTGGGTGATGCCCAATTCAGCACTATATGTCCAGTCGTGTTCAATATATTGAAATATCATGATTACGGATGCACTAATAGTGCACTGTACTTTAAATTTAGTCGCATTCAATGAACTATCACAGCCGGACTTAAGGAGTTTGGTCGCGTTCAACAAACTATCACAGCTAGACTAATGAACAGTACAGTTTATTAAAGCAACAGCAGTACAGGTTCTTTTGGATTGCTGGTGATAAATACACTGTCTGCAAAGCACATGCAAACAATAATACAGTCGACTATAAGCACCCTCAGTTATGGAAAAACTCTATAGAGATTTCTAAGGTTCCCGGGGAAGCACTCGCTATAGCTGAGTGTTCGAATCTCACCCAATAGGCGTCCCTATGGGGGGAAAGAGAGGTTCAGCCCATCGACTGATCCCAAAAGTCAGCAATGTCCTCCCGACTTGTCTATGATGGTGTCTTCCCTAGCATTCCTCCTCTCTTAAGCCCTTTTATACTATTTTCTTATTTTTAGGTGGAGCTTGAGTGACTCTAGTCATATATACCTTTACTTTGATTTCTATAAAATCTTCTTGCCTTACCTTTAAAGGTATATGCTAGAGAAAATTCAGAGCGCATGCTCAGTGAGGGGTGGTCGCACCTTGAAGGCGGATAGCTTTTGGGATGGAGGTGTGTTTTGGTATTATAATGATATTATAATGAGTAAAGTTCCATGTCACTACTCCAGAACTGGGCACTTATGATATAAATCAGAAGTAAGGCAATAGTGTTGACAGAACCCCCATTATTTCACCTCCTTGCTTCAGTGGACTCAATACAAGGACCTTCTATTCTTGTTCCAGTAGTTCCAGTTCCCCATCCCTGCAGTGATATCACAGAGCCTGGCCATAGTGCTTCCACTCCACTGCACCCTCCATGTAGTTTCTCTTAGAGTCAGCATACCAAGCTCCCCTGGTGTTGCTAACATCTAAGGTTGCAGGTTATGTTGCTTAGGGAATTCTTATGGAAGAGATTTCTTGCATACCCACTGTATTCCGCCCTGGAGGTTCACCTTCCCTTAAGGGGGACATATCAATAAGTCACCTCCAGCAATCAATCCACATGGTATGTCTATGTAGGTTTGGTTTTACTGGTAAGTTGATCAGCTTTTACCTCTTGCTGTTATGTAGCATGACTGCCACTTTTCCTTTCAACTGCCTATTTCAATGGAAAGACTTTTATAAATGTCGTGGTTTAACCCCAGCCAGCAACTAAGCACCACGCAGCTGCTCACTCACTCCCAACCACCCAGTGGGATAGGGGAGAAAATCGAGAAAAAAAAAAAAGTAAAATTCATGGCTGAGATAAGAACAGTTTAATAGAACAGAAAGGAAGAAACTAATAATGTTAATAATAACAATAATAAAATTATTATAATAATAATAAAAGGGTTGGAATATACAAACCAAGTGATGCACAATGCAATTGCTCACCACTCACCAACTGACACCCAGTTAGTTCCCAAGCAGCGATCCACCCAGGCCAACTCCCCCCCAGTTTATATACTAGGCATGATGTCACATGGTATGGAATACCCTTTTGGCCAGTTTGGGTCAGCTGTCTTGGCTGTGTCCCCTCCCAACTTCTTGTGCCCCTCCAGCGTTTTTTCTGGCTGGACATGAGAAGCTGAAAAATCCTTAACTTAGTCTAAACACTACTTAGCAACAACTGAAAACATCAGTGTGTTATCTGCATTCTTCTCATACTGAACCCAAAACATAACACTATCCCAGCTACTAGAAAGAAAATTAACTCTATCCCAGCCGAAACCAGGACAATAAATAACCCCCTTGATTTCTAACGAGTTTCTTACCTCCATACTCAGCCTGTTTAACTTTTCAAATGTGCTGGGAAGCCACATTTCCCAATGAAAATCATGTGACCTTGAAGATGCCCAACTTTTCTAAAAAATCAGCAAAATTGTCTTTCAGCAGGATTTTCAACTAGCACTCAAACGTGTACTTTCAACAAAAGCTGAAGTGTAATTTTAAAGATGTTGGCATGTGTGTAGATCCAACAGATTTCTGAGACTGGTTATGTCTATTTTTTATATTGGATTTTCTGCTTAATCCTGAAGGTTATTAAAAGCTGGAGACTCAGGCTGTTACATTGCTGTTTCCTCTTTTTGCAGCTCTACTATTATTTTTCCTTTTTATATAATTTTCTTTCAAATTTGCCTCTTCTTAGTCATAATACAGTGTATGCTTTTACTTGAGAGATGAGATGAGATGAGATGAGATGAGATGAGATGAGATGAGATGAGATGATCTGTGGTAGCCCTGACACTCCAGTCCTGTCTTTTACCTGACTACTTCACAACCCAGTATGTGTTTATGCTCACAAAAGAACTATCCCTGTGGGATAGAAAAGTGCCTTTGTCCCCATAAATGGGGACTAAAGCACAGATAGCAGAATGATGATGGCAACTGAAAGCTGGAATTTCCATGCAAGAAAACCCCAAAATTGCCAAGAAAAAATATTTTCAAAAGAAATCCAGATTTTTTTTTCTGAAGAGATATTTGAAAAATAATAATTTTGAAATTGATAGCTTTATGACAATTTCTAATTGAATTTTTGCCAGGAATCCAAAGTTCCTGACTGTCAGGGCTCCCGCACCCCCCTGCCAAGGAGCCAGGAGCCCAGGCTCAGTGTTGTGCTGACAGAGACATAGTTTCATCAGCTTCTGGGTCTCCAGATTTTTGACTCGAAGCTGAAGCCCTGGATATTCTACAAAGACATGTTGCTAAATATTTTCAAATATTCATTATTCTTACAGATCAATGGAAAACTAAAATGATCAAAAGACTCCAAGGTAGATTTCCAGATTATATCCAAAGAGTAAACTATCTACTACAAAATTAGACGTGCACCTAGGCCAGATTCAATATCTGGAAAAATAATTGTCAGAAGTGTTACTAGAATTAACATAAGTTTAATGATTATAATGCACTACAAAATATTTTTTCCTATGTTCAACATCACATTTCTGTTACTGAAACAATCTTCATTACATTGTTACTCTCTCCTCCTGAAAAGAGAATATACATGGAAAAAAATTTTCTTATGACTAATGCAGTGTCATGTATCTTGTTGCATAATATGACAAGTGCAACATGCAAACCCACCCTGTCTCCTTTCCTTAAACAAATTTAAATACAGTCAGAAGAACAGGACATCTTTAGGTAGCATCTTCATTATACTTTCATTATTTGAGTAAAAATGACAGTCTGTCCTCATGTTTCCTGAAAGATAATCATCTGCAGGGGTGGCAAGTTTTTTCTCCCCAGCTCTTCCAGTGAACTGTATTTTCAGGGACATGCATAGGACTAAATTTTCTCTGTCTCATCATAAAGTCATCTAAAAGTGTAGATAGGTTTAAAAAAACAAAAACCAAACAAAACAGTATTCGAGCCACGTGAATAACTGATTTTTCTGGTTTGTGGTAGTTCTTCCAACAGCTGGGAAAAAAATCAGCCTAGGTCAACAACAAATATATTTTTTCAACATCTTCAACAAGCTGAAAGATTGCAGAAAATATTTTTGTTGTAGTTTAAACTCACAAGAGCTAATGTGTTGCTAATATTTCACACAATATTGCATTTTCTATGTGAAAATTTTTCAGAATTAAACAAAATATTGGATGGAATTTCCCAGTAAAATATCAGTGAACAGAAAAATAAATCCCTTCTGCAGGCAAAACAAATGTAATCATCCTCTTTTATTTGTCTTTCCATGCTCAATTCCTTCTTCCCTGGATTGTGATATAAACAAATTAGCTTCTTTGAAATGAATTTTAAATGTTGGAGATATTGCACATATTTTAAAATGTTTTTAAAGTTTTAAATGTTTAAAATCTTTTTAAATGTTTTGGCCACAATATCTCACCCAGTTCTCTTTGGGCTATAGATGGAATATTATTGCCAAATGCTTTTAAAAATCTGTCCAGGCATGTCAGACTGGAAGCTGTTATGGGCAGAGCACATCTGAATAGGCACTTATTCGTGTACCTTGTTGGAAGCAGAGATTTGAAAATTTGGCCACAGAGATACTCATTACTTGGAAACCAGGAGACAACCGGTGAGTACACAAAACTATTGATGTGAGCCATCATGCCATTTGAGCCAGATGGCCTACATATGAAAATTTAGTTTTTCACACATCTCCAATGTTCTTAGTGCTGTATAATAAATGGTCCCAGGCCCTGTTTTTCTTGGAAGTCTGTATTTGAAACAGCATGTTATATTCAGGGATGTCCACCTGACTACACTGCCTGTCACCTGAGAATGCTAGTAAATTTTTTATTCTACTCTTGTTTCTAAAATTATTACAGGAACATAACTCCCAAGGGTACACTATATTTTTTAACTGAACTTCAAATAGAAGCCCTTCTTCTCTAAATTTGATCTTCCCCTGCATCCTGGTTGAGAGTGCAGTGTACTAAAAAATGCCATAGCATAGTAGATTTATGTTGTGAACTTCAGGATAATGAATGCTGTTGTCACAATGCTATTTTTGAGAGTGAATTTTCTCCTGATGCTTATCTTTTTCCTGAGCCATCTGGCAGATTTAGGATGCTAACCAATGGAGCTGTACTGTGCCAAGTATTAATATGGATCTCATGAATCACTCAGCAGGTCAGATTTAGAAAAACAAGACTTTTGCAGAAGACTTCCACTAAAAATGCAAAGTCTGGCTAATTAACAGATCCCCTCTCTGCCAAAATGTGCAAAAGGAGTACAGGGTAAAGTCTCATTAGAATAAAACAGAGGGATGGGAATGATAAGGGCTTGTGGCTATTTAAGGGAGATGGTGTTGCAATATGCCTTGGTCAAAAGTGTTACTGCCTTTCACTTCAAAGTTCCTCAGTGCAAAAGCGCCCATGATGAAACTGTGCAAGGAGTTAAAGCTGCCAATGAGCAACCAGACCTCCTAGCTGGTAAAGATATCATGGATGTGCAAACACTGTCTTTGCATTGTATGTGTTATCCGGTCTTTCTTCGGTTCCTCTGATCCAGAGCAGCTGCACAAAGAGGACTGGAGCCAGGCTGTGAGCTAGAAGCAACCTCAGAGGTGGGGGAGGGAAGGGGAAGTGTGCTGCAAGTAGCTTCTCTTGACTAGACATGACTGAGTGGAGCTGCTCCTTCATGAGAGGTGCAGAGAAGTCATGGCTGGGGTTTTTCTGAGAGGTGAAATTGCCTGTGTGCTCTTTCAAGGAACCAAGACCCTGTAAATACCCAAGTGACCACAGGGAAGTATTTTGAGAGGTCTGTCTTGATTCCTGTTCCCATTGAGAAGCTGGCCCAAAAGCCCCTGTATTTACTGATGGGAGGCAAAAAAAGATGAGAAGACAAATCCTGGTTCCTGCCCACTCCTCCTCTCCTCTTGCTCTGGAAAACATCAAACATAAACACTCAAAAGCATCCAAATATAGGAAGAGAAAGGCTCAAAGCTGAGTTAGGATTGTGCTCCATCTCTCTCCCATCCCCCTCTTCCACAAAGAACAGGATGGGCAGTGGCGCTGCTACTTCTTTGCAGTGCTGGGGTTTTGCAATGGGGCCACAAATTCCCCTGCCCTGGCACAGGGAGGGCAGTGAGGCAGTGGCACTGCCATTGCCCCCCACCCTTCAGTTGAGTGAGGGAAGGAAATTCCTTTCCGACTCCTGCATGTGATCAGCTTGTACCCTGAGGCATGAGGTCTGACTGCTCATAACTCGTGTTACCCTAAGGACTACGGATCATGACGTTGCACTGACAAAACTTTTAGTATCAGCTGCCTCAGCAGACTTTGGTAGTTGACCATGAGACCGGGAATGACTCATTCTTTTAATCTGTTTCATGTTTGCAACTGTTATTGACTGAATAATATAATACTTGCCTTCTTATCCTCCTCCCTCCAGCAAAGTGGCAAAACGAGACATTTTTATACATGCTCAAATAGCCTAAGTGAGGCCTTTCTGCCCCTTTCCAAAGTTTTCCTTTCCCTGTTCTCCTTCCTCATAGTTTGTTCCTCTGCTTCTATCTCTAAGTCTTTTTAGCTGTAACTAATGTTTTGTAGCATGTCTATACATACACATATGGATTTAAATGATTTAGTGTATTTTGTGCATGGCCAGTGTTGCTGTTGGGCCATGTCCCTTCCTCCCAGAAGAGCAGCAATGCTCCACTGAGCTCACAAGTGGCTCAAACACCACAGTACCTTTTTGTCTAGTTCTTCCTTTTTGGTGGATGATGGTGGTAAGCATGAGTTCTTCCTTGGCTCTCACACTGCCTTTAGGAAAGAATCCAAGATATCATGGTAGGAGTATGAAAATGAATATGAGTATCAGCATATGTATTGGGTGTGGCTGAGATGGAGTTAATTCTCCCCATAGCAGCCCTCATAGTGCTGTGCTCTGCACTGGTAGCTAGAAAGGTGTTGATAACACACCAGTGTTTTGGCTACTGCTGAGCAGTGCTGGCACAGCATCAAGGCGCTCTCTCCAACATTTTTGCCCCCCCCTCAACGGCAGGCTGGGGCTGGGCAAGATCTTGGGAGGGGATATAAGCAGGACAGCTGACCTAAACTAACCAAACAGATATTCCATACCATATGACGTCAGCTCAGCTATAAAAGCTAAGTAAAGGGAGACGGAAGGGGGGGCATTTTTGTCTTCCGGAGCAACCATTACGCGTACTGAAGCCCTGCTTCCCAGGAAGTAGCCAGACATTGCCTGGTGATGAGAAGTAGAGAATAACATCATTTGTTTTTCTTTGCTTTCGCGCGCGACCTTTGCTTTCACTTTATTAAACTGTCCTTATCTTGATCCACGAGCCTTTTGTTATATTTTCTCCCCCCGTCCAGCTGAGGAGGGGGAGTGATAGAGTGGCTTTGGTGACCCAGCCAGGGTCAACCCACCACAGCATATTAAGGAACTCAGCACTAAAGGGAACTGATGGGATGTTTTTTCCCTCCAAAATCATGTGAGTGCAGGATGACTCTTCCTCTCCTATGCGAAACCCCCTCATTTCCTGTGTAAATGCATAAGTCAAAGTCTTTCTGGAGGTGCTCTGAATGCAAGACTCATTTCCAGAAACCTGAGTGGTAATACCCTTGAAGGGTGAAGAAGCTATTCAGAAGTCACATTTCCCAGCAGGGTGTACACACTCTGTAAAATCCTTCGGTATAATAAAACCAGGTAATGGCAGTTCCGCATTGGGCTGTCTCTTTGATGTTGAGCAATTGCGTAATGAATCGTGTCATAAACCAGCTTTCTAATGTGGAGTTTTATGCCTTCTGCATGGCTTAATTCTTATTAATTATTAGCCTAAGTTCTTCAGTTGCAGAGGAGCCAGTACCTGGCAGAAAAGACTGAGAGAGGCTCAACAGCTGTGAAGTCCTGAGAGTTGTGTTTGGCAGTCCTGAGGCCCCTGTCTCTGCGAATCCCCATGCCCAGGCAGGCAGTGTGGGGAGGGTCTGTTTCTGCCTGTTTGCAAAGGGACCATGCAGGCTCCCTGTCATGCCTGGATCTCTCCTGCCCACTCTGGTCTGAGTGCCCCCTCGGACCGAGTGCTAGGCTTACCTGACAACATCTGCGGCTAACCTGACCATTTCTGCTGCCCATGGACATGGAAGGCTCCTTACACATTGCCCTGAGACCCCATCCTTCTCTGCACAGTGGACTCAACTCTCTTTTTCCCTGGCTGTTTTTAGTCAATGGAGATTGTTTTCATCTATGCGAGATCAGTACTGCCCAAAGGGTTACAAATGATGGTTCCTGCCCTACAGACCAATATGCTGGTACATGCTTGTGGTGGGTTGACCCTGGCTGGAGGCCAGGTGCCCACCAAAGCTGTTCTATCACTCCCCCTCCTCAGCTGGACAGGGGAGAGAAAATATAACAAAGGGCTTGTGGGTGCAGATAAGGACAGGAAAGATCACTCACCAATTACTGTCACGGGCAAACAGACTCAACTTGGGGAAAATTAACTCAATTTATTACCAATCAACCAGAGTAGGGTAATGAGAAATAAAACCAAATCTCAGAACACCTTCCCTCCACCCCTCCCTTCTTCTTGGGCACAACTTCACTCCTGGATTCTCTACCTACCACCCCCAGCAGCGCAGGGGGACGGGGAATGGGGTTTAGTCAGTTCATCACACATTATTTCTGCCGCTTCATCCTCCTCAGGGGCAGGACTCCTCACACTCTTCCCCTGTTCCAGCGTGGGGTCCCTCCAATGGGAGACAGTCCTCCACGAACTTCTCCAACGTGGACCCTTCCCACAGACTGCAGTTCTTCACAAACTGCTCCAGCATGGGTCCTTTCCACAGTGTGCAGTCCTTCAGGAGCACACTGCTCCAGCATGGGTCCCCCACGGGGTCACAAGTCCTGCCAGAAAACCTGCTCCAGTGTGGGCTCCTCTCTCCACAGATCTGCAGGTCCTGCCAGGAGCCTGCTCCAGCACAGGCTTCCCACAGGGTCACAGCCTCCTTCGGGAACCCACCTGCTCCGGCGTGGGGTCCTCTACGGGCTGCAGGTGGATATCTGCTCCACCGTGGACCTCCATGGACTGCAGGGGGACAGCCTGCCTCACATGGTCTTCACCACGGGCCGCAGGGGAATCTCTGCTCCGGTGCCTGGAGCATCTCCTCCCCCTCCTTCTTCACTGACCTTGGTGTCCACAGGGATGTTTCTCTTACATGTTCTCACTCTCCGGATGCCGTTTCTGTGTCCCAGCAACTTTTTTTCCTTCTTAAATATGTTATCACAGAGGCGCTACCACTATCATTGATTGGCTTGGCCTTGGCCAGTGGCGGGTCTTAGAGCCAGCTGGTATTGGCTCTGTCGGACACAGGGGAAGCTTCCAGCAGCTTCTTACAGAAGCCACTCCTGTAACACACACCCCCCCCCCCAAACCTTGCCACACAAAGCCAATACAATGCTAAAACAGGGTAGGTAAGGACAGAAATGAAGTGAGAGCAAGGAGAAAGAGCTAACATACAAACCAAGACAGTGTAGTTGTCTTTGGGTAGCTGAGCACACAGCTCAACATCTGCTTTTTTTGCCCATATCTATGGGCAGATGGAAGAAATATTAAACTGCTGTACTCCTAATCCTGCTCTTTCATTAAGTGTCACATGATTTGCTTTTTCAATGTTCAAACAAGACTTAATCAAATGAAATAACTTTGCAGAGGCTGGTTTGCTTATCAGAGAAATTGGTTTGCTCTACCTTTAAAAGAGCTTGTGATTTATTGTGTTTATCTAGCAGATAGTAAATTGAAGCAACTTAAAGCAGTTGGCCAAGAAAATCCCCAGCATATTGTATTTCCCTGCAAGTGGAGAAAGCATGTGCAAACATGAATGAACACAGCTTAAGTCCTTCTTCCTGATCCTGCACATTCCTGCACAGAGTGGCTTTGTTTTACGTGTAGTTGAACTGAATAAATGGCCTGTCTTGAATTACATTTTGGATAAACTGGATGTGTATTGTATCCAGCCAGCTTTGGTGTTCATGACTGTCACTTGTATAACTGAGCAGTGTGTTTCTTAGGCATTTCCAGGTTCAGAGACATCTCACAAGGACAATCTGTTCTTATAAACAAATATGAAATGTGGTAGAGAAAGATGACGGGGGGAGGGAAATCAATGTTTGATAGGCATATTCTCTATATTTTATAAGCATTTCAGTTCTGGGGGTAAAATAAGGGAAATCCATTCTGGTTTTAATTGCCTTCTGCATGTCTTCAAAACATTCTGTGATAGTAACAAAAGGCAGAAATTATTCTACTATTCTGTCATCGTTGAATTACTTCCTGCCCTAAGACTCAGGGGAATGGAGTAGCTCACAGTCTCTACCACTCTTTTCTCAGTAATGTCTCTGCTTCATAGCAGCAATGAATAATATCCTCTTTCTTTGCATGTACTACACCAGAGTGTTCCTCTCCCACCTCTGCAATAACATTGTCTGGCTCCAGGAGTGAAGGCAGCAGCTTTTCAAGCATTAGAAGTCACAGCCCAAGCACATCAAAGTATCTGAGCAGTGTGACTGTTGATTGTAAAGATTTGCAGTAATTCCTCCTATTCAAGCCCAGGACCAACAGTCTGACAGAAGAATACAGAAAGGCTGTACTTCAAGCAAGTCACAGATCTGTAGCATCAAAACTTGTGCCACACAGCAAAGGAACCTTTTCCTCTCCTGGACACCTCTCCAGTCCTGTCCTCTTTCCCCAGGCCTCAATAACTTCTCATCTGGTTTGACAAGATTTCTTCTTTTGTTGCTCCTAAACCACCCCAGATCTTAGGAGGTAACTCAACTGCTTCCTCCTTCTCTTCATTGTCCCACTACGACTGGAGGTAGCAGCTATTACCTTCAGGGTTCTTTATCATATTAAACTGCCTCTCTTCCTCCTGGTGCATCGGAAAGGTCAAAAGCAGTGGCCTGTCTTTCTCCTCCCAGGAAAAGGCCAAGAGCACAAGCAGAGCTGAGCCCTGCACAAGGGTGAACAAGTCTTTGCATTCATTGTAATTTCCTCCTCCAAAAAAAAAGGCTATGGTGTCAGTCAGAACTGGCATAATAGAGCATCTTCTGCCTTCTGTGAAATCAAGATTATTTCTGTCAGTGCTTAAGTCTCAACAAGGTCTAGTTTCCATGGAAAGTACGAGCTGAAAAAAGAGATGGATAGACAAGAAAAGAGGAAATGAAAATGTCCCCTGCTTTAAGTCTAAGATCCATACATCACTTAAAAACTGTTTATAACATCTCACTGGTCCCTGTTCTTTAATGCATTTTAAGGTGTACCTGCTCATCTCTGTAGGCAGTACTCCAATACCCAAACACAGACCAGATGCGCTTGCATATCTTGGGATGAGAAGCTTTAAGAAGACAAAGCTGGTGATTCTGATTTGCCTGTTTTCATCTCCTCCATGGTGCCTGCCTGTCACTTTGTTCCCTAATGTGATCCTTTTGGAGGAGCTTTGACCTAACCTGTAGATAACTTTGTACTTATATTATTCAACAGCTTAATATTTTCAACTATGTAGCTGGTCCTTAAAAATTAGATGAATGCAAGTGCAGAAGCCATGAAAGAACCACAGGAAATTTGTACCACATTTTCTTGAAGCATTTGCAAACCTAAGAAGGTCTAAACCAAACACTCTTAAGTCTCATTGTGTGCCACAGCAATCAGTAGAGCCCACAGTGAGGATTCAGACCATTTCTTCATACCATGGAGGATCTGGGACTCTGATTTCATGGGTAATAACCATAAAGTGTCTTTTTCACCCAGGAGCTCATTAGAAAGAATGATGGGCATGCAGGCAGTTGGCATGACAAGGAGTGATAAGGTTTATGCTCTGTGTGACAACAGGGTGAGTAAGGGGACATTCCTGAACTGGTCTCATTTTGGTGAGTGCTCTGATTAATTTATAGGAAAATGAACCTACTGCCAAGTGAATTTGTTTTACTGCAAAAGCTTTCTGCAGCGCATGGGCCTAAGAAGCTGCAGTGGAGTTTCCAAAGCTTTGTAACACTACAAAAAAGGAAAATTAAAAGTTGGAAATTTGAAATGGCATAAATGCATATTCCACTGGAATGAGGAGGTGGTATTGTTTAGCTTATTACTTCTGACATCGTGCTTTTGCTAAACAATGGTGTAATTGCTTCTTTAAAGGTCTGCGCAAGTTGCCTGTACAATTGAAGAGCAGAGGATGGAAAGCATTAAGAAAAAAGCCCTGAGAGGAACTTCAAGGTGTTATTCCAAGTTCTCTGACTTTCTCAGTGTAATCCATCACAAAGTACTGCTACAAAACATGATGAGTCTTCAAACCGTCCTGAGAAAAGAGCCAAAGTAAATTAATATACTGGGCCAAACTCAAAGGTATATTTGAAATGACCAAGTTTACCCTGGCTGTCTCACGTAACTGTATAAACTGAGGATCAAACTCCTTTGATTCTTGTCTTCTTACCAGCAAGTAACTTGCAGTCCCTACACACCACCTGAATTCAGCCAAATCCATCTAACTGCACATAAGGCTCTTTCATAACACTCCTGCTACCTGTGTTAACATGTCAAGTATTAGTCTTTGAATAGCAGGCACCAGCCAGAGAGCGCTTTATTTCTTTTTTCTGCCAGGGCTTCTCGAAGCTAACATCAGCAGGTGAAAACATTCTTCTCTGTATTTGTGCTTGTAATAACACACTTCCACTGACAGTGAGGCAAACCTAGTTTGCTTGCACAGTACTTTTCCTTCTAGAATGATGAGAAAATGCCAATGCTACCAGCATGTTGAGGTGCATGCATATGGGGCATGAAAATGCTTAAGGTTTGCTTTGCTTTTTTATGTGCATTGTTGTTTTGCCAGCAGTGCTACAAATAACAAGGTATTTGGGGTAGTTTCCTCCATTTTCAGGGTAAACCCTGATGTTCCTGGAAAACAGCCTGTTTAATTAGGTGTATCTGGCCTGCCCTTGAGAAGTGTGGGAAGGGTGTGGGGGAGAAGATTTTTGTGGCCTTCAGCTTTCTGCGAGGAGCAGATCTGAGAGATTACCGGTGCATGATGCTGCTTGGCACCGCAGCCAGGCTCAGCTCTTCCCTGAGCCATGCCTGTGCGCAGGCCAGTACATATTGTTCTCGTTTAGATATCCACTGACTCTGCAGGTAGAGGACAAAACAGAAGGAGGAAGCTTTTTTGATTTGATTCCAGGTTTCTCTGCTCATGGCCCAAAGCAGAAGCCTTTTCATTAGTTTTTCAGTAGCCTTCTGAATGTTTCTTCCCTGCAAGAATTTCAAGGACTAGACAAGCCTGGCTTTCATTGATGTTTAACTGCTTGTGGCTGCCTTGCAGAGATACTTTTTCATATGGATAGAGGAAGCAATGTGAGGCTGACAGCGTCTTCGATGGGGATAAGTGAGCACATCTGCTATTCCTACATGGCACTTGCCAACTTTGGCTCATTCTGTAATCTTTTGTCATTCCAGCAGTCCCTGAAGAAATGTGAAAGCAAATATTCCCACTGAAGCAGTCATCTCGCTGCGGCTGCCTTCTCAACAAGTCCAGTATTTTCTGTGGGTTAGGTACTTGCCTGAGCATTTGCAGGGTATCAGTATCAGGTTTCCTTTGGTGAAGTGATTAATTATATCATATGAAGGCACAGGAAACAGTGAAGCAGGAAGCAAGTGAAGGCATGCAGAGGTACAGATTACAGCGGATTCACAATACGTGTGTATAACAATAGATGCAGAGCCTAATGGACGAAGCAAGACTATGCATAATGTAGAGCTATAGCAAGGACAAAAATAAACAGTAAAACCAGCAACAGCAAAACCTAAAAATACCTGGAGAGCATGTGGATTATGACCAATCAGATTTTTCAGACAAGCTTCTAATTTGTCTGTCTTTAAATCTTTTGCAAACTGCTACATATAAGCAGTTCTGTATAAGTGCTGAATGTTAATATATTTTTATTTAATCAAAGTCCAAAGTAAACAATCAGCCAAACAACGAGCAAGTCAAACAGTCTGCATAGCAGGCCTCCAAGATAGGAAAATGTAGGCTGCAAGAATTGCTACCAAATGCAAATTCTGTAGAACAGAGCTCCTTTTGTCAGCCATCCTCAGGGCAAACCTAAGGAAGACTTGCTCATCATGTCTGTATCTTACCCACTGGTCAAAAGATAAAGGCAGCCTTTTCCCCCAAAGAGGGTGCCTTGTGGGTGCCATCACTGTCTACCCACTGCTGGTGCACAAAATTTGAACCATGACTATAAGACCTTTGCCATACTCTGCGCTGTTGAATCAAGGGGAACACAGCAAGAACATCCCAGAGCTGTCATGACAAGATGCAGGCTAAGATGTGGGGGTGTTAGTTAACTCCTAGGCCATGCTGGACTTCTAATACAACTAACAACCCAGGGAGAGGTGGGAAATAATGCAGAGATGTGAGCATCTGCACAAACACACAGTGAATGACATCACCTATGTGGCAAATGCTAATTCAAGACAAGACCTAATAAATGAGCGAACAAAGGAATTAGAACAAACAAGGGTATGATTAAAGCAGCAGTGATAGGGAAGTCATTCTGTTGCCGAAAAACTCGGAATAAAGAACTTATCAACACCAATTTAGTGTAGATAAGCAGACACTTCTTTATTGACGGCCGGGTGCGCGGGCGAGTCCTCTCACGAACCACGCACACCTGAACACCAAAACAATACACCTTATATCAAAACTTATTCATGCATATTCATTAGGTTTCCAGGAAAGGTTATATATATTCATTAGGTTTCCGGGAAATCATTAGCATATGTAAATGTCCTTTACGCAGGCGCAGTGAAGGTCTCTGGTGGTCTTCAGGAGTCCTCTGGTGGTCTTTCATAGTCTTCCTCACTCGTCCGCTTTTTGACCTCTCAGGTGTTTCCAAGCAGCAAACTGGTGTCCATAACGGTTTCCTCAGTTTCTAAAACAAACACTACAAGACTACCAATCTTTGTCAAAGCTTCTGTGGTTAGATGTTTTTAAACAATACTTGAATTTTTATGGTTACACATTATACATTTTCTAAGTTCCTAAGTTCCTATGGCTACATTTCAAACTTAACACTCCCATACCTATGCTTCATAATTTCTACTTTTTAATCAAACCAAGCTCCTTTATAATTAGATTTTAATTTCTTTTATCAAAATATTTGCAACAATTCTTCCAGAAGTTAGCACATGTGCACCTGGGCATTTGGCAATGATTTGTGGTTTAATTGTATTCAAACTTGTCAAATAATTAAAAAAGGTAGTAGTACATCCTATCTTCTAATTAGACATTTGCAGTTTACAGTCTCCTGTAAGCTTTGCAGTAAGAGTGGGCTTTAAGGAAAGGTCTGAGATCACACAGAAAAACAACCTTAAGGACACCCTTGGAAAGCTGTGCATTTAAAAAGGACAAAGTGAAGAAAGCATGAAGGTATCTTTTGGGCAACACATCAAATGGACACTGGAGACTGATGTCACAACAGAGGGGGGAGGATGCACATAATAACAGAGGAACTGGCTGAGCTCTTGTACTATGAGTGGTATTAAAGGTAGTCTGAAAATTTGAACTTGGGAAGCCAGGGGAGGGTCTGTATTGGGTCTGGCTGAGATGGAGTTAATTCTCCCCATAGCAGCCCTCATAGTGCTGTGCTCTGCATTGGTAGCTAGAAAGGTGTTGATAACACACCAGTGTTTTGGCTACTGCTGAGCAGTGCTGGCACAGCATCAAGGCTCTCTCTCCAACATTTTTGCCCCCCCCTCAATGGCAGGCTGGGGCTGGGCAAGATCTTGGGAGGGGACATAACCAGGACAGCTGACCTAAACTAACCAAACAGATATTCCATACCATATGACGTCAGCTCAGCTATAAAAGCTAAGTAAAGGGAGACGGAAGGGGGGGCATTTTTGTCTTCCGGAGCAACCATTACGCGTACTGAAGCCCTGCTTCCCAGGAAGTAGCCAGACATTGCCTGGTGATGAGAAGTAGAGAATAACATCATTTGTTTTTCTTTGCTTTCGCGCGCGACCTTTGCTTTCACTTTATTAAACTGTCCTTATCTTGACCCACGAGCCTTTTGTTATATTTTCTCCCCCCGTCCAGCTGAGGAGGGGGAGTGATAGAGTTGCTTTGGTGGGCACCTGGCGCCCAGCCAGGGTCAACCTACCACAGGGTCATAAAGTGAAGGTTTATTTGCTCAGAAAGACAAGGCTGGAAGATGATCTCAGAAACTTCTTTATATGTCTGATGTGTTTCTTAGATCCCCCGCAGAATGCTGTAGTGGGCATGTGTGAAGATGAAGATCTGAAAGTTTTAGAGATATGAACAGAATAAGAGAGCTGAATGCTGATGATGGTATGTAGGAGTGAGCATCAGCACTTTCACACTGCTTAGATGTTAAAGTGAGTGGAAGGAACATCGTGAATCTATCAAAAGATAAAGAGTAGGAACAGAGAAAAATTAAGAGGGAAGTGAAAGGACTGAGTTTTTAAACTTCACTGATGTCAACAGAGCTCATCTCCTTTCATGCAAGCTGAGGATCAGAGACTGCCTAAAAGAGATTTAGTTTAGAAAGTGGAGACTGTGAGGACAGACAAAAGCTGGTATAGCTTGCCGAGGGGAGCTGTGGCTCAGAGGTCTTAAAGAACAGGTTAGACAAACTAGTGCCAGGAGTGACAGATGTAGGTGGGGCTCAGCCTGCCATGGGGCAGGAGGGTAGACAGAGGTTTCTGCTCATGAAGTTCGAAGAAATGGGATACAAATGCAGCTGAGGACATGCAAATCAGTTTAGCACCAAATTACTTGAGCCCTGCTCTTTCCAAGCACAGCATAGATACTTCATGCCTAGTTATTGCTAGGCTACAGCCAGTAACCTGAACAAAAAGTTCTCCTATGGATCTTGACCTGTGGAAATCTACTCTCCTGCCTGCATTTTGCCCTGCAGTGACTAAGAGCTGGCAGTAAAATCCCTTCCTCTCATTGGACATTAAAATCTTCCTGTAAACAAAGACAATCTAGATGAATTAGACTGCCGACAACTCAAAACAATTTCTTGTGGTTGGGAAGTTACATCTGAGACTGACTGGAAAAGGAAATGTGACAGAGACTAGAACAATAGCAACATTCAGATGGAAGTCCACCAGTTGCATCCCCTGATGCAAATGGATTTTGTGAAGGGCTTCTTTTAAAGGCACTCCCAACACACACATGATTTGGAGGTAGCATTAACATTCATGTGGAATGGATTTATTTATTTTTTTTAAATGCAAGGAATTTCTATTGCTTCATAGCAATCCAGTTCCTTTTAACACAGCAGGAGAAAGCAAACTGATTTTCTCTGAGAAGGTCTGTTTTGCCTGAATGATACTGCTGGTTCCAAGTGAATTGTGAGGACCAGAGAGGGAATAGAAAAGCTGTTTTTTCATAGACATGCACAAGTTCAGACACATGCAGTTTGGAATAGGTAGTTGGATTGCAAGGTCTGACTTTCTTCATCTACAGGGAAATCTTTGGCTGAGTGGTTTTCCTGTGGTGCCTTCTCCTAAGACATCACCAAAAGAAATTCATGCAAGTTGGCACGTATCAGAGATAAAAGACAGAAAACTGTAGGAAATATTTGTGGACAAAAGATTTAGTTCAAACTGAAATTTATCGGTGCTTATAATTCAAACCTTCATTACTAATATTGGTCTTGTCTGAGAAGTTTCTCAGCTTTATTCTGACAAGTCCTAATCTGGGCATGAGGATAGTGCAGCTACATGTATGAGTAGACAGGACTCCCACACGTCAGCCAAATGCACATTCCTGATAGAGCAACTGAGTGAACAGTCAAGCTCTTTACACAGGCTGATGGAAAAATAAAAGAATTCAGTAACAGGCTAGGAGCATTTTGGGGACGAACAGGGTAGCCCTGGGCTCCACGTGGGTCTCGGCTACCATGAGTTTCCCAGAGAGCTCGGTTGGGCAGAGACCTTCCCTTCAGGTAGTGAGTCCAAGAGCACGCTACACCTTTCTCTCTCTGTCTTTGCCCATGCTCAGATGGCATGTGTTGTGGGCCCTGGTTCTCCTGCCTGTTGTTGTGCTGCCAGCCCACTCCCCAGCCCGGCTTGCGATGTGGAGACCTGGTGGTGAGGCCAGTGCCCTCACACCCACCTGCATGGTGGACAGGGCTTGCACTTGCTGCTCAGAGAGCTGCTCCTCACTCACCAACATCAGCAAAGAGAGTCCATCATTTCTCCACGCACCCTTGGCCCTATAAGCGGCTGCAGGACATCCTTCTGCAAGGCTTTATCTGTGCCCTGACAAGCCCTATTCATCCTGGGCAATTCCCTCCTCATCCAGGGCCACCTACATGATTTTAAGTTGAGGGAGGACAAAAATGCCTTCAAAAAGGCTGGCTAATGTGTGAGGTGGGAAAGACAACCATTTCACTTGGCTGATAGCTCTGATCTCTCCAAAAAGCATTGGGAAGAAAGAGCAGCACAACCGATCCTGAGAGGGTGGCACCTGAAGGTCTCCTCCATCTCAGACACACTTCCACATCTGTTCAGCACTCATTGCTACACTGGAGTGGGCTTACGTGGGCAGTGAGGAAAAAGGTTTGTTTTGATTCCTTTGTTCTCTTTTCTTGGGCTGTGCAACATAGCAGTGACACTTCCCTTCCCTGCTTGTCATAATGAGCACATCTCCACCAATGCTGGCCCCAAATCCCCACCATGTGCTTTTTGTGACAAGCATGAATTCACAAGTGTGGAAGGAATGCTAAATATCAGGAGGGCTTCTAAGCTAACAGCTCATGCGCAAAG